>NW_027436301.1:0-339132 GCF_964199755.1 Larus michahellis
CAACAAAACGAGAATAAATGGCAAACTGTTGATGTTGAAGCATGCATTTCACGAGATCAACAAGGATTCATTTGTGAGAGTAATACTCTCAAGGCACAAGACATTTGTCTTGACACCAACCAGAATGTTTGTCATTTTGAGATACAACCTGATGAAACCCCAGAAACTGTGCTTGTATATATTGGGAAAGGGTGTGTTTGCATGAGGTCTCCCTGTACTTTTGTATTCGTAGATGACATAGCAGTAGATATAAGTAATAACTCAAATCTTTGTGTTTGTAACTTTACTAACATCATTGGATGTGACTTCAGTTATTCAGCTCCTGTTACGTCTTTTCAATTGCTACAATCTAATTACACATTGATTCGAGATTTGCTGCCTACCCCTATCGGAATGAATCTCTCACTAGTGAGGAAGTTGCTACAACACGATGAATTGAAGCGATTGTTGAAAGAGGCCCAAGAAAATGGACAAAGAACTCTGATTACTGTCCATCATGATGTTGAAGAAATACACCATGTACTGGAAAGGGTCAAGAGAGACGGTGGACATGAATGGTGGGACACCCTCTTTGGATGGTCACCGACAGCTACAGGACTTTTTAACAAGATGCTCCATCCTGTTGTTGTTCTACTAGTACTCACTGTATTGTGCTTTGCTTTGACAATTGTTTTGCATGTTAGACTTTGGATTATGATGAAACGCTTAACTCGCTTAATCACCCCGCAAGAAGTATTTGCACTTGATATCCCTCGCCATAAGAGGACATGTGATATTCCCCATCAGTATTGATTATCGTGGAGCTTGAGTGACTGTAGTCACGGGGTGGATTATGTGGAATAATTACTAAATTGGCCAAGAATACAAAAATACAGCATTGTTCACACATTAAGGAAAGTCATAAAATCAAGAGGCTTCTGAGGTAGAATACAGCCACAGCTAGCACACGAAGAATGCAACATCTGTGATTCCCTGCGCGAGGTTGTTTGCGAAACTACACGAGGGATGGAACGGAACACGCTTGTTCCGTGGCCTTCCCTTGTGACGAATAGCAGATATGGGGACGAGATGGTACTACGGAACTGATAAGCGGCCTACACGCTACCCGAGCCAACCTTTCGTCAAATGTTGATGAAATGCTGTCCTTTTGTGCGAACTTTGCTCACCACAATGTACCAAAACACACCTCCATCCCGGAGGCTATCCGCCCCCGAGGTGTGAACACTCCTCCTTGAATACATTAATCATAATAAAATTATGTATGACTAAAGTCACTCAAACTCCACTTTGAAGATAAAAAAATAATATAAAAATAGCCCAAGAGAGAGGGGATGTCAGGGAAGACACCATCGCGAAGAATTCCACCGCTGATTTCCGGGATCAGTCGACGGGCTGAGCCTTTCTTCCCCCCCATAGGGACGCCTTTGGGTAAGACTTCGATTACACCGAGCGCTTTCTCGGGGACTTAGAAATTTCTCTAGAGAATCTCTACCCTACGTTTATAGCCAGGCTGTATCGTTTATAATTTTGTCGCGCGTTTGTATACTTAGCAATATCTTTATTTGCACGTGCTTTGCAGACAGTGTATTTATCACCGGCAATCCTAAAGAACCCGTATATCTGTTGTTTAAATAAACTGCACTGTTTAAGTAGCTAGTCGTTCCGCTTTCTCACTGAACGCGACCAAAACTACAGAGAGGCCGTGCTAGTTCAGGAGCACGACTAGACTGAAGGTGCAGTCCACTATTAGTGTATCCAAATCGTAGTAGTTTAATACATATTAAACGCGATTGGACTGATAGTGCTGAATTGGGCATCACTCAGAATTTAAACCTAGCCGCACCTAGCCTCCCACCTCGGTGAGGAGTGTTAGAACGCAAGGGGGTTTATCTTCTGCCAAAACCGCTTGGCCCCGTTTCACGCAACAGAATTTGGCGTAGTCGGCAGGATTGCCATGGATAAACTGCTGCAAAAATATGATTGTGCCCCTTCCCAGGCTGGGAAGGAGTGGGCCCAAAAATTTTGGAAGGATGAAGAGAAAGTGGTGGAACGTATTGAAGAGTGTCGGGTTTCACAGAAGCTCAGAGCGGGGAAAGGCAAGGGTGTGATTTGTGCTGCGTTAGGCGCCTGTTTATCTTGTGCACAACAAGAAGCTAGAGAAACCCCTGCTCCTAATCTGATTTCAGCTGTAGAATATGCAACCCTGAAATCGGAGAATGAGGTGCTGAAGTCATCATTAGCCTTGCAAAAGGAGACAGGAGAAAAATTAAGAACTCACGTCGATAAGCTTGTGAGTGAGAATGAATGTTTAGGAAACCAGAATGCTCAACTTAAAATATTATTAGAAAGGGTGACTGGGCTCTTAGATAAAATGCAGCCCTCGACCCAGGTCCAACAGATTCGTAAGTTAATGTGTTATCCAAATTCCGGAACCCAGACCGGAGATTTTTTGTCTAATAGTGAGGATGACGAAGAAGATGAGGAGGAAAGGACTTTTACTTTGAAATCCCAAGTTTTTCCTTTACGTCCTCTGGTTAAAACTGAAGCTGCGGTTGATGACGATGATGAAATTCACGCCACTGTGCGTACCGTTCCACGGACACCAACCGAGTTAACAAAAATAAGGGAGAAATATTCGAGGCGACCAGAAGAGTCAGCTGTTGAGTACGTGTGGCGAGTTTCTTCTGAAGGGGGGGACAGAATTATGCTGAGTGAGGAAGAAGCAGGAGACTCTTGGGGACCAGGAGTGTTTTTAACCACTATGCCTGGGGATCATAATTATTCCCTAACTGCTCGAGCAGCCTATTGGGCAGGGGGTATGGATCCGCGAGAGAGGGGGGAGCCGTTAGAGATTAGAGCTACAGGCTACTCTGATCTGTTTGCGGCTGTACGGAAAGCAGCTTGTCTGCAAGCCATGTATGACAGAGAGGAATTTCGGAAATCCCCAATGTCAGCCCCTATCGACCCCGATCGATTAGCCCCTCTCATCCGTGGTCTTCCCGATTGCCTGAAACCGTTCCTTGTTCGTACTCAAGATCGTATACGAGAGGCTCGGGGTGCTCATAGGCGGGGCCGTCGTCACTACATGCCCACCTGGAATGAATATGTACAGGAAATAGATCAATATGGGCGCCGAATGGGCTGGGCCAGCCTAACTAGTGAGAAATCCTCCGAACACCCCCGAAAGGTTCGCCAAGTCCGAACTCACACTAAAAACCCTAAATCGGAGGAAAGGTTTAAGCCTGATAAGGACCGGAATGAGTTGTGGCGTAAAGCCCTACAATTAGGGGTGCCCCGACAATTCTTGCACGGTGTCCCTACGGGAGACCTCCGTACACTAGTCCAATCTCTAACTAGAAAGAATAATGTGGCTGGGGAGAAAAGTCTAACCAGAGAATCCCCAAGTCGTGAGAAAATTGTGCCTTCTGCACCGGAACGTAACTTGATTGATTTGACAGAGTCCCAGCCAAAAAACTCCTATCCCCGGGGAGGGCAGTGAGCCACCCTGTCCGGCAGGTACTAGCAATTCAATGGCTCTCTCATAAAGACTCCGAACCCGTTATTATCATTCCTGTTGGACCCCGGAAGATATTGGTAAATTTTATTATTGATACTGGAGCCCAAATGTCTGCAATCACTAACGAAACAGCACAACTTCTAGGTATAAATCCCACCCGACGCAGAGTCAACTTCACAGGAATTGATGGTGTGGTAAAAACATGCCCCACTGCAAAAATTAACCTCTGGTTGCCGGGAGAGCAGCGAATGACTAGGGCAGAAGTGTTAGTGGGTGCCTCACATTCTAACCTCCTAGGATTTGACGTGCTGCGTGGGCGAATGTGGAAATTCCCGGATGGAACTGCGTGGAGTTTTGCAGGACGCAAAAAAGGATTAGACACAGTTAAACTGGGCCTATTAGAAACATCTATACCTTTGCCTCCCTCTAAAATTACCAACGTCCGACAGTACCCACTGCCTGCAGCTGCACTTGCAGGAGCAGACGGGGTGGTATCAGATTTAGAAAAAAGAAACATCATTCAGAGGACTCACTCGCCTTATAATTCACCGGTGTGGCCAGTAAAGAAACCAACCGGGCAATGGCGTTTCACAGTAGATTACCGAAAGTTAAACGCCAACACTGCACCCCTGACCGCTGCGGTTCCGAGTATCGCGGAAATTGTGACAATGATAAAAGGAGCTGCCCATCCTTGGATGGCTGCCTTAGATGTAAAAGACATGTTTTTTATGATTCCCCTCCTTGAGCAAGACAAAGCGCAGTTTGCATTCACGTGGAAAGGAGTCCAATATACCTTTAACCGACTTCCACAAGGATACAAACATTCCCCCACCATTGCTCATAATGCTTTAGCTAAAGCGCTATCAGAGATTCCTGTTTCACAGGGATGTACAGTATACCAATATATTGACGACATCTTAATAGGGGGGGAGAGAGCCAAGAAAGTGTACAAGACATGATGCAAAACATCCGAAAAACATTATCAGATTTGGGATTGGAAATTCCAGACTCAAAATGTCAGGGACCTGCACAGGAAGTTAAATTCCTGGGGGTCTGGTGGATTAAGGGAGCTGCTTCTGTCCCTCAGGATACCCTGAAAAAAATAGAACATGGACAGAATCCTTCCAGCACGAAGGAGTTACAGCAAGTTCTGGGAACTTTAAGTTATTGGCGTAAACACATCCCTGGCTTTTCCATCATTGCTCGCCCCCTTTATTGTTTGCTCAAAAAAGGTAAATCCTGGGAGTGGACTGAACAACATACTAATGCACTGGAATTGCTAATAAAAGAGCTAAGGTTATTCCAACAACTTGGCCCCATACATCCAACTGACCCTGTCCATGTAGAATGGGGGTCCAGCGAACATGGTTCTCATTGTAACTTATGGCAAAAGGGACCAGCAGGACCGGAGAGACCATTAGAATTTAGCTCTCACTCCTTTAATGATACTGAGAGCAGATATTCAGACCTAGAGAAGGGTTTACTGTCCCTGGTGCGAGCATTGCAACGAGCAGAGCAGATAAGGAGAGAACAGAGCGTGATTGTTCGGGGCCCTTTTCGTCTCCTAGATGTGGTCCGTAAAGGGACAGCACCGCCAGCCGGCATTGCCCAGAAACCCACAGTTCGAAAGTGGTATGCTTATTTAGAAGGCATTAATGATATCATGCCAATCTCTGAAGGTAGTATCAAAGTATCCAAGCTCCAGAAGGATATAGATGGTGCCCTATTGTTCCAATCCCCACCAAACAGACCATCTCCAATCCAAGAAGCACCTCCTCTGAAAGAAGGCAGTGATCTTACAGGAGTGTGGTTTACTGATGCGTCATCTCACCGTGAGAACAATAAGTGGAAATACAAGGCCGTAGCACTGGAAGTAGCAACGGGGGAAAGAGCAATTGAAACAGGAGAAGGTAGCGCACAAGTAGGGGAACTCAGAGCCGTCCTACTAGCTGCACAACGTGGGGCTACTTACATTTACACTGACTCATATGCTGTTTTTAAAGGAGCCACTGAATGGATTGGACACTGGGCAGCCAATGATTGGCAGGTGAATAGAGTCCCAATCTGGGAGACAGAGAGTTGGAAGCAACTGTTGGAAATGGGAGGACAGAGAACATTGCACGTTGGTTGGGTAAAAGGCCATGATCGTTCGAACTCGATCACTGCTCAATTCAACCAACAGGTAGATAGCCTCACGCGGTTGCAGCAAATTGACATTGTAGATGATGGTCGGGAATGGGAACGCTTACTCGAATGGTTACATATTAAGCGTGGCCATACAGGCCGTGCTGATCTGTATCAGGAAGGTCTAGCCCGGGGGTGGCCTGTGTCGGTTAAGCTGTGTGAACAAGTAGTAACCGCCTGTTCACAATGTCGCCTACGACTCAATAAAGATCATCCGAGTAAGGCGCCTCCTTTACACATTCGGGACAAGAAAACATTGTGGCATTCATGGCAAATTGATTATATTGGGCCCTTGAGATCATCAGGTGAGAAAAGATACGTCCTAGTCGGAGTGGAGATTATCTCTGGCCTCGCTATGGCCACCAGCTTCAAATCAGCTACCGGGAACAACACAGTGAAAGGCCTAAAAGGGTGGTTCAGCACACTTCCCCTTCCTGAGGAAATCCAAAGTGATAACGGTTCACACTTTACCGCTACAGTGGTACAAGATTGGGCCAAAGAAGAAGGGATTCGATGGGTATTTCATACTCCCTATTATCCTCAGGCTAATGGCATTGTTGAACGCACCAATGGATTGGTTAAGCGTTTTGCAAAAACTCATGAACCTGGTTGGCATTTGCCATTGGATGATGCCATCTATCAATTAAATAACAGATGGAGTGGAGATGGCTGTCCTAAAATGAAAGCTTTCTGTGTATCTGCTGATATCATCACTCCAAAAGTTCCCAATGAACCACGAAAATACCTGGGACAATTTCACCCTGGGCAACCTGTGTTAGTGAAAATGCCTCAAATTGGCACAGTACCAATGGTGTTAGCTACTCCCAAAAACCCCCATGCACGGGAAGCCAAAGACTGTTCAGGGAAGATACACCGGATCAGCACCCGGTGGATCTCGCCCTCTTTTTAACCCCGTCGGTCAAATGAGACCGAGCAGATTTTCTTTTCCTTTGTGTCTTACAGGAACCTCGGAAGAACTGTACGTGGACAGACGCATTGGCCTACGCTAACCTCGAGTGTCTCCAGGGAATCCTGACATTGATCCTGGCAATAATATTATTTTTGTTATGTATGGCCATCTGGAGGCCTAAATTTTAGAATGACGAATTGGCAGATGGAATTGATGCTATTCAGTTTTATCTTTTTACTCCCTGTTGTTTGTAGTCAAAGAGACCCAGAATGGCCGTGGTCTCAAGCTTATGTAAAACACAATGCGATGGCAGGAACAGGAAAAGGAAAATTGAGCCTGGCCACTGTAGTCCTACATGAAAATGAGGTGTTTTCAAAACATGAGATAGATCAAAGCATAGATAAAGTCGAACCTGACTCAACTCCACAGACTAGTCTGGTTCCACTGCCACTATCTGAAACCCCCGATAATGACACCTTATTGAGCGGACTTAAGAATCTGCCCCTTGATGATGAGCTTTGGGATAATGCACTGTCACGATACACTGCAAGCACTGAGACACTAGAAAACATGAGGGATTTAAATCTCTCCACTCTGGTTATACAAGGAAGTGAAGTATATTCCAGAGATAAATGGAGTTGGAAAGACTCACTCCAAATGGCTAAGCTTGAAGCCGTCCCAGGAAAGAAAATACAAATTAGCTGCCGAGTAATCAATGGGTCTGCTCACCATAGACCAACTGTAATTGAAACCATCCATGTAGACTCTACTAAACCGGACAAATATAACACTGATTGATTGTTACAAAATTATAGAGCCAAACTCAGATTGCTGGCACAACTTCACCTTTATCAAACCTATCATAGTATATTGTATTTGGGGCTACAGGGGCACGGAATTGTTATTTGAATTTATGATTGACTCAAATACATCTGAACCTGTTGAAATGAACCCAAAACCTACACCCCCACAAACTTTCAAGGGTGTAGCTACTCAGCCCTCCATTAGTCTAACTCCTTACACCTTTAACATTGGCCCTTATGCCATTAAACACACAGGTCAACAACAAATACCGTTTAACCCAACATATTCCCTCAAACGAGTAGAATTGTCAATGCAGATTAATATCTCTGCGATCAAACCCACCTGCTCACCATTCCTGAGTACATCTTATGCAGGATGGTCAGCATGGTTAGGCCGGCGAACTGTTGACACCTCACAACGACTGAAGAGAGAGGTGACTGGTATCTTAGGAACAGGACTGGGAGTCTTAAATAGTACAGATGCTGAGATACTTGCAAACAAACTAGTCACAACTACTAGTGATCTAGACAAATTAAAACATCCTCTACAGTCCTCTCTATCAGCATTGGGAAATCACCAATGGCTTTTATCGAATATATTGCCTCAGTGGGAGGAAACAGGTGAAAAAGACCATCAGCTGATCACAAATGCACTTGGTACAACCCAAAACAATGTTTCCTTGGCCCTTAGTTGTATCCAAGCCCAACTGTGGATGCAATCTATGACAGCCGCAATTATAAGGGAAGGTGAAGAAGGCACCTTGCCCACTGAAATTCGAAAAGTAATATGGGATAATGCAATTGAGTTTGAGAGAAAATTTAAATCCTGGTGGTATCTGGTTAATTTCACCTATGATCCCACTGAGAGCAAAGCCACAGCTTTTGTCTTAACGATACGCAATGCCTCAGTATACACCATATACCCAATCATCGCACTGGGGTTGAATCACCATGGAGCTATACTCCATCCGGTAGAGCATAGAGTGTGGGCACAACAAAACGAGAATAAATGGCAAACTGTTGATGTTGAAGCATGCATTTCACGAGATCAACAAGGATTCATTTGTGAGAGTAATACTCTCAAGGCACAAGACATTTGTCTTGACACCAACCAGAATGTTTGTCATTTTGAGATACAACCTGATGAAACCCCAGAAACTGTGCTTGTATATATTGGGAAAGGGTGTGTTTGCATGAGGTCTCCCTGTACTTTTGTATTCGTAGATGACATAGCAGTAGATATAAGTAATAACTCAAATCTTTGTGTTTGTAACTTTACTAACATCATTGGATGTGACTTCAGTTATTCAGCTCCTGTTACGTCTTTTCAATTGCTACAATCTAATTACACATTGATTCGAGATTTGCTGCCTACCCCTATCGGAATGAATCTCTCACTAGTGAGGAAGTTGCTACAACACGATGAATTGAAGCGATTGTTGAAAGAGGCCCAAGAAAATGGACAAAGAACTCTGATTACTGTCCATCATGATGTTGAAGAAATACACCATGTACTGGAAAGGGTCAAGAGAGACGGTGGACATGAATGGTGGGACACCCTCTTTGGATGGTCACCGACAGCTACAGGACTTTTTAACAAGATGCTCCATCCTGTTGTTGTTCTACTAGTACTCACTGTATTGTGCTTTGCTTTGACAATTGTTTTGCATGTTAGACTTTGGATTATGATGAAACGCTTAACTCGCTTAATCACCCCGCAAGAAGTATTTGCACTTGATATCCCTCGCCATAAGAGGACATGTGATATTCCCCATCAGTATTGATTATCGTGGAGCTTGAGTGACTGTAGTCACGGGGTGGATTATGTGGAATAATTACTAAATTGGCCAAGAATACAAAAATACAGCATTGTTCACACATTAAGGAAAGTCATAAAATCAAGAGGCTTCTGAGGTAGAATACAGCCACAGCTAGCACACGAAGAATGCAACATCTGTGATTCCCTGCGCGAGGTTGTTTGCGAAACTACACGAGGGATGGAACGGAACACGCTTGTTCCGTGGCCTTCCCTTGTGACGAATAGCAGATATGGGGACGAGATGGTACTACGGAACTGATAAGCGGCCTACACGCTACCCGAGCCAACCTTTCGTCAAATGTTGATGAAATGCTGTCCTTTTGTGCGAACTTTGCTCACCACAATGTACCAAAACACACCTCCATCCCGGAGGCTATCCGCCCCCGAGGTGTGAACACTCCTCCTTGAATACATTAATCATAATAAAAGTATGTATGACTAAAGTCACTCAAACTCCACTTTGAAGATAAAAAAATAATATAAAAATAGCCCAAGAGAGAGGGGATGTCAGGGAAGACACCATCGCGAAGAATTCCACCGCTGATTTCCGGGATCAGTCGACGGGCTGAGCCTTTCTTCCCCCCCATAGGGACGCCTTTGGGTAAGACTTCGATTACACCGAGCGCTTTCTCGGGGACTTAGAAATTTCTCTAGAGAATCTCTACCCTACGTTTATAGCCAGGCTGTATCGTTTATAATTTTGTCGCGCGTTTGTATACTTAGCAATATCTTTATTTGCACGTGCTTTGCAGACAGTGTATTTATCACCGGCAATCCTAAAGAACCTGTATATCTGTTGTTTAAATAAACTGCACTGTTTAAGTAGCTAGTCGTTCCGCTTTCTCACTGAACGCGACCAAAACTACAGAGAGGCCGTGCTAGTTCAGGAGCACGACTAGACTGAAGGTGCAGTCCACTATTAGTGTATCCAAATCGTAGTAGTTTAATACATATTAAACGCGATTGGACTGATAGTGCTGAATTTGGCATCACTCAGAATTTAAACCTAGCCGCACCTAGCCTCCCACCTCGGTGAGGAGTGTTAGAACGCAAGGGGGTTCATCTTCTGCCAAAACCGCTTGGCCCCGTTTCACGCAACAGAATTTGGCGTAGTCGGCAGGATTGCCATGGATAAACTGCTGCAAAAATATGATTGTGCCCCTTCCCAGGCTGGGAAGGAGTGGGCCCAAAAATTTTGGAAGGATGAAGAGAAAGTGGTGGAACGTATTGAAGAGTGTCGGGTTTCACAGAAGCTCAGAGCGGGGAAAGGCAAGGGTGTGATTTGTGCTGCGTTAGGCGCCTGTTTATCTTGTGCACAACAAGAAGCTAGAGAAACCCCTGCTCCTAATCTGATTTCAGCTGTAGAATATGCAACCCTGAAATCGGAGAATGAGGTGCTGAAGTCATCATTAGCCTTGCAAAAGGAGGCAGGAGAAAAATTAAGAACTCACGTCGATAAGCTTGTGAGTGAGAATGAATGTTTAGGAAACCAGAATGCTCAACTTAAAATATTATTAGAAAGGATGACTGGGCTCTTAGATAAAATGCAGCCCTCGACCCAGGTCCAACAGATTCGTAAGTTAATGTGTTATCCAAATTCCGGAACCCAGACCGGAGATTTTTTGTCTAATAGCGAGGATGACGAAGAAGATGAGGAGGAAAGGACTTTTACTTTGAAATCCCAAGTTTTTCCTTTACGTCCTCTGGTTAAAACTGAAGCTGCGGTTGATGACGATGATGAAATTCACACCACTGTGCGTACCGTTCCACGGACACCAACCGAGTTAACAAAAATAAGGGAGAAATATTCGAGGCGACCAGAAGAGTCAGCTGTTGAGTACGTGTGGCGAGTTTCTTCTGAAGGGGGGGACAGAATTATGCTGAGTGAGGAAGAAGCAGGAGACTCTTGGGGACCAGGAGTGTTTTTAACCACTATGCCTGGGGATCATAATTATTCCCTAACTGCTCGAGCAGCCTATTGGGCAGGGGGTATGGATCCGCGAGAGAGGGGGGAGCCGTTAGAGATTAGAGCTACAGGCTACTCTGATCTGTTTGCGGCTGTACGGAAAGCAGCTTGTCTGCAAGCCATGTATGACAGAGAGGAATTTCGGAAATCCCCAATGTCAGCCCCTATCGACCCCGATCGATTAGCCCCTCTCATCCGTGGTCTTCCCGATTGCCTGAAACCGTTCCTTGTTCGTACTCAAGATCGTATACGAGAGGCTCGGGGTGCTCATAGGCGGGGCCGTCGTCACTACATGCCCACCTGGAATGAATATGTACAGGAAATAGATCAATATGGGCGCCGAATGGGCTGGGCCAGCCTAACTAGTGAGAAATCCTCCGAACACCCCCGAAAGGTTCGCCAAGTCCGAACTCACACTAAAAACCCTAAATCGGAGGAACGGTTTAAGCCTGATAAGGACCGGAATGAGTTGTGGCGTAAAGCCCTACAATTAGGGGTGCCCCGACAATTCTTGCACGGTGTCCCTACGGGAGACCTCCGTACACTAGTCCAATCTCTAACTAGAAAGAATAATGTGGCTGGGGAGAAAAGTCTAACCAGAGAATCCCCAAGTCGTGAGAAAATTGTGCCTTCTGCACCGGAACGTAACTTGATTGATTTGACAGAGTCCCAGCCAAAAAACTCCTATCCCCGGGGAGGGCAGTGAGCCACCCTGTCCGGCAGGTACTAGCAATTCAATGGCTCTCTCATAAAGACTCCGAACCCGTTATTATCATTCCTGTTGGACCCCGGAAGATATTGGTAAATTTTATTATTGATACTGGAGCCCAAATGTCTGCAATCACTAACGAAACAGCACAACTTCTAGGTATAAATCCCACCCGACGCAGAGTCAACTTCACAGGAATTGATGGTGTGGTAAAAACATGCCCCACTGCAAAAATTAACCTCTGGTTGCCGGGAGAGAAGCGAATGACTAGGGCAGAAGTGTTAGTGGGTGCCTCACATTCTAACCTCCTAGGATTTGACGTGCTGCGTGGGCGAATGTGGAAATTCCCGGATGGAACTGCGTGGAGTTTTGCAGGACGCAAAAAAGGATTAGACACAGTTAAACTGGGCCTATTAGAAACATCTATACCTTTGCCTCCCTCTAAAATTACCAACGTCCGACAGTACCCACTGCCTGCAGCTGCACTTGCAGGAGCAGACGGGGTGGTATCAGATTTAGAAAAAAGAAACATCATTCAGAGGACTCACTCGCCTTATAATTCACCGGTGTGGCCAGTAAAGAAACCAACCGGGCAATGGCGTTTCACAGTAGATTACCGAAAGTTAAACGCCAACGCTGCACCCCTGACCGCTGCGGTTCCGAGTATCGCGGAAATTGTGACAATGATAAAAGGAGCTGCCCATCCTTGGATGGCTGCCTTAGATGTAAAAGACATGTTTTTTATGATTCCCCTCCTTGAGCAAGACAAAGCGCAGTTTGCATTCACGTGGAAAGGAGTCCAATATACCTTTAACCGACTTCCACAAGGATACAAACATTCCCCCACCATTGCTCATAATGCTTTAGCTAAAGCGCTATCAGAGATTCCTGTTTCACAGGGATGTACAGTATACCAATATATTGACGACATCTTAATAGGGGGGGAGAGAGCCAAGAAAGTGTACAAGACATGATGCAAAACATCCGAAAAACATTATCAGATTTGGGATTGGAAATTCCAGACTCAAAATGTCAGGGACCTGCACAGGAAGTTAAATTCCTGGGGGTCTGGTGGATTAAGGGAGCTGCTTCTGTCCCTCAGGATACCCTGAAAAAAATAGAACATGGACAGAATCCTTCCAGCACGAAGGAGTTACAGCAAGTTCTGGGAACTTTAAGTTATTGGCGTAAACACATCCCTGGCTTTTCCATCATTGCTCGCCCCCTTTATTGTTTGCTCAAAAAAGGTAAATCCTGGGAGTGGACTGAACAACATACTAATGCACTGGAATTGCTAATAAAAGAGCTAAGGTTATTCCAACAACTTGGCCCCATACATCCAACTGACCCTGTCCATGTAGAATGGGGGTCCAGCGAACATGGTTCTCATTGTAACTTATGGCAAAAGGGACCAGCAGGACCGGAGAGACCATTAGAATTTAGCTCTCACTCCTTTAATGATACTGAGAGCAGATATTCAGACCTAGAGAAGGGTTTACTGTCCCTGGTGCGAGCATTGCAACGAGCAGAGCAGATAAGGAGAGAACAGAGCGTGATTGTTCGGGGCCCTTTTCGTCTCCTAGATGTGGTCCGTAAAGGGACAGCACCACCAGCCGGCATTGCCCAGAAACCCACAGTTCGAAAGTGGTATGCTTATTTAGAAGGCATTAATGATATCATGCCAATCTCTGAAGGTAGTATCAAAGTATCCAAGCTCCAGAAGGATATAGATGGTGCCCTATTGTTCCAATCCCCACCAAACAGACCATCTCCAATCCAAGAAGCACCTCCTCTGAAAGAAGGCAGTGATCTTACAGGAGTGTGGTTTACTGATGCGTCATCTCACCGTGAGAACAATAAGTGGAAATACAAGGCCGTAGCACTGGAAGTAGCAACGGGGGAAAGAGCAATTGAAACAGGAGAAGGTAGCGCACAAGTAGGGGAACTCAGAGCCGTCCTACTAGCTGCACAACGTGGGGCTACTTACATTTACACTGACTCATATGCTGTTTTTAAAGGAGCCACTGAATGGATTGGACACTGGGCAGCCAATGATTGGCAGGTGAATAGAGTCCCAATCTGGGAGACAGAGAGTTGGAAGCAACTGTTGGAAATGGGAGGACAGAGAACATTGCACATCGGTTGGGTAAAAGGCCATGATCGTTCGAACTCGATCACTGCTCAATTCAACCAACAGGTAGATAGCCTCACGCGGTTGCAGCAAATTGACATTGTAGATGATGGTCGGGAATGGGAACGCTTACTCGAATGGTTACATATTAAGCGTGGCCATACAGGCCGTGCTGATCTGTATCAGGAAGGTCTAGCCCGGGGGTGGCCTGTGTCGGTTAAGCTGTGTGAACAAGTAGTAACCGCCTGTTCACAATGTCGCCTACGACTCAATAAAGATCATCCGAGTAAGGCGCCTCCTTTACACATTCGGGACAAGAAAACATTGTGGCATTCATGGCAAATTGATTATATTGGGCCCTTGAGATCATCAGGTGAGAAAAGATACGTCCTAGTCGGAGTGGAGATTATCTCTGGCCTCGCTATGGCCACCAGCTTCAAATCAGCTACCGGGAACAACACAGTGAAAGGCCTAAAAGGGTGGTTCAGCACACTTCCCCTTCCTGAGGAAATCCAAAGTGATAACGGTTCACACTTTACCGCTACAGTGGTACAAGATTGGGCCAAAGAAGAAGGGATTCGATGGGTATTTCATACTCCCTATTATCCTCAGGCTAATGGCATTGTTGAACGCACCAATGGATTGGTTAAGCGTTTTGCAAAAACTCATGAACCTGGTTGGCATTTGCCATTGGATGATGCCATCTATCAATTAAATAACAGATGGAGTGGAGATGGCTGTCCTAAAATGAAAGCTTTCTGTGTATCTGCTGATATCATCACTCCAAAAGTTCCCAATGAACCACGAAAATACCTGGGACAATTTCACCCTGGGCAACCTGTGTTAGTGAAAATGCCTCAAATTGGCACAGTACCAATGGTGTTAGCTACTCCCAAAAACCCCCATGCACGGGAAGCCAAAGACTGTTCAGGGAAGATACACCGGATCAGCACCCGGTGGATCTCGCCCTCTTTTTAACCCCGTCGGTCAAATGAGACCGAGCAGATTTTCTTTTCCTTTGTGTCTTACAGGAACCTCGGAAGAACTGTACGTGGACAGACGCATTGGCCTACGCTAACCTCGAGTGTCTCCAGGGAATCCTGACATTGATCCTGGCAATAATATTATTTTTGTTATGTATGGCCATCTGGAGGCCTAAATTTTAGAATGACGAATTGGCAGATGGAATTGATGCTATTCAGTTTTATCTTTTTACTCCCTGTTGTTTGTAGTCAAAGAGACCCAGAATGGCCGTGGTCTCAAGCTTATGTAAAACACAATGCGATGGCAGGAACAGGAAAAGGAAAATTGAGCCTGGCCACTGTAGTCCTACATGAAAATGAGGTGTTTTCAAAACATGAGATAGATCAAAGCATAGATAAAGTCGAACCTGACTCAACTCCACAGACTAGTCTGGTTCCACTGCCACTATCTGAAACCCCCGATAATGACACCTTATTGAGCGGACTTAAGAATCTGCCCCTTGATGATGAGCTTTGGGATAATGCACTGTCACGATACACTGCAAGCACTGAGACACTAGAAAACATGAGGGATTTAAATCTCTCCACTCTGGTTATACAAGGAAGTGAAGTATATTCCAGAGATAAATGGAGTTGGAAAGACTCACTCCAAATGGCTAAGCTTGAAGCCGTCCCAGGAAAGAAAATACAAATTAGCTGCCGAGTAATCAATGGGTCTGCTCACCATAGACCAACTGTAATTGAAACCATCCATGTAGACTCTACTAAACCGGACAAATATAACACTGATTGATTGTTACAAAATTATAGAGCCAAACTCAGATTGCTGGCACAACTTCACCTTTATCAAACCTATCATAGTATATTGTATTTGGGGCTACAGGGGCACGGAATTGTTATTTGAATTTATGATTGACTCAAATACATCTGAACCTGTTGAAATGAACCCAAAACCTACACCCCCACAAACTTTCAAGGGTGTAGCTACTCAGCCCTCCATTAGTCTAACTCCTTACACCTTTAACATTGGCCCTTATGCCATTAAACACACAGGTCAACAACAAATACCGTTTAACCCAACATATTCCCTCAAACGAGTAGAATTGTCAATGCAGATTAATATCTCTGCGATCAAACCCACCTGCTCACCATTCCTGAGTACATCTTATGCAGGATGGTCAGCATGGTTAGGCTGGCGAACTGTTGACACCTCACAACGACTGAAGAGAGAGGTGACTGGTATCTTAGGAACAGGACTGGGAGTCTTAAATAGTACAGATGCTGAGATACTTGCAAACAAACTAGTCACAACTACTAGTGATCTAGACAAATTAAAACATCCTCTACAGTCCTCTCTATCAGCATTGGGAAATCACCAATGGCTTTTATCGAATATATTGCCTCAGTGGGAGGAAACAGGTGAAAAAGACCATCAGCTGATCACAAATGCACTTGGTACAACCCCAAACAATGTTTCCTTGGCCCTTAGTTGTATCCAAGCCCAACTGTGGATGCAATCTATGACAGCCGCAATTATAAGGGAAGGTGAAGAAGGCACCTTGCCCACTGAAATTCGAAAAGTAATATGGGATAATGCAATTGAGTTTGAGAGAAAATTTCAATCCTGGTGGTATCTGGTTAATTTCACCTATGATCCCACTGAGAGCAAAGCCACAGCTTTTGTCTTAACGATACGCAATGCCTCAGTATACACCATATACCCAATCATCGCACTGGGGTTGAATCACCATGGAGCTATACTCCATCCGGTAGAGCATAGAGTGTGGGCACAACAAAACGAGAATAAATGGCAAACTGTTGATGTTGAAGCATGCATTTCACGAGATCAACAAGGATTCATTTGTGAGAGTAATACTCTCAAGGCACAAGACATTTGTCTTGACACCAACCAGAATGTTTGTCATTTTGAGATACAACCTGATGAAACCCCAGAAACTGTGCTTGTATATATTGGGAAAGGGTGTGTTTGCATGAGGTCTCCCTGTACTTTTGTATTCGTAGATGACATAGCAGTAGATATAAGTAATAACTCAAATCTTTGTGTTTGTAACTTTACTAACATCATTGGATGTGACTTCAGTTATTCAGCTCCTGTTACGTCTTTTCAATTGCTACAATCTAATTACACATTGATTCGAGATTTGCTGCCTACCCCTATCGGAATGAATCTCTCACTAGTGAGGAAGTTGCTACAACACGATGAATTGAAGCGATTGTTGAAAGAGGCCCAAGAAAATGGACAAAGAACTCTGATTACTGTCCATCATGATGTTGAAGAAATACACCATGTACTGGAAAGGGTCAAGAGAGACGGTGGACATGAATGGTGGGACACCCTCTTTGGATGGTCACCGACAGCTACAGGACTTTTTAACAAGATGCTCCATCCTGTTGTTGTTCTACTAGTACTCACTGTATTGTGCTTTGCTTTGACAATTGTTTTGCATGTTAGACTTTGGATTATGATGAAACGCTTAACTCGCTTAATCACCCCGCAAGAAGTATTTGCACTTGATATCCCTCGCCATAAGAGGACATGTGATATTCCCCATCAGTATTGATTATCGTGGAGCTTGAGTGACTGTAGTCACGGGGTGGATTATGTGGAATAATTACTAAATTGGCCAAGAATACAAAAATACAGCATTGTTCACACATTAAGGAAAGTCATAAAATCAAGAGGCTTCTGAGGTAGAATACAGCCACAGCTAGCACACGAAGAATGCAACATCTGTGATTCCCTGCGCGAGGTTGTTTGCGAAACTACACGAGGGATGGAACGGAACACGCTTGTTCCGTGGCCTTCCCTTGTGACGAATAGCAGATATGGGGACGAGATGGTACTACGGAACTGATAAGCGGCCTACACGCTACCCGAGCCAACATTTCGTCAAATGTTGATGAAATGCTGTCCTTTTGTGCGAACTTTGCTCACCACAATGTACCAAAACACACCTCCATCCCGGAGGCTATCCGCCCCCGAGGTGTGAACACTCCTCCTTGAATACATTAATCATAATAAAAGTATGTATGACTAAAGTCACTCAAACTCCACTTTGAAGATAAAAAAATAATATAAAAATAGCCCAAGAGAGAGGGGATGTCAGGGAAGACACCATCGCGAAGAATTCCACCGCTGATTTCCGGGATCAGTCGACGGGCTGAGCCTTTCTTCCCCCCCATAGGGACGCCTTTGGGTAAGACTTCGATTACACCGAGCGCTTTCTCGGGGACTTAGAAATTTCTCTAGAGAATCTCTACCCTACGTTTATAGCCAGGCTGTATCGTTTATAATTTTGTCGCGCGTTTGTATACTTAGCAATATCTTTATTTGCACGTGCTTTGCAGACAGTGTATTTATCACCGGCAATCCTAAAGAACCTGTATATCTGTTGTTTAAATAAACTGCACTGTTTAAGTAGCTAGTCGTTCCGCTTTCTCACTGAACGCGACCAAAACTACAGAGAGGCCGTGCTAGTTCAGGAGCACGACTAGACTGAAGGTGCAGTCCACTATTAGTGTATCCAAATCGTAGTAGTTTAATACATATTAAACGCGATTGGACTGATAGTGCTGAATTGGGCATCACTCAGAATTTAAACCTAGCCGCACCTAGCCTCCCACCTCGGTGAGGAGTGTTAGAACGCAAGGGGGTTTATCTTCTGCCAAAACCGCTTGGCCCCGTTTCACGCAACAGAATTTGGCGTAGTCGGCAGGATTGCCATGGATAAACTGCTGCAAAAATATGATTGTGCCCCTTCCCAGGCTGGGAAGGAGTGGGCCCAAAAATTTTGGAAGGATGAAGAGAAAGTGGTGGAACGTATTGAAGAGTGTCGGGTTTCACAGAAGCTCAGAGCGGGGAAAGGCAAGGGTGTGATTTGTGCTGCGTTAGGCGCCTGTTTATCTTGTGCACAACAAGAAGCTAGAGAAACCCCTGCTCCTAATCTGATTTCAGCTGTAGAATATGCAACCCTGAAATCGGAGAATGAGGTGCTGAAGTCATCATTAGCCTTGCAAAAGGAGACAGGAGAAAAATTAAGAACTCACGTCGATAAGCTTGTGAGTGAGAATGAATGTTTAGGAAACCAGAATGCTCAACTTAAAATATTATTAGAAAGGGTGACTGGGCTCTTAGATAAAATGCAGCCCTCGACCCAGGTCCAACAGATTCGTAAGTTAATGTGTTATCCAAATTCCAGAACCCAGACCGGAGATTTTTTGTCTAATAGTGAGGATGACGAAGAAGATGAGGAGGAAAGGACTTTTACTTTGAAATCCCAAGTTTTTCCTTTACGTCCTCTGGTTAAAACTGAAACTGCGGTTGATGACGATGATGAAATTCACACCACTGTGCGTACCGTTCCACGGACACCAACCGAGTTAACAAAAATAAGGGAGAAATATTCGAGGCGACCAGAAGAGTCAGCTGTTGAGTACGTGTGGCGAGTTTCTTCTGAAGGGGGGGACAGAATTATGCTGAGTGAGGAAGAAGCAGGAGACTCTTGGGGACCAGGAGTGTTTTTAACCACTATGCCTGGGGATCATAATTATTCCCTAACTGCTCGAGCAGCCTATTGGGCAGGGGGTATGGATCCGCGAGAGAGGGGGGAGCCGTTAGAGATTAGAGCTACAGGCTACTCTGATCTGTTTGCGGCTGTACGGAAAGCAGCTTGTCTGCAAGCCATGTATGACAGAGAGGAATTTCGGAAATCCCCAATGTCAGCCCCTATCGACCCCGATCGATTAGCCCCTCTCATCCGTGGTCTTCCCGATTGCCTGAAACCGTTCCTTGTTCGTACTCAAGATCGTATACGAGAGGCTCGGGGTGCTCATAGGCGGGGCCGTCGTCACTACATGCCCACCTGGAATGAATATGTACAGGAAATAGATCAATATGGGCGCCGAATGGGCTGGGCCAGCCTAACTAGTGAGAAATCCTCCGAACACCCCCGAAAGGTTCGCCAAGTCCGAACTCACACTAAAAACCCTAAATCGGAGGAAAGGTTTAAGCCTGATAAGGACCGGAATGAGTTGTGGCGTAAAGCCCTACAATTAGGGGTGCCCCGACAATTCTTGCACGGTGTCCCTACGGGAGACCTCCGTACACTAGTCCAATCTCTAACTAGAAAGAATAATGTGGCTGGGGAGAAAAGTCTAACCAGAGAATCCCCAAGTCGTGAGAAAATTGTGCCTTCTGCACCGGAACGTAACTTGATTGATTTGACAGAGTCCCAGCCAAAAAACTCCTATCCCCGGGGAGGGCAGTGAGCCACCCTGTCCGGCAGGTACTAGCAATTCAATGGCTCTCTCATAAAGACTCCGAACCCGTTATTATCATTCCTGTTGGACCCCGGAAGATATTGGTAAATTTTATTATTGATACTGGAGCCCAAATGTCTGCAATCACTAACGAAACAGCACAACTTCTAGGTATAAATCCCACCCGACGCAGAGTCAACTTCACAGGAATTGATGGTGTGGTAAAAACATGCCCCACTGCAAAAATTAACCTCTGGTTGCCGGGAGAGCAGCGAATGACTAGGGCAGAAGTGTTAGTGGGTGCCTCACATTCTAACCTCCTAGGATTTGACGTGCTGCGTGGGCGAATGTGGAAATTCCCGGATGGAACTGTGTGGAGTTTTGCAGGACGCAAAAAAGGATTAGACGCAGTTAAACTGGGCCTATTAGAAACATCTATACCTTTGCCTCCCTCTAAAATTACCAACGTCCGACAGTACCCACTGCCTGCAGCTGCACTTGCAGGAGCAGACGGGGTGGTATCAGATTTAGAAAAAAGAAACATCATTCAGAGGACTCACTCGCCTTATAATTCACCGGTGTGGCCAGTAAAGAAACCAACCGGGCAATGGCGTTTCACAGTAGATTACCGAAAGTTAAACGCCAACGCTGCACCCCTGACCGCTGCGGTTCCGAGTATCGCGGAAATTGTGACAATGATAAAAGGAGCTGCCCATCCTTGGATGGCTGCCTTAGATGTAAAAGACATGTTTTTTATGATTCCCCTCCTTGAGCAAGACAAAGCGCAGTTTGCATTCACGTGGAAAGGAGTCCAATATACCTTTAACCGACTTCCACAAGGATACAAACATTCCCCCACCATTGCTCATAATGCTTTAGCTAAAGCGCTATCAGAGATTCCTGTTTCACAGGGATGTACAGTATACCAATATATTGACGACATCTTAATAGGGGGGGAGAGAGCCAAGAAAGTGTACAAGACATGATGCAAAACATCCGAAAAACATTATCAGATTTGGGATTGGAAATTCCAGACTCAAAATGTCAGGGACCTGCACAGGAAGTTAAATTCCTGGGGGTCTGGTGGATTAAGGGAGCTGCTTCTGTCCCTCAGGATACCCTGAAAAAAATAGAACATGGACAGAATCCTTCCAGCACGAAGGAGTTACAGCAAGTTCTGGGAACTTTAAGTTATTGGCGTAAACACATCCCTGGCTTTTCCATCATTGCTCGCCCCCTTTATTGTTTGCTCAAAAAAGGTAAATCCTGGGAGTGGACTGAACAACATACTAATGCACTGGAATTGCTAATAAAAGAGCTAAGGTTATTCCAACAACTTGGCCCCATACATCCAACTGACCCTGTCCATGTAGAATGGGGGTCCAGCGAACATGGTTCTCATTGTAACTTATGGCAAAAGGGACCAGCAGGACCGGAGAGACCATTAGAATTTAGCTCTCACTCCTTTAATGATACTGAGAGCAGATATTCAGACCTAGAGAAGGGTTTACTGTCCCTGGTGCGAGCATTGCAACGAGCAGAGCAGATAAGGAGAGAACAGAGCGTGATTGTTCGGGGCCCTTTTCGTCTCCTAGATGTGGTCCGTAAAGGGACAGCACCACCAGCCGGCATTGCCCAGAAACCCACAGTTCGAAAGTGGTATGCTTATTTAGAAGGCATTAATGATATCATGCCAATCTCTGAAGGTAGTATCAAAGTATCCAAGCTCCAGAAGGATATAGATGGTGCCCTATTGTTCCAATCCCCACCAAACAGACCATCTCCAATCCAAGAAGCACCTCCTCTGAAAGAAGGCAGTGATCTTACAGGAGTGTGGTTTACTGATGCGTCATCTCACCGTGAGAACAATAAGTGGAAATACAAGGCCGTAGCACTGGAAGTAGCAACGGGGGAAAGAGCAATTGAAACAGGAGAAGGTAGCGCACAAGTAGGGGAACTCAGAGCCGTCCTACTAGCTGCACAACGTGGGGCTACTTACATTTACACTGACTCATATGCTGTTTTTAAAGGAGCCACTGAATGGATTGGACACTGGGCAGCCAATGATTGGCAGGTGAATAGAGTCCCAATCTGGGAGACAGAGAGTTGGAAGCAACTGTTGGAAATGGGAGGACAGAGAACATTGCACATCGGTTGGGTAAAAGGCCATGATCGTTCGAACTCGATCACTGCTCAATTCAACCAACAGGTAGATAGCCTCACGCGGTTGCAGCAAATTGACATTGTAGATGATGGTCGGGAATGGGAACGCTTACTCGAATGGTTACATATTAAGCGTGGCCATACAGGCCGTGCTGATCTGTATCAGGAAGGTCTAGCCCGGGGGTGGCCTGTGTCGGTTAAGCTGTGTGAACAAGTAGTAACCGCCTGTTCACAATGTCGCCTACGACTCAATAAAGATCATCCGAGTAAGGCGCCTCCTTTACACATTCGGGACAAGAAAACATTGTGGCATTCATGGCAAATTGATTATATTGGGCCCTTGAGATCATCAGGTGAGAAAAGATACGTCCTAGTCGGAGTGGAGATTATCTCTGGCCTCGCTATGGCCACCAGCTTCAAATCAGCTACCGGGAACAACACAGTGAAAGGCCTAAAAGGGTGGTTCAGCACACTTCCCCTTCCTGAGGAAATCCAAAGTGATAACGGTTCACACTTTACCGCTAC
Source organism: Larus michahellis (assembly GCF_964199755.1). Lineage (NCBI taxonomy): Eukaryota > Metazoa > Chordata > Aves > Charadriiformes > Laridae > Larus > Larus michahellis. Next base: position 22,991 of record NW_027436301.1, read on the forward strand.
AGTGGTACAAGATTGGGCCAAAGAAGAAGGGATTCGATGGGTATTTCATACTCCCTATTATCCTCAGGCTAATGGCATTGTTGAACGCACCAATGGATTGGTTAAGCGTTTTGCAAAAACTCATGAACCTGGTTGGCATTTGCCATTGGATGATGCCATCTATCAATTAAATAACAGATGGAGTGGAGATGGCTGTCCTAAAATGAAAGCTTTCTGTGTATCTGCTGATATCATCACTCCAAAAGTTCCCAATGAACCACGAAAATACCTGGGACAATTTCACCCTGGGCAACCTGTGTTAGTGAAAATGCCTCAAATTGGCACAGTACCAATGGTGTTAGCTACTCCCAAAAACCCCCATGCACGGGAAGCCAAAGACTGTTCAGGGAAGATACACCGGATCAGCACCCGGTGGATCTCGCCCTCTTTTTAACCCCGTCGGTCAAATGAGACCGAGCAGATTTTCTTTTCCTTTGTGTCTTACAGGAACCTCGGAAGAACTGTACGTGGACAGACGCGTTGGCCTACGCTAACCTCGAGTGTCTCCAGGGAATCCTGACATTGATCCTGGCAATAATATTATTTTTGTTATGTATGGCCATCTGGAGGCCTAAATTTTAGAATGACGAATTGGCAGATGGAATTGATGCTATTCAGTTTTATCTTTTTACTCCCTGTTGTTTGTAGTCAAAGAGACCCAGAATGGCCGTGGTCTCAAGCTTATGTAAAACACAATGCGATGGCAGGAACAGGAAAAGGAAAATTGAGCCTGGCCACTGTAGTCCTACATGAAAATGAGGTGTTTTCAAAACATGAGATAGATCAAAGCATAGATAAAGTCGAACCTGACTCAACTCCACAGACTAGTCTGGTTCCACTGCCACTATCTGAAACCCCCGATAATGACACCTTATTGAGCGGACTTAAGAATCTGCCCCTTGATGATGAGCTTTGGGATAATGCACTGTCACGATACACTGCAAGCACTGAGACACTAGAAAACATGAGGGATTTAAATCTCTCCACTCTGGTCATACAAGGAAGTGAAGTATATTCCAGAGATAAATGGAGTTGGAAAGACTCACTCCAAATGGCTAAGCTTGAAGCCGTCCCAGGAAAGAAAATACAAATTAGCTGCCGAGTAATCAATGGGTCTGCTCACCATAGACCAACTGTAATTGAAACCATCCATGTAGACTCTACTAAACCGGACAAATATAACACTGATTGATTGTTACAAAATTATAGAGCCAAACTCAGATTGCTGGCACAACTTCACCTTTATCAAACCTATCATAGTATATTGTATTTGGGGCTACAGGGGCACGGAATTGTTATTTGAATTTATGATTGACTCAAATACATCTGAACCTGTTGAAATGAACCCAAAACCTACACCCCCACAAACTTTCAAGGGTGTAGCTACTCAGCCCTCCATTAGTCTAACTCCTTACACCTTTAACATTGGCCCTTATGCCATTAAACACACAGGTCAACAACAAATACCGTTTAACCCAACATATTCCCTCAAACGAGTAGAATTGTCAATGCAGATTAATATCTCTGCGATCAAACCCACCTGCTCACCATTCCTGAGTACATCTTATGCAGGATGGTCAGCATGGTTAGGCCGGCGAACTGTTGACACCTCACAACGACTGAAGAGAGAGGTGACTGGTATCTTAGGAACAGGACTGGGAGTCTTAAATAGTACAGATGCTGAGATACTTGCAAACAAACTAGTCACAACTACTAGTGATCTAGACAAATTAAAACATCCTCTACAGTCCTCTCTATCAGCATTGGGAAATCACCAATGGCTTTTATCGAATATATTGCCTCAGTGGGAGGAAACAGGTGAAAAAGACCATCAGCTGATCACAAATGCACTTGGTACAACCCCAAACAATGTTTCCTTGGCCCTTAGTTGTATCCAAGCCCAACTGTGGATGCAATCTATGACAGCCGCAATTATAAGGGAAGGTGAAGAAGGCACCTTGCCCACTGAAATTCGAAAAGTAATATGGGATAATGCAATTGAGTTTGAGAGAAAATTTCAATCCTGGTGGTATCTGGTTAATTTCACCTATGATCCCACTGAGAGCAAAGCCACAGCTTTTGTCTTAACGATACGCAATGCCTCAGTATACACCATATACCCAATCATCGCACTGGGGTTGAATCACCATGGAGCTATACTCCATCCGGTAGAGCATAGAGTGTGGGCACAACAAAACGAGAATAAATGGCAAACTGTTGATGTTGAAGCATGCATTTCACGAGATCAACAAGGATTCATTTGTGAGAGTAATACTCTCAAGGCACAAGACATTTGTCTTGACACCAACCAGAATGTTTGTCATTTTGAGATACAACCTGATGAAACCCCAGAAACTGTGCTTGTATATATTGGGAAAGGGTGTGTTTGCATGAGGTCTCCCTGTACTTTTGTATTCGTAGATGACATAGCAGTAGATATAAGTAATAACTCAAATCTTTGTGTTTGTAACTTTACTAACATCATTGGATGTGACTTCAGTTATTCAGCTCCTGTTACGTCTTTTCAATTGCTACAATCTAATTACACATTGATTCGAGATTTGCTGCCTACCCCTATCGGAATGAATCTCTCACTAGTGAGGAAGTTGCTACAACACGATGAATTGAAGCGATTGTTGAAAGAGGCCCAAGAAAATGGACAAAGAACTCTGATTACTGTCCATCATGATGTTGAAGAAATACACCATGTACTGGAAAGGGTCAAGAGAGACGGTGGACATGAATGGTGGGACACCCTCTTTGGATGGTCACCGACAGCTACAGGACTTTTTAACAAGATGCTCCATCCTGTTGTTGTTCTACTAGTACTCACTGTATTGTGCTTTGCTTTGACAATTGTTTTGCATGTTAGACTTTGGATTATGATGAAACGCTTAACTCGCTTAATCACCCCGCAAGAAGTATTTGCACTTGATATCCCTCGCCATAAGAGGACGTGTGATATTCCCCATCAGTATTGATTATCGTGGAGCTTGAGTGACTGTAGTCACGGGGTGGATTATGTGGAATAATTACTAAATTGGCCAAGAATACAAAAATACAGCATTGTTCACACATTAAGGAAAGTCATAAAATCAAGAGGCTTCTGAGGTAGAATACAGCCACAGCTAGCACACGAAGAATGCAACATCTGTGATTCCCTGCGCGAGGTTGTTTGCGAAACTACACGAGGGATGGAACGGAACACGCTTGTTCCGTGGCCTTCCCTTGTGACGAATAGCAGATATGGGGACGAGATGGTACTACGGAACTGATAAGCGGCCTACACGCTACCCGAGCCAACCTTTCGTCAAATGTTGATGAAATGCTGTCCTTTTGTGCGAACTTTGCTCACCACAATGTACCAAAACACACCTCCATCCCGGAGGCTATCCGCCCCCGAGGTGTGAACACTCCTCCTTGAATACATTAATCATAATAAAAGTATGTATGACTAAAGTCACTCAAACTCCACTTTGAAGATAAAAAAATAATATAAAAATAGCCCAAGAGAGAGGGGATGTCAGGGAAGACACCATCGCGAAGAATTCCACCGCTGATTTCCGGGATCAGTCGACGGGCTGAGCCTTTCTTCCCCCCCATAGGGACGCCTTTGGGTAAGACTTCGATTACACCGAGCGCTTTCTCGGGGACTTAGAAATTTCTCTAGAGAATCTCTACCCTACGTTTATAGCCAGGCTGTATCGTTTATAATTTTGTCGCGCGTTTGTATACTTAGCAATATCTTTATTTGCACGTGCTTTGCAGACAGTGTATTTATCACCGGCAATCCTAAAGAACCTGTATATCTGTTGTTTAAATAAACTGCACTGTTTAAGTAGCTAGTCGTTCCGCTTTCTCACTGAACGCGACCAAAACTACAGAGAGGCCGTGCTAGTTCAGGAGCACGACTAGACTGAAGGTGCAGTCCACTATTAGTGTATCCAAATCGTAGTAGTTTAATACATATTAAACGCGATTGGACTGATAGTGCTGAATTGGGCATCACTCAGAATTTAAACCTAGCCGCACCTAGCCTCCCACCTCGGTGAGGAGTGTTAGAACGCAAGGGGGTTTATCTTCTGCCAAAACCGCTTGGCCCCGTTTCACGCAACAGAATTTGGCGTAGTCGGCAGGATTGCCATGGATAAACTGCTGCAAAAATATGATTGTGCCCCTTCCCAGGCTGGGAAGGAGTGGGCCCAAAAATTTTGGAAGGATGAAGAGAAAGTGGTGGAACGTATTGAAGAGTGTCGGGTTTCACAGAAGCTCAGAGCGGGGAAAGGCAAGGGTGTGATTTGTGCTGCGTTAGGCGCCTGTTTATCTTGTGCACAACAAGAAGCTAGAGAAACCCCTGCTCCTAATCTGATTTCAGCTGTAGAATATGCAACCCTGAAATCGGAGAATGAGGTGCTGAAGTCATCATTAGCCTTGCAAAAGGAGACAGGAGAAAAATTAAGAACTCACGTCGATAAGCTTGTGAGTGAGAATGAATGTTTAGGAAACCAGAATGCTCAACTTAAAATATTATTAGAAAGGGTGACTGGGCTCTTAGATAAAATGCAGCCCTCGACCCAGGTCCAACAGATTCGTAAGTTAATGTGTTATCCAAATTCCGGAACCCAGACCGGAGATTTTTTGTCTAATAGTGAGGATGACGAAGAAGATGAGGAGGAAAGGACTTTTACTTTGAAATCCCAAGTTTTTCCTTTACGTCCTCTGGTTAAAACTGAAACTGCGGTTGATGACGATGATGAAATTCACACCACTGTGCGTACCGTTCCACGGACACCAACCGAGTTAACAAAAATAAGGGAGAAATATTCGAGGCGACCAGAAGAGTCAGCTGTTGAGTACGTGTGGCGAGTTTCTTCTGAAGGGGGGGACAGAATTATGCTGAGTGAGGAAGAAGCAGGAGACTCTTGGGGACCAGGAGTGTTTTTAACCACTATGCCTGGGGATCATAATTATTCCCTAACTGCTCGAGCAGCCTATTGGGCAGGGGGTATGGATCCGCGAGAGAGGGGGGAGCCGTTAGAGATTAGAGCTACAGGCTACTCTGATCTGTTTGCGGCTGTACGGAAAGCAGCTTGTCTGCAAGCCATGTATGACAGAGAGGAATTTCGGAAATCCCCAATGTCAGCCCCTATCGACCCCGATCGATTAGCCCCTCTCATCCGTGGTCTTCCCGATTGCCTGAAACCGTTCCTTGTTCGTACTCAAGATCGTATACGAGAGGCTCGGGGTGCTCATAGGCGGGGCCGTCGTCACTACATGCCCACCTGGAATGAATATGTACAGGAAATAGATCAATATGGGCGCCGAATGGGCTGGGCCAGCCTAACTAGTGAGAAATCCTCCGAACACCCCCGAAAGGTTCGCCAAGTCCGAACTCACACTAAAAACCCTAAATCGGAGGAAAGGTTTAAGCCTGATAAGGACCGGAATGAGTTGTGGCGTAAAGCCCTACAATTAGGGGTGCCCCGACAATTCTTGCACGGTGTCCCTACGGGAGACCTCCGTACACTAGTCCAATCTCTAACTAGAAAGAATAATGTGGCTGGGGAGAAAAGTCTAACCAGAGAATCCCCAAGTCGTGAGAAAATTGTGCCTTCTGCACCGGAACGTAACTTGATTGATTTGACAGAGTCCCAGCCAAAAAACTCCTATCCCCGGGGAGGGCAGTGAGCCACCCTGTCCGGCAGGTACTAGCAATTCAATGGCTCTCTCATAAAGACTCCGAACCCGTTATTATCATTCCTGTTGGACCCCGGAAGATATTGGTAAATTTTATTATTGATACTGGAGCCCAAATGTCTGCAATCACTAACGAAACAGCACAACTTCTAGGTATAAATCCCACCCGACGCAGAGTCAACTTCACAGGAATTGATGGTGTGGTAAAAACATGCCCCACTGCAAAAATTAACCTCTGGTTGCCGGGAGAGCAGCGAATGACTAGGGCAGAAGTGTTAGTGGGTGCCTCACATTCTAACCTCCTAGGATTTGACGTGCTGCGTGGGCGAATGTGGAAATTCCCGGATGGAACTGCGTGGAGTTTTGCAGGACGCAAAAAAGGATTAGACACAGTTAAACTGGGCCTATTAGAAACATCTATACCTTTGCCTCCCTCTAAAATTACCAACGTCCGACAGTACCCACTGCCTGCAGCTGCACTTGCAGGAGCAGACGGGGTGGTATCAGATTTAGAAAAAAGAAACATCATTCAGAGGACTCACTCGCCTTATAATTCACCGGTGTGGCCAGTAAAGAAACCAACCGGGCAATGGCGTTTCACAGTAGATTACCGAAAGTTAAACGCCAACACTGCACCCCTGACCGCTGCGGTTCCGAGTATCGCGGAAATTGTGACAATGATAAAAGGAGCTGCCCATCCTTGGATGGCTGCCTTAGATGTAAAAGACATGTTTTTTATGATTCCCCTCCTTGAGCAAGACAAAGCGCAGTTTGCATTCACGTGGAAAGGAGTCCAATATACCTTTAACCGACTTCCACAAGGATACAAACATTCCCCCACCATTGCTCATAATGCTTTAGCTAAAGCGCTATCAGAGATTCCTGTTTCACAGGGATGTACAGTATACCAATATATTGACGACATCTTAATAGGGGGGGAGAGAGCCAAGAAAGTGTACAAGACATGATGCAAAACATCCGAAAAACATTATCAGATTTGGGATTGGAAATTCCAGACTCAAAATGTCAGGGACCTGCACAGGAAGTTAAATTCCTGGGGGTCTGGTGGATTAAGGGAGCTGCTTCTGTCCCTCAGGATACCCTGAAAAAAATAGAACATGGACAGAATCCTTCCAGCACGAAGGAGTTACAGCAAGTTCTGGGAACTTTAAGTTATTGGCGTAAACACATCCCTGGCTTTTCCATCATTGCTCGCCCCCTTTATTGTTTGCTCAAAAAAGGTAAATCCTGGGAGTGGACTGAACAACATACTAATGCACTGGAATTGCTAATAAAAGAGCTAAGGTTATTCCAACAACTTGGCCCCATACATCCAACTGACCCTGTCCATGTAGAATGGGGGTCCAGCGAACATGGTTCTCATTGTAACTTATGGCAAAAGGGACCAGCAGGACCGGAGAGACCATTAGAATTTAGCTCTCACTCCTTTAATGATACTGAGAGCAGATATTCAGACCTAGAGAAGGGTTTACTGTCCCTGGTGCGAGCATTGCAACGAGCAGAGCAGATAAGGAGAGAACAGAGCGTGATTGTTCGGGGCCCTTTTCGTCTCCTAGATGTGGTCCGTAAAGGGACAGCACCACCAGCCGGCATTGCCCAGAAACCCACAGTTCGAAAGTGGTATGCTTATTTAGAAGGCATTAATGATATCATGCCAATCTCTGAAGGTAGTATCAAAGTATCCAAGCTCCAGAAGGATATAGATGGTGCCCTATTGTTCCAATCCCCACCAAACAGACCATCTCCAATCCAAGAAGCACCTCCTCTGAAAGAAGGCAGTGATCTTACAGGAGTGTGGTTTACTGATGCGTCATCTCACCGTGAGAACAATAAGTGGAAATACAAGGCCGTAGCACTGGAAGTAGCAACGGGGGAAAGAGCAATTGAAACAGGAGAAGGTAGCGCACAAGTAGGGGAACTCAGAGCCGTCCTACTAGCTGCACAACGTGGGGCTACTTACATTTACACTGACTCATATGCTGTTTTTAAAGGAGCCACTGAATGGATTGGACACTGGGCAGCCAATGATTGGCAGGTGAATAGAGTCCCAATCTGGGAGACAGAGAGTTGGAAGCAACTGTTGGAAATGGGAGGACAGAGAACATTGCACATCGGTTGGGTAAAAGGCCATGATCGTTCGAACTCGATCACTGCTCAATTCAACCAACAGGTAGATAGCCTCACGCGGTTGCAGCAAATTGACATTGTAGATGATGGTCGGGAATGGGAACGCTTACTCGAATGGTTACATATTAAGCGTGGCCATACAGGCCGTGCTGATCTGTATCAGGAAGGTCTAGCCCGGGGGTGGCCTGTGTCGGTTAAGCTGTGTGAACAAGTAGTAACCGCCTGTTCACAATGTCGCCTACGACTCAATAAAGATCATCCGAGTAAGGCGCCTCCTTTACACATTCGGGACAAGAAAACATTGTGGCATTCATGGCAAATTGATTATATTGGGCCCTTGAGATCATCAGGTGAGAAAAGATACGTCCTAGTCGGAGTGGAGATTATCTCTGGCCTCGCTATGGCCACCAGCTTCAAATCAGCTACCGGGAACAACACAGTGAAAGGCCTAAAAGGGTGGTTCAGCACACTTCCCCTTCCTGAGGAAATCCAAAGTGATAACGGTTCACACTTTACCGCTACAGTGGTACAAGATTGGGCCAAAGAAGAAGGGATTCGATGGGTATTTCATACTCCCTATTATCCTCAGGCTAATGGCATTGTTGAACGCACCAATGGATTGGTTAAGCGTTTTGCAAAAACTCATGAACCTGGTTGGCATTTGCGATTGGATGATGCCATCTATCAATTAAATAACAGATGGAGTGGAGATGGCTGTCCTAAAATGAAAGCTTTCTGTGTATCTGCTGATATCATCACTCCAAAAGTTCCCAATGAACCACGAAAATACCTGGGACAATTTCACCCTGGGCAACCTGTGTTAGTGAAAATGCCTCAAATTGGCACAGTACCAATGGTGTTAGCTACTCCCAAAAACCCCCATGCACGGGAAGCCAAAGACTGTTCAGGGAAGATACACCGGATCAGCACCCGGTGGATCTCGCCCTCTTTTTAACCCCGTCGGTCAAATGAGACCGAGCAGATTTTCTTTTCCTTTGTGTCTTACAGGAACCTCGGAAGAACTGTACGTGGACAGACGCATTGGCCTACGCTAACCTCGAGTGTCTCCAGGGAATCCTGACATTGATCCTGGCAATAATATTATTTTTGTTATGTATGGCCATCTGGAGGCCTAAATTTTAGAATGACGAATTGGCAGATGGAATTGATGCTATTCAGTTTTATCTTTTTACTCCCTGTTGTTTGTAGTCAAAGAGACCCAGAATGGCCGTGGTCTCAAGCTTATGTAAAACACAATGCGATGGCAGGAACAGGAAAAGGAAAATTGAGCCTGGCCACTGTAGTCCTACATGAAAATGAGGTGTTTTCAAAACATGAGATAGATCAAAGCATAGATAAAGTCGAACCTGACTCAACTCCACAGACTAGTCTGGTTCCACTGCCACTATCTGAAACCCCCGATAATGACACCTTATTGAGCGGACTTAAGAATCTGCCCCTTGATGATGAGCTTTGGGATAATGCACTGTCACGATACACTGCAAGCACTGAGACACTAGAAAACATGAGGGATTTAAATCTCTCCACTCTGGTCATACAAGGAAGTGAAGTATATTCCAGAGATAAATGGAGTTGGAAAGACTCACTCCAAATGGCTAAGCTTGAAGCCGTCCCAGGAAAGAAAATACAAATTAGCTGCCGAGTAATCAATGGGTCTGCTCACCATAGACCAACTGTAATTGAAACCATCCATGTAGACTCTACTAAACCGGACAAATATAACACTGATTGATTGTTACAAAATTATAGAGCCAAACTCAGATTGCTGGCACAACTTCACCTTTATCAAACCTATCATAGTATATTGTATTTGGGGCTACAGGGGCACGGAATTGTTATTTGAATTTATGATTGACTCAAATACATCTGAACCTGTTGAAATGAACCCAAAACCTACACCCCCACAAACTTTCAAGGGTGTAGCTACTCAGCCCTCCATTAGTCTAACTCCTTACACCTTTAACATTGGCCCTTATGCCATTAAACACACAGGTCAACAACAAATACCGTTTAACCCAACATATTCCCTCAAACGAGTAGAATTGTCAATGCAGATTAATATCTCTGCGATCAAACCCACCTGCTCACCATTCCTGAGTACATCTTATGCAGGATGGTCAGCATGGTTAGGCCGGCGAACTGTTGACACCTCACAACGACTGAAGAGAGAGGTGACTGGTATCTTAGGAACAGGACTGGGAGTCTTAAATAGTACAGATGCTGAGATACTTGCAAACAAACTAGTCACAACTACTAGTGATCTAGACAAATTAAAACATCCTCTACAGTCCTCTCTATCAGCATTGGGAAATCACCAATGGCTTTTATCGAATATATTGCCTCAGTGGGAGGAAACAGGTGAAAAAGACCATCAGCTGATCACAAATGCACTTGGTACAACCCCAAACAATGTTTCCTTGGCCCTTAGTTGTATCCAAGCCCAACTGTGGATGCAATCTATGACAGCCGCAATTATAAGGGAAGGTGAAGAAGGCACCTTGCCCACTGAAATTCGAAAAGTAATATGGGATAATGCAATTGAGTTTGAGAGAAAATTTCAATCCTGGTGGTATCTGGTTAATTTCACCTATGACCCCACTGAGAGCAAAGCCACAGCTTTTGTCTTAACGATACGCAATGCCTCAGTATACACCATATACCCAATCATCGCACTGGGGTTGAATCACCATGGAGCTATACTCCATCCGGTAGAGCATAGAGTGTGGGCACAACAAAACGAGAATAAATGGCAAACTGTTGATGTTGAAGCATGCATTTCACAAGATCAACAAGGATTCATTTGTGAGAGTAATACTCTCAAGGCACAAGACATTTGTCTTGACACCAACCAGAATGTTTGTCATTTTGAGATACAACCTGATGAAACCCCAGAAACTGTGCTTGTATATATTGGGAAAGGGTGTGTTTGCATGAGGTCTCCCTGTACTTTTGTATTCGTAGATGACATAGCAGTAGATATAAGTAATAACTCAAATCTTTGTGTTTGTAACTTTACTAACATCATTGGATGTGACTTCAGTTATTCAGCTCCTGTTACGTCTTTTCAATTGCTACAATCTAATTACACATTGATTCGAGATTTGCTGCCTACCCCTATCGGAATGAATCTCTCACTAGTGAGGAAGTTGCTACAACACGATGAATTGAAGCGATTGTTGAAAGAGGCCCAAGAAAATGGACAAAGAACTCTGATTACTGTCCATCATGATGTTGAAGAAATACACCATGTACTGGAAAGGGTCAAGAGAGACGGTGGACATGAATGGTGGGACACCCTCTTTGGATGGTCACCGACAGCTACAGGACTTTTTAACAAGATGCTCCATCCTGTTGTTGTTCTACTAGTACTCACTGTATTGTGCTTTGCTTTGACAATTGTTTTGCATGTTAGACTTTGGATTATGATGAAACGCTTAACTCGCTTAATCACCCCGCAAGAAGTATTTGCACTTGATATCCCTCGCCATAAGAGGACATGTGATATTCCCCATCAGTATTGATTATCGTGGAGCTTGAGTGACTGTAGTCACGGGGTGGATTATGTGGAATAATTACTAAATTGGCCAAGAATACAAAAATACAGCATTGTTCACACATTAAGGAAAGTCATAAAATCAAGAGGCTTCTGAGGTAGAATACAGCCACAGCTAGCACACGAAGAATGCAACATCTGTGATTCCCTGCGCGAGGTTGTTTGCGAAACTACACGAGGGATGGAACGGAACACGCTTGTTCCGTGGCCTTCCCTTGTGACGAATAGCAGATATGGGGACGAGATGGTACTACGGAACTGATAAGCGGCCTACACGCTACCCGAGCCAACCTTTCGTCAAATGTTGATGAAATGCTGTCCTTTTGTGCGAACTTTGCTCACCACAATGTACCAAAACACACCTCCATCCCGGAGGCTATCCGCCCCCGAGGTGTGAACACTCCTCCTTGAATACATTAATCATAATAAAAGTATGTATGACTAAAGTCACTCAAACTCCACTTTGAAGATAAAAAAATAATATAAAAATAGCCCAAGAGAGAGGGGATGTCAGGGAAGACACCATCGCGAAGAATTCCACCGCTGATTTCCGGGATCAGTCGACGGGCTGAGCCTTTCTTCCCCCCCATAGGGACGCCTTTGGGTAAGACTTCGATTACACCGAGCGCTTTCTCGGGGACTTAGAAATTTCTCTAGAGAATCTCTACCCTACGTTTATAGCCAGGCTGTATCGTTTATAATTTTGTCGCGCGTTTGTATACTTAGCAATATCTTTATTTGCACGTGCTTTGCAGACAGTGTATTTATCACCGGCAATCCTAAAGAACCTGTATATCTGTTGTTTAAATAAACTGCACTGTTTAAGTAGCTAGTCGTTCCGCTTTCTCACTGAACGCGACCAAAACTACAGAGAGGCCGTGCTAGTTCAGGAGCACGACTAGACTGAAGGTGCAGTCCACTATTAGTGTATCCAAATCGTAGTAGTTTAATACATATTAAACGCGATTGGACTGATAGTGCTGAATTGGGCATCACTCAGAATTTAAACCTAGCCGCACCTAGCCTCCCACCTCGGTGAGGAGTGTTAGAACGCAAGGGGGTTTATCTTCTGCCAAAACCGCTTGGCCCCGTTTCACGCAACAGAATTTGGCGTAGTCGGCAGGATTGCCATGGATAAACTGCTGCAAAAATATGATTGTGCCCCTTCCCAGGCTGGGAAGGAGTGGGCCCAAAAATTTTGGAAGGATGAAGAGAAAGTGGTGGAACGTATTGAAGAGTGTCGGGTTTCACAGAAGCTCAGAGCGGGGAAAGGCAAGGGTGTGATTTGTGCTGTGTTAGGCGCCTGTTTATCTTGTGCACAACAAGAAGCTAGAGAAACCCCTGCTCCTAATCTGATTTCAGCTGTAGAATATGCAACCCTGAAATCGGAGAATGAGGTGCTGAAGTCATCATTAGCCTTGCAAAAGGAGACAGGAGAAAAATTAAGAACTCACGTCGATAAGCTTGTGAGTGAGAATGAATGTTTAGGAAACCAGAATGCTCAACTTAAAATATTATTAGAAAGGGTGACTGGGCTCTTAGATAAAATGCAGCCCTCGACCCAGGTCCAACAGATTCGTAAGTTAATGTGTTATCCAAATTCCGGAACCCAGACCGGAGATTTTTTGTCTAATAGTGAGGATGACGAAGAAGATGAGGAGGAAAGGACTTTTACTTTGAAATCCCAAGTTTTTCCTTTACGTCCTCTGGTTAAAACTGAAGCTGCGGTTGATGACGATGATGAAATTCACACCACTGTGCGTACCGTTCCACGGACACCAACCGAGTTAACAAAAATAAGGGAGAAATATTCGAGGCGACCAGAAGAGTCAGCTGTTGAGTACGTGTGGCGAGTTTCTTCTGAAGGGGGGGACAGAATTATACTGAGTGAGGAAGAAGCAGGAGACTCTTGGGGACCAGGAGTGTTTTTAACCACTATGCCTGGGGATCATAATTATTCCCTAACTGCTCGAGCAGCCTATTGGGCAGGGGGTATGGATCCGCGAGAGAGGGGGGAGCCGTTAGAGATTAGAGCTACAGGCTACTCTGATCTGTTTGCGGCTGTACGGAAAGCAGCTTGTCTGCAAGCCATGTATGACAGAGAGGAATTTCGGAAATCCCCAATGTCAGCCCCTATCGACCCCGATCGATTAGCCCCTCTCATCCGTGGTCTTCCCGATTGCCTGAAACCGTTCCTTGTTCGTACTCAAGATCGTATACGAGAGGCTCGGGGTGCTCATAGGCGGGGCCGTCGTCACTACATGCCCACCTGGAATGAATATGTACAGGAAATAGATCAATATGGGCGCCGAATGGGCTGGGCCAGCCTAACTAGTGAGAAATCCTCCGAACACCCCCGAAAGGTTCGCCAAGTCCGAACTCACACTAAAAACCCTAAATCGGAGGAAAGGTTTAAGCCTGATAAGGACCGGAATGAGTTGTGGCATAAAGCCCTACAATTAGGGGTGCCCCGACAATTCTTGCACGGTGTCCCTACGGGAGACCTCCGTACACTAGTCCAATCTCTAACTAGAAAGAATAATGTGGCTGGGGAGAAAAGTCTAACCAGAGAATCCCCAAGTCGTGAGAAAATTGTGCCTTCTGCACCGGAACGTAACTTGATTGATTTGACAGAGTCCCAGCCAAAAAACTCCTATCCCCGGGGAGGGCAGTGAGCCACCCTGTCCGGCAGGTACTAGCAATTCAATGGCTCTCTCATAAAGACTCCGAACCCGTTATTATCATTCCTGTTGGACCCCGGAAGTTATTGGTAAATTTTATTATTGATACTGGAGCCCAAATGTCTGCAATCACTAACGAAACAGCACAACTTCTAGGTATAAATCCCACCCGACGCAGAGTCAACTTCACAGGAATTGATGGTGTGGTAAAAACATGCCCCACTGCAAAAATTAACCTCTGGTTGCCGGGAGAGCAGCGAATGACTAGGGCAGAAGTGTTAGTGGGTGCCTCACATTCTAACCTCCTAGGATTTGACGTGCTGCGTGGGCGAATGTGGAAATTCCCGGATGGAACTGCGTGGAGTTTTGCAGGACGCAAAAAAGGATTAGACGCAGTTAAACTGGGCCTATTAGAAACATCTATACCTTTGCCTCCCTCTAAAATTACCAACGTCCGACAGTACCCACTGCCTGCAGCTGCACTTGCAGGAGCAGACGGGGTGGTATCAGATTTAGAAAAAAGAAACATCATTAAGAGGACTCACTCGCCTTATAATTCACCGGTGTGGCCAGTAAAGAAACCAACCGGGCAATGGCGTTTCACAGTAGATTACCGAAAGTTAAACGCCAACACTGCACCCCTGACCGCTGCGGTTCCGAGTATCGCGGAAATTGTGACAATGATAAAAGGAGCTGCCCATCCTTGGATGGCTGCCTTAGATGTAAAAGACATGTTTTTTATGATTCCCCTCCTTGAGCAAGACAAAGCGCAGTTTGCATTCACGTGGAAAGGAGTCCAATATACCTTTAACCGACTTCCACAAGGATACAAACATTCCCCCACCATTGCTCATAATGCTTTAGCTAAAGCGCTATCAGAGATTCCTGTTTCACAGGGATGTACAGTATACCAATATATTGACGACATCTTAATAGGGGGGGAGAGAGCCAAGAAAGTGTACAAGACATGATGCAAAACATCCGAAAAACATTATCAGATTTGGGATTGGAAATTCCAGACTCAAAATGTCAGGGACCTGCACAGGAAGTTAAATTCCTGGGGGTCTGGTGGATTAAGGGAGCTGCTTCTGTCCCTCAGGATACCCTGAAAAAAATAGAACATGGACAGAATCCTTCCAGCACGAAGGAGTTACAGCAAGTTCTGGGAACTTTAAGTTATTGGCGTAAACACATCCCTGGCTTTTCCATCATTGCTCGCCCCCTTTATTGTTTGCTCAAAAAAGGTAAATCCTGGGAGTGGACTGAACAACATACTAATGCACTGGAATTGCTAATAAAAGAGCTAAGGTTATTCCAACAACTTGGCCCCATACATCCAACTGACCCTGTCCATGTAGAATGGGGGTCCAGCGAACATGGTTCTCATTGTAACTTATGGCAAAAGGGACCAGCAGGACCGGAGAGACCATTAGAATTTAGCTCTCACTCCTTTAATGATACTGAGAGCAGATATTCAGACCTAGAGAAGGGTTTACTGTCCCTGGTGCGAGCATTGCAACGAGCAGAGCAGATAAGGAGAGAACAGAGCGTGATTGTTCGGGGCCCTTTTCGTCTCCTAGACGTGGTCCGTAAAGGGACAGCACCACCAGCCGGCATTGCCCAGAAACCCACAGTTCGAAAGTGGTATGCTTATTTAGAAGGCATTAATGATATCATGCCAATCTCTGAAGGTAGTATCAAAGTATCCAAGCTCCAGAAGGATATAGATGGTGCCCTATTGTTCCAATCCCCACCAAACAGACCATCTCCAATCCAAGAAGCACCTCCTCTGAAAGAAGGCAGTGATCTTACAGGAGTGTGGTTTACTGATGCGTCATCTCACCGTGAGAACAATAAGTGGAAATACAAGGCCGTAGCACTGGAAGTAGCAACGGGGGAAAGAGCAATTGAAACAGGAGAAGGTAGCGCACAAGTAGGGGAACTCAGAGCCGTCCTACTAGCTGCACAACGTGGGGCTACTTACATTTACACTGACTCATATGCTGTTTTTAAAGGAGCCACTGAATGGATTGGACACTGGGCAGCCAATGATTGGCAGGTGAATAGAGTCCCAATCTGGGAGACAGAGAGTTGGAAGCAACTGTTGGAAATGGGAGGACAGAGAACATTGCACATCGGTTGGGTAAAAGGCCATGATCGTTCGAACTCGATCACTGCTCAATTCAACCAACAGGTAGATAGCCTCACGCGGTTGCAGCAAATTGACATTGTAGATGATGGTCGGGAATGGGAACGCTTACTCGAATGGTTACATATTAAGCGTGGCCATACAGGCCGTGCTGATCTGTATCAGGAAGGTCTAGCCCGGGGGTGGCCTGTGTCGGTTAAGCTGTGTGAACAAGTAGTAACCGCCTGTTCACAATGTCGCCTACGACTCAATAAAGATCATCCGAGTAAGGCGCCTCCTTTACACATTCGGGACAAGAAAACATTGTGGCATTCATGGCAAATTGATTATATTGGGCCCTTGAGATCATCAGGTGAGAAAAGATACGTCCTAGTCGGAGTGGAGATTATCTCTGGCCTCGCTATGGCCACCAGCTTCAAATCAGCTACCGGGAACAACACAGTGAAAGGCCTAAAAGGGTGGTTCAGCACACTTCCCCTTCCTGAGGAAATCCAAAGTGATAACGGTTCACACTTTACCGCTACAGTGGTACAAGATTGGGCCAAAGAAGAAGGGATTCGATGGGTATTTCATACTCCCTATTATCCTCAGGCTAATGGCATTGTTGAACGCACCAATGGATTGGTTAAGCGTTTTGCAAAAACTCATGAACCTGGTTGGCATTTGCCATTGGATGATGCCATCTATCAATTAAATAACAGATGGAGTGGAGATGGCTGTCCTAAAATGAAAGCTTTCTGTGTATCTGCTGATATCATCACTCCAAAAGTTCCCAATGAACCACGAAAATACCTGGGACAATTTCACCCTGGGCAACCTGTGTTAGTGAAAATGCCTCAAATTGGCACAGTACCAATGGTGTTAGCTACTCCCAAAAACCCCCATGCACGGGAAGCCAAAGACTGTTCAGGGAAGATACACCGGATCAGCACCCGGTGGATCTCGCCCTCTTTTTAACCCCGTCGGTCAAATGAGACCGAGCAGATTTTCTTTTCCTTTGTGTCTTACAGGAACCTCGGAAGAACTGTACGTGGACAGACGCATTGGCCTACGCTAACCTCGAGTGTCTCCAGGGAATCCTGACATTGATCCTGGCAATAATATTATTTTTGTTATGTATGGCCATCTGGAGGCCTAAATTTTAGAATGACGAATTGGCAGATGGAATTGATGCTATTCAGTTTTATCTTTTTACTCCCTGTTGTTTGTAGTCAAAGAGACCCAGAATGGCCGTGGTCTCAAGCTTATGTAAAACACAATGCGATGGCAGGAACAGGAAAAGGAAAATTGAGCCTGGCCACTGTAGTCCTACATGAAAATGAGGTGTTTTCAAAACATGAGATAGATCAAAGCATAGATAAAGTCGAACCTGACTCAACTCCACAGACTAGTCTGGTTCCACTGCCACTATCTGAAACCCCCGATAATGACACCTTATTGAGCGGACTTAAGAATCTGCCCCTTGATGATGAGCTTTGGGATAATGCACTGTCACGATACACTGCAAGCACTGAGACACTAGAAAACATGAGGGATTTAAATCTCTCCACTCTGGTTATACAAGGAAGTGAAGTATATTCCAGAGATAAATGGAGTTGGAAAGACTCACTCCAAATGGCTAAGCTTGAAGCCGTCCCAGGAAAGAAAATACAAATTAGCTGCCGAGTAATCAATGGGTCTGCTCACCATAGACCAACTGTAATTGAAACCATCCATGTAGACTCTACTAAACCGGACAAATATAACACTGATTGATTGTTACAAAATTATAGAGCCAAACTCAGATTGCTGGCACAACTTCACCTTTATCAAACCTATCATAGTATATTGTATTTGGGGCTACAGGGGCACGGAATTGTTATTTGAATTTATGATTGACTCAAATACATCTGAACCTGTTGAAATGAACCCAAAACCTACACCCCCACAAACTTTCAAGGGTGTAGCTACTCAGCCCTCCATTAGTCTAACTCCTTACACCTTTAACATTGGCCCTTATGCCATTAAACACACAGGTCAACAACAAATACCGTTTAACCCAACATATTCCCTCAAACGAGTAGAATTGTCAATGCAGATTAATATCTCTGCGATCAAACCCACCTGCTCACCATTCCTGAGTACATCTTATGCAGGATGGTCAGCATGGTTAGGCCGGCGAACTGTTGACACCTCACAACGACTGAAGAGAGAGGTGACTGGTATCTTAGGAACAGGACTGGGAGTCTTAAATAGTACAGATGCTGAGATACTTGCAAACAAACTAGTCACAACTACTAGTGATCTAGACAAATTAAAACATCCTCTACAGTCCTCTCTATCAGCATTGGGAAATCACCAATGGCTTTTATCGAATATATTGCCTCAGTGGGAGGAAACAGGTGAAAAAGACCATCAGCTGATCACAAATGCACTTGGTACAACCCCAAACAATGTTTCCTTGGCCCTTAGTTGTATCCAAGCCCAACTGTGGATGCAATCTATGACAGCCGCAATTATAAGGGAAGGTGAAGAAGGCACCTTGCCCACTGAAATTCGAAAAGTAATATGGGATAATGCAATTGAGTTTGAGAGAAAATTTCAATCCTGGTGGTATCTGGTTAATTTCACCTATGATCCCACTGAGAGCAAAGCCACAGCTTTTGTCTTAACGATACGCAATGCCTCAGTATACACCATATACCCAATCATCGCACTGGGGTTGAATCACCATGGAGCTATACTCCATCCGGTAGAGCATAGAGTGTGGGCACAACAAAACGAGAATAAATGGCAAACTGTTGATGTTGAAGCATGCATTTCACGAGATCAACAAGGATTCATTTGTGAGAGTAATACTCTCAAGGCACAAGACATTTGTCTTGACACCAACCAGAATGTTTGTCATTTTGAGATACAACCTGATGAAACCCCAGAAACTGTGCTTGTATATATTGGGAAAGGGTGTGTTTGCATGAGGTCTCCCTGTACTTTTGTATTCGTAGATGACATAGCAGTAGATATAAGTAATAACTCAAATCTTTGTGTTTGTAACTTTACTAACATCATTGGATGTGACTTCAGTTATTCAGCTCCTGTTACGTCTTTTCAATTGCTACAATCTAATTACACATTGATTCGAGATTTGCTGCCTACCCCTATCGGAATGAATCTCTCACTAGTGAGGAAGTTGCTACAACACGATGAATTGAAGCGATTGTTGAAAGAGGCCCAAGAAAATGGACAAAGAACTCTGATTACTGTCCATCATGATGTTGAAGAAATACACCATGTACTGGAAAGGGTCAAGAGAGACGGTGGACATGAATGGTGGGACACCCTCTTTGGATGGTCACCGACAGCTACAGGACTTTTTAACAAGATGCTCCATCCTGTTGTTGTTCTACTAGTACTCACTGTATTGTGCTTTGCTTTGACAATTGTTTTGCATGTTAGACTTTGGATTATGATGAAACGCTTAACTCGCTTAATCACCCCGCAAGAAGTATTTGCACTTGATATCCCTCGCCATAAGAGGACATGTGATATTCCCCATCAGTATTGATTATCGTGGAGCTTGAGTGACTGTAGTCACGGGGTGGATTATGTGGAATAATTACTAAATTGGCCAAGAATACAAAAATACAGCATTGTTCACACATTAAGGAAAGTCATAAAATCAAGAGGCTTCTGAGGTAGAATACAGCCACAGCTAGCACACGAAGAATGCAACATCTGTGATTCCCTGCGCGAGGTTGTTTGCGAAACTACACGAGGGATGGAACGGAACACGCTTGTTCCGTGGCCTTCCCTTGTGACGAATAGCAGATATGGGGACGAGATGGTACTACGGAACTGATAAGCGGCCTACACGCTACCCGAGCCAACCTTTCGTCAAATGTTGATGAAATGCTGTCCTTTTGTGCGAACTTTGCTCACCACAATGTACCAAAACACACCTCCATCCCGGAGGCTATCCGCCCCCGAGGTGTGAACACTCCTCCTTGAATACATTAATCATAATAAAAGTATGTATGACTAAAGTCACTCAAACTCCACTTTGAAGATAAAAAAATAATATAAAAATAGCCCAAGAGAGAGGGGATGTCAGGGAAGACACCATCGCGAAGAATTCCACCGCTGATTTCCGGGATCAGTCGACGGGCTGAGCCTTTCTTCCCCCCCATAGGGACGCCTTTGGGTAAGACTTCGATTACACCGAGCGCTTTCTCGGGGACTTAGAAATTTCTCTAGAGAATCTCTACCCTATGTTTATAGCCAGGCTGTATCGTTTATAATTTTGTCGCGCGTTTGTATACTTAGCAATATCTTTATTTGCACGTGCTTTGCAGACAGTGTATTTATCACCGGCAATCCTAAAGAACCTGTATATCTGTTGTTTAAATAAACTGCACTGTTTAAGTAGCTAGTCGTTCCGCTTTCTCACTGAACGCGACCAAAACTACAGAGAGGCCGTGCTAGTTCAGGAGCACGACTAGACTGAAGGTGCAGTCCACTATTAGTGTATCCAAATCGTAGTAGTTTAATACATATTAAACGCGATTGGACTGATAGTGCTGAATTGGGCATCACTCAGAATTTAAACCTAGCCGCACCTAGCCTCCCACCTCGGTGAGGAGTGTTAGAACGCAAGGGGGTTTATCTTCTGCCAAAACCGCTTGGCCCCGTTTCACGCAACAGAATTTGGCGTAGTCGGCAGGATTGCCATGGATAAACTGCTGCAAAAATATGATTGTGCCCCTTCCCAGGCTGGGAAGGAGTGGGCCCAAAAATTTTGGAAGGATGAAGAGAAAGTGGTGGAACGTATTGAAGAGTGTCGGGTTTCACAGAAGCTCAGAGCGGGGAAAGGCAAGGGTGTGATTTGTGCTGCGTTAGGCGCCTGTTTATCTTGTGCACAACAAGAAGCTAGAGAAACCCCTGCTCCTAATCTGATTTCAGCTGTAGAATATGCAACCCTGAAATCGGAGAATGAGGTGCTGAAGTCATCATTAGCCTTGCAAATGGAGACAGGAGAAAAATTAAGAACTCACGTCGATAAGCTTGTGAGTGAGAATGAATGTTTAGGAAACCAGAATGCTCAACTTAAAATATTATTAGAAAGGGTGACTGGGCTCTTAGATAAAATGCAGCCCTCGACCCAGGTCCAACAGATTCGTAAGTTAATGTGTTATCCAAATTCCGGAACCCAGACCGGAGATTTTTTGTCTAATAGTGAGGATGACGAAGAAGATGAGGAGGAAAGGACTTTTACTTTGAAATCCCAAGTTTTTCCTTTACGTCCTCTGGTTAAAACTGAAGCTGCGGTTGATGACGATGATGAAATTCACACCACTGTGCGTACCGTTCCACGGACACCAACCGAGTTAACAAAAATAAGGGAGAAATATTCGAGGCGACCAGAAGAGTCAGCTGTTGAGTACGTGTGGCGAGTTTCTTCTGAAGGGGGGGACAGAATTATGCTGAGTGAGGAAGAAGCAGGAGACTCTTGGGGACCAGGAGTGTTTTTAACCACTATGCCTGGGGATCATAATTATTCCCTAACTGCTCGAGCAGCCTATTGGGCAGGGGGTATGGATCCGCGAGAGAGGGGGGAGCCGTTAGAGATTAGAGCTACAGGCTACTCTGATCTGTTTGCGGCTGTACGGAAAGCAGCTTGTCTGCAAGCCATGTATGACAGAGAGGAATTTCGGAAATCCCCAATGTCAGCCCCTATCGACCCCGATCGATTAGCCCCTCTCATCCGTGGTCTTCCCGATTGCCTGAAACCGTTCCTTGTTCGTACTCAAGATCGTATACGAGAGGCTCGGGGTGCTCATAGGCGGGGCCGTCGTCACTACATGCCCACCTGGAATGAATATGTACAGGAAATAGATCAATATGGGCGCCGAATGGGCTGGGCCAGCCTAACTAGTGAGAAATCCTCCGAACACCCCCGAAAGGTTCGCCAAGTCCGAACTCACACTAAAAACCCTAAATCAGAGGAAAGGTTTAAGCCTGATAAGGACCGGAATGAGTTGTGGCGTAAAGCCCTACAATTAGGGGTGCCCCGACAATTCTTGCACGGTGTCCCTACGGGAGACCTCCGTACACTAGTCCAATCTCTAACTAGAAAGAATAATGTGGCTGGGGAGAAAAGTCTAACCAGAGAATCCCCAAGTCGTGAGAAAATTGTGCCTTCTGCACCGGAACGTAACTTGATTGATTTGACAGAGTCCCAGCCAAAAAACTCCTATCCCCGGGGAGGGCAGTGAGCCACCCTGTCCGGCAGGTACTAGCAATTCAATGGCTCTCTCATAAAGACTCCGAACCCGTTATTATCATTCCTGTTGGACCCCGGAAGATATTGGTAAATTTTATTATTGATACTGGAGCCCAAATGTCTGCAATCACTAACGAAACAGCACAACTTCTAGGTATAAATCCCACCCGACGCAGAGTCAACTTCACAGGAATTGATGGTGTGGTAAAAACATGCCCCACTGCAAAAATTAACCTCTGGTTGCCGGGAGAGCAGCGAATGACTAGGGCAGAAGTGTTAGTGGGTGCCTCACATTCTAACCTCCTAGGATTTGACGTGCTGCGTGGGCGAATGTGGAAATTCCCGGATGGAACTGTGTGGAGTTTTGCAGGACGCAAAAAAGGATTAGACACAGTTAAACTGGGCCTATTAGAAACATCTATACCTTTGCCTCCCTCTAAAATTACCAACGTCCGACAGTACCCACTGCCTGCAGCTGCACTTGCAGGAGCAGACGGGGTGGTATCAGATTTAGAAAAAAGAAACATCATTCAGAGGACTCACTCGCCTTATAATTCACCGGTGTGGCCAGTAAAGAAACCAACCGGGCAATGGCGTTTCACAGTAGATTACCGAAAGTTAAACGCCAACACTGCACCCCTGACCGCTGCGGTTCCGAGTATCGCGGAAATTGTGACAATGATAAAAGGAGCTGCCCATCCTTGGATGGCTGCCTTAGATGTAAAAGACATGTTTTTTATGATTCCCCTCCTTGAGCAAGACAAAGCGCAGTTTGCATTCACGTGGAAAGGAGTCCAATATACCTTTAACCGACTTCCACAAGGATACAAACATTCCCCCACCATTGCTCATAATGCTTTAGCTAAAGCGCTATCAGAGATTCCTGTTTCACAGGGATGTACAGTATACCAATATATTGACGACATCTTAATAGGGGGGGAGAGAGCCAAGAAAGTGTACAAGACATGATGCAAAACATCCGAAAAACATTATCAGATTTGGGATTGGAAATTCCAGACTCAAAATGTCAGGGACCTGCACAGGAAGTTAAATTCCTGGGGGTCTGGTGGATTAAGGGAGCTGCTTCTGTCCCTCAGGATACCCTGAAAAAAATAGAACATGGACAGAATCCTTCCAGCACGAAGGAGTTACAGCAAGTTCTGGGAACTTTAAGTTATTGGCGTAAACACATCCCTGGCTTTTCCATCATTGCTCGCCCCCTTTATTGTTTGCTCAAAAAAGGTAAATCCTGGGAGTGGACTGAACAACATACTAATGCACTGGAATTGCTAATAAAAGAGCTAAGGTTATTCCAACAACTTGGCCCCATACATCCAACTGACCCTGTCCATGTAGAATGGGGGTCCAGCGAACATGGCTCTCATTGTAACTTATGGCAAAAGGGACCAGCAGGACCGGAGAGACCATTAGAATTTAGCTCTCACTCCTTTAATGATACTGAGAGCAGATATTCAGACCTAGAGAAGGGTTTACTGTCCCTGGTGCGAGCATTGCAACGAGCAGAGCAGATAAGGAGAGAACAGAGCGTGATTGTTCGGGGCCCTTTTCGTCTCCTAGATGTGGTCCGTAAAGGGACAGCACCACCAGCCGGCATTGCCCAGAAACCCACAGTTCGAAAGTGGTATGCTTATTTAGAAGGCATTAATGATATCATGCCAATCTCTGAAGGTAGTATCAAAGTATCCAAGCTCCAGAAGGATATAGATGGTGCCCTATTGTTCCAATCCCCACCAAACAGACCATCTCCAATCCAAGAAGCACCTCCTCTGAAAGAAGGCAGTGATCTTACAGGAGTGTGGTTTACTGATGCGTCATCTCACCGTGAGAACAATAAGTGGAAATACAAGGCCGTAGCACTGGAAGTAGCAACGGGGGAAAGAGCAATTGAAACAGGAGAAGGTAGCGCACAAGTAGGGGAACTCAGAGCCGTCCTACTAGCTGCACAACGTGGGGCTACTTACATTTACACTGACTCATATGCTGTTTTTAAAGGAGCCACTGAATGGATTGGACACTGGGCAGCCAATGATTGGCAGGTGAATAGAGTCCCAATCTGGGAGACAGAGAGTTGGAAGCAACTGTTGGAAATGGGAGGACAGAGAACATTGCACGTTGGTTGGGTAAAAGGCCATGATCGTTCGAACTCGATCACTGCTCAATTCAACCAACAGGTAGATAGCCTCACGCGGTTGCAGCAAATTGACATTGTAGATGATGGTCGGGAATGGGAACGCTTACTCGAATGGTTACATATTAAGCGTGGCCATACAGGCCGTGCTGATCTGTATCAGGAAGGTCTAGCCCGGGGGTGGCCTGTGTCGGTTAAGCTGTGTGAACAAGTAGTAACCGCCTGTTCACAATGTCGCCTACGACTCAATAAAGATCATCCGAGTAAGGCGCCTCCTTTACACATTCGGGACAAGAAAACATTGTGGCATTCATGGCAAATTGATTATATTGGGCCCTTGAGATCATCAGGTGAGAAAAGATACGTCCTAGTCGGAGTGGAGATTATCTCTGGCCTCGCTATGGCCACCAGCTTCAAATCAGCTACCGGGAACAACACAGTGAAAGGCCTAAAAGGGTGGTTCAGCACACTTCCCCTTCCTGAGGAAATCCAAAGTGATAACGGTTCACACTTTACCGCTACAGTGGTACAAGATTGGGCCAAAGAAGAAGGGATTCGATGGGTATTTCATACTCCCTATTATCCTCAGGCTAATGGCATTGTTGAACGCACCAATGGATTGGTTAAGCGTTTTGCAAAAACTCATGAACCTGGTTGGCATTTGCGATTGGATGATGCCATCTATCAATTAAATAACAGATGGAGTGGAGATGGCTGTCCTAAAATGAAAGCTTTCTGTGTATCTGCTGATATCATCACTCCAAAAGTTCCCAATGAACCACGAAAATACCTGGGACAATTTCACCCTGGGCAACCTGTGTTAGTGAAAATGCCTCAAATTGGCACAGTACCAATGGTGTTAGCTACTCCCAAAAACCCCCATGCACGGGAAGCCAAAGACTGTTCAGGGAAGATACACCGGATCAGCACCCGGTGGATCTCGCCCTCTTTTTAACCCCGTCGGTCAAATGAGACCGAGCAGATTTTCTTTTCCTTTGTGTCTTACAGGAACCTCGGAAGAACTGTACGTGGACAGACGCATTGGCCTACGCTAACCTCGAGTGTCTCCAGGGAATCCTGACATTGATCCTGGCAATAATATTATTTTTGTTATGTATGGCCATCTGGAGGCCTAAATTTTAGAATGACGAATTGGCAGATGGAATTGATGCTATTCAGTTTTATCTTTTTACTCCCTGTTGTTTGTAGTCAAAGAGACCCAGAATGGCCGTGGTCTCAAGCTTATGTAAAACACAATGCGATGGCAGGAACAGGAAAAGGAAAATTGAGCCTGGCCACTGTAGTCCTACATGAAAATGAGGTGTTTTCAAAACATGAGATAGATCAAAGCATAGATAAAGTCGAACCTGACTCAACTCCACAGACTAGTCTGGTTCCACTGCCACTATCTGAAACCCCCGATAATGACACCTTATTGAGCGGACTTAAGAATCTGCCCCTTGATGATGAGCTTTGGGATAATGCACTGTCACGATACACTGCAAGCACTGAGACACTAGAAAACATGAGGGATTTAAATCTCTCCACTCTGGTCATACAAGGAAGTGAAGTATATTCCAGAGATAAATGGAGTTGGAAAGACTCACTCCAAATGGCTAAGCTTGAAGCCGTCCCAGGAAAGAAAATACAAATTAGCTGCCGAGTAATCAATGGGTCTGCTCACCATAGACCAACTGTAATTGAAACCATCCATGTAGACTCTACTAAACCGGACAAATATAACACTGATTGATTGTTACAAAATTATAGAGCCAAACTCAGATTGCTGGCACAACTTCACCTTTATCAAACCTATCATAGTATATTGTATTTGGGGCTACAGGGGCACGGAATTGTTATTTGAATTTATGATTGACTCAAATACATCTGAACCTGTTGAAATGAACCCAAAACCTACACCCCCACAAACTTTCAAGGGTGTAGCTACTCAGCCCTCCATTAGTCTAACTCCTTACACCTTTAACATTGGCCCTTATGCCATTAAACACACAGGTCAACAACAAATACCGTTTAACCCAACATATTCCCTCAAACGAGTAGAATTGTCAATGCAGATTAATATCTCTGCGATCAAACCCACCTGCTCACCATTCCTGAGTACATCTTATGCAGGATGGTCAGCATGGTTAGGCCGGCGAACTGTTGACACCTCACAACGACTGAAGAGAGAGGTGACTGGTATCTTAGGAACAGGACTGGGAGTCTTAAATAGTACAGATGCTGAGATACTTGCAAACAAACTAGTCACAACTACTAGTGATCTAGACAAATTAAAACATCCTCTACAGTCCTCTCTATCAGCATTGGGAAATCACCAATGGCTTTTATCGAATATATTGCCTCAGTGGGAGGAAACAGGTGAAAAAGACCATCAGCTGATCACAAATGCACTTGGTACAACCCCAAACAATGTTTCCTTGGCCCTTAGTTGTATCCAAGCCCAACTGTGGATGCAATCTATGACAGCCGCAATTATAAGGGAAGGTGAAGAAGGCACCTTGCCCACTGAAATTCGAAAAGTAATATGGGATAATGCAATTGAGTTTGAGAGAAAATTTCAATCCTGGTGGTATCTGGTTAATTTCACCTATGATCCCACTGAGAGCAAAGCCACAGCTTTTGTCTTAACGATACGCAATGCCTCAGTATACACCATATACCCAATCATCGCACTGGGGTTGAATCACCATGGAGCTATACTCCATCCGGTAGAGCATAGAGTGTGGGCACAACAAAACGAGAATAAATGGCAAACTGTTGATGTTGAAGCATGCATTTCACGAGATCAACAAGGATTCATTTGTGAGAGTAATACTCTCAAGGCACAAGACATTTGTCTTGACACCAACCAGAATGTTTGTCATTTTGAGATACAACCTGATGAAACCCCAGAAACTGTGCTTGTATATATTGGGAAAGGGTGTGTTTGCATGAGGTCTCCCTGTACTTTTGTATTCGTAGATGACATAGCAGTAGATATAAGTAATAACTCAAATCTTTGTGTTTGTAACTTTACTAACATCATTGGATGTGACTTCAGTTATTCAGCTCCTGTTACGTCTTTTCAATTGCTACAATCTAATTACACATTGATTCGAGATTTGCTGCCTACCCCTATCGGAATGAATCTCTCACTAGTGAGGAAGTTGCTACAACACGATGAATTGAAGCGATTGTTGAAAGAGGCCCAAGAAAATGGACAAAGAACTCTGATTACTGTCCATCATGATGTTGAAGAAATACACCATGTACTGGAAAGGGTCAAGAGAGACGGTGGACATGAACGGTGGGACACCCTCTTTGGATGGTCACCGACAGCTACAGGACTTTTTAACAAGATGCTCCATCCTGTTGTTGTTCTACTAGTACTCACTGTATTGTGCTTTGCTTTGACAATTGTTTTGCATGTTAGACTTTGGATTATGATGAAACGCTTAACTCCCTTAATCACCCCGCAAGAAGTATTTGCACTTGATATCCCTCGCCATAAGAGGACATGTGATATTCCCCATCAGTATTGATTATCGTGGAGCTTGAGTGACCGTAGTCACGGGGTGGATTATGTGGAATAATTACTAAATTGGCCAAGAATACAAAAATACAGCATTGTTCACACATTAAGGAAAGTCATAAAATCAAGAGGCTTCTGAGGTAGAATACAGCCACAGCTAGCACACGAAGAATGCAACATCTGTGATTCCCTGCGCGAGGTTGTTTGCGAAACTACACGAGGGATGGAACGGAACACGCTTGTTCCGTGGCCTTCCCTTGTGACGAATAGCAGATATGGGGACGAGATGGTACTACGGAACTGATAAGCGGCCTACACGCTACCCGAGCCAACATTTCGTCAAATGTTGATGAAATGCTGTCCTTTTGTGCGAACTTTGCTCACCACAATGTACCAAAACACACCTCCATCCCGGAGGCTATCCGCCCCCGAGGTGTGAACACTCCTCCTTGAATACATTAATCATAATAAAAGTATGTATGACTAAAGTCACTCAAACTCCACTTTGAAGATAAAAAAATAATATAAAAATAGCCCAAGAGAGAGGGGATGTCAGGGAAGACACCATCGCGAAGAATTCCACCGCTGATTTCCGGGATCAGTCGACGGGCTGAGCCTTTCTTCCCCCCCATAGGGACGCCTTTGGGTAAGACTTCGATTACACCGAGCGCTTTCTCGGGGACTTAGAAATTTCTCTAGAGAATCTCTACCCTACGTTTATAGCCAGGCTGTATCGTTTATAATTTTGTCGCGCGTTTGTATACTTAGCAATATCTTTATTTGCACGTGCTTTGCAGACAGTGTATTTATCACCGGCAAACCTAAAGAACCTGTATATCTGTTGTTTAAATAAACTGCACTGTTTAAGTAGCTAGTCGTTCCGCTTTCTCACTGAACGCGACCAAAACTACAGAGAGGCCGTGCTAGTTCAGGAGCACGACTAGACTGAAGGTGCAGTCCACTATTAGTGTATCCAAATCGTAGTAGTTTAATACATATTAAACGCGATTGGACTGATAGTGCTGAATTGGGCATCACTCAGAATTTAAACCTAGCCGCACCTAGCCTCCCACCTCGGTGAGGAGTGTTAGAACGCAAGGGGGTTTATCTTCTGCCAAAACCGCTTGGCCCCGTTTCACGCAACAGAATTTGGCGTAGTCGGCAGGATTGCCATGGATAAACTGCTGCAAAAATATGATTGTGCCCCTTCCCAGGCTGGGAAGGAGTGGGCCCAAAAATTTTGGAAGGATGAAGAGAAAGTGGTGGAACGTATTGAAGAGTGTCGGGTTTCACAGAAGCTCAGAGCGGGGAAAGGCAAGGGTGTGATTTGTGCTGCGTTAGGCGCCTGTTTATCTTGTGCACAACAAGAAGCTAGAGAAACCCCTGCTCCTAATCTGATTTCAGCTGTAGAATATGCAACCCTGAAATCGGAGAATGAGGTGCTGAAGTCATCATTAGCCTTGCAAAAGGAGACAGGAGAAAAATTAAGAACTCACGTCGATAAGCTTGTGAGTGAGAATGAATGTTTAGGAAACCAGAATGCTCAACTTAAAATATTATTAGAAAGGGTGACTGGGCTCTTAGATAAAATGCAGCCCTCGACCCAGGTCCAACAGATTCGTAAGTTAATGTGTTATCCAAATTCCGGAACCCAGACCGGAGATTTTTTGTCTAATAGTGAGGATGACGAAGAAGATGAGGAGGAAAGGACTTTTACTTTGAAATCCCAAGTTTTTCCTTTACGTCCTCTGGTTAAAACTGAAGCTGCGGTTGATGACGATGATGAAATTCACACCACTGTGCGTACCGTTCCACGGACACCAACCGAGTTAACAAAAATAAGGGAGAAATATTCGAGGCGACCAGAAGAGTCAGCTGTTGAGTACGTGTGGCGAGTTTCTTCTGAAGGGGGGGACAGAATTATGCTGAGTGAGGAAGAAGCAGGAGACTCTTGGGGACCAGGAGTGTTTTTAACCACTATGCCTGGGGATCATAATTATTCCCTAACTGCTCGAGCAGCCTATTGGGCAGGGGGTATGGATCCGTGAGAGAGGGGGGAGCCGTTAGAGATTAGAGCTACAGGCTACTCTGATCTGTTTGCGGCTGTACGGAAAGCAGCTTGTCTGCAAGCCATGTATGACAGAGAGGAATTTCGGAAATCCCCAATGTCAGCCCCTATCGACCCCGATCGATTAGCCCCTCTCATCCGTGGTCTTCCCGATTGCCTGAAACCGTTCCTTGTTCGTACTCAAGATCGTATACGAGAGGCTCGGGGTGCTCATAGGCGGGGCCGTCGTCACTACATGCCCACCTGGAATGAATATGTACAGGAAATAGATCAATATGGGCGCCGAATGGGCTGGGCCAGCCTAACTAGTGAGAAATCCTCCGAACACCCCCGAAAGGTTCGCCAAGTCCGAACTCACACTAAAAACCCTAAATCGGAGGAAAGGTTTAAGCCTGATAAGGACCGGAATGAGTTGTGGCGTAAAGCCCTACAATTAGGGGTGCCCCGACAATTCTTGCACGGTGTCCCTACGGGAGACCTCCGTACACTAGTCCAATCTCTAACTAGAAAGAATAATGTGGCTGGGGAGAAAAGTCTAACCAGAGAATCCCCAAGTCGTGAGAAAATTGTGCCTTCTGCACCGGAACGTAACTTGATTGATTTGACAGAGTCCCAGCCAAAAAACTCCTATCCCCGGGGAGGGCAGTGAGCCACCCTGTCCGGCAGGTACTAGCAATTCAATGGCTCTCTCATAAAGACTCCGAACCCGTTATTATCATTCCTGTTGGACCCCGGAAGATATTGGTAAATTTTATTATTGATACTGGAGCCCAAATGTCTGCAATCACTAACGAAACAGCACAACTTCTAGGTATAAATCCCACCCGACGCAGAGTCAACTTCACAGGAATTGATGGTGTGGTAAAAACATGCCCCACTGCAAAAATTAACCTCTGGTTGCCGGGAGAGCAGCGAATGACTAGGGCAGAAGTGTTAGTGGGTGCCTCACATTCTAACCTCCTAGGATTTGACGTGCTGCGTGGGCGAATGTGGAAATTCCCGGATGGAACTGCGTGGAGTTTTGCAGGACGCAAAAAAGGATTAGACACAGTTAAACTGGGCCTATTAGAAACATCTATACCTTTGCCTCCCTCTAAAATTACCAACGTCCGACAGTACCCACTGCCTGCAGCTGCACTTGCAGGAGCAGACGGGGTGGTATCAGATTTAGAAAAAAGAAACATCATTAAGAGGACTCACTCGCCTTATAATTCACCGGTGTGGCCAGTAAAGAAACCAACCGGGCAATGGCGTTTCACAGTAGATTACCGAAAGTTAAACGCCAACACTGCACCCCTGACCGCTGCGGTTCCGAGTATCGCGGAAATTGTGACAATGATAAAAGGAGCTGCCCATCCTTGGATGGCTGCCTTAGATGTAAAAGACATGTTTTTTATGATTCCCCTCCTTGAGCAAGACAAAGCGCAGTTTGCATTCACGTGGAAAGGAGTCCAATATACCTTTAACCGACTTCCACAAGGATACAAACATTCCCCCACCATTGCTCATAATGCTTTAGCTAAAGCGCTATCAGAGATTCCTGTTTCACAGGGATGTACAGTATACCAATATATTGACGACATCTTAATAGGGGGGGAGAGAGCCAAGAAAGTGTACAAGACATGATGCAAAACATCCGAAAAACATTATCAGATTTGGGATTGGAAATTCCAGACTCAAAATGTCAGGGACCTGCACAGGAAGTTAAATTCCTGGGGGTCTGGTGGATTAAGGGAGCTGCTTCTGTCCCTCAGGATACCCTGAAAAAAATAGAACATGGACAGAATCCTTCCAGCACGAAGGAGTTACAGCAAGTTCTGGGAACTTTAAGTTATTGGCGTAAACACATCCCTGGCTTTTCCATCATTGCTCGCCCCCTTTATTGTTTGCTCAAAAAAGGTAAATCCTGGGAGTGGACTGAACAACATACTAATGCACTGGAATTGCTAATAAAAGAGCTAAGGTTATTCCAACAACTTGGCCCCATACATCCAACTGACCCTGTCCATGTAGAATGGGGGTCCAGCGAACATGGTTCTCATTGTAACTTATGGCAAAAGGGACCAGCAGGACCGGAGAGACCATTAGAATTTAGCTCTCACTCCTTTAATGATACTGAGAGCAGATATTCAGACCTAGAGAAGGGTTTACTGTCCCTGGTGCGAGCATTGCAACGAGCAGAGCAGATAAGGAGAGAACAGAGCGTGATTGTTCGGGGCCCTTTTCGTCTCCTAGACGTGGTCCGTAAAGGGACAGCACCACCAGCCGGCATTGCCCAGAAACCCACAGTTCGAAAGTGGTATGCTTATTTAGAAGGCATTAATGATATCATGCCAATCTCTGAAGGTAGTATCAAAGTATCCAAGCTCCAGAAGGATATAGATGGTGCCCTATTGTTCCAATCCCCACCAAACAGACCATCTCCAATCCAAGAAGCACCTCCTCTGAAAGAAGGCAGTGATCTTACAGGAGTGTGGTTTACTGATGCGTCATCTCACCGTGAGAACAATAAGTGGAAATACAAGGCCGTAGCACTGGAAGTAGCAACGGGGGAAAGAGCAATTGAAACAGGAGAAGGTAGCGCACAAGTAGGGGAACTCAGAGCCGTCCTACTAGCTGCACAACGTGGGGCTACTTACATTTACACTGACTCATATGCTGTTTTTAAAGGAGCCACTGAATGGATTGGACACTGGGCAGCCAATGATTGGCAGGTGAATAGAGTCCCAATCTGGGAGACAGAGAGTTGGAAGCAACTGTTGGAAATGGGAGGACAGAGAACATTGCACATCGGTTGGGTAAAAGGCCATGATCGTTCGAACTCGATCACTGCTCAATTCAACCAACAGGTAGATAGCCTCACGCGGTTGCAGCAAATTGACATTGTAGATGATGGTCGGGAATGGGAACGCTTACTCGAATGGTTACATATTAAGCGTGGCCATACAGGCCGTGCTGATCTGTATCAGGAAGGTCTAGCCCGGGGGTGGCCTGTGTCGGTTAAGCTGTGTGAACAAGTAGTAACCGCCTGTTCACAATGTCGCCTACGACTCAATAAAGATCATCCGAGTAAGGCGCCTCCTTTACACATTCGGGACAAGAAAACATTGTGGCATTCATGGCAAATTGATTATATTGGGCCCTTGAGATCATCAGGTGAGAAAAGATACGTCCTAGTCGGAGTGGAGATTATCTCTGGCCTCGCTATGGCCACCAGCTTCAAATCAGCTACCGGGAACAACACAGTGAAAGGCCTAAAAGGGTGGTTCAGCACACTTCCCCTTCCTGAGGAAATCCAAAGTGATAACGGTTCACACTTTACCGCTACAGTGGTACAAGATTGGGCCAAAGAAGAAGGGATTCGATGGGTATTTCATACTCCCTATTATCCTCAGGCTAATGGCATTGTTGAACGCACCAATGGATTGGTTAAGCGTTTTGCAAAAACTCATGAACCTGGTTGGCATTTGCCATTGGATGATGCCATCTATCAATTAAATAACAGATGGAGTGGAGATGGCTGTCCTAAAATGAAAGCTTTCTGTGTATCTGCTGATATCATCACTCCAAAAGTTCCCAATGAACCACGAAAATACCTGGGACAATTTCACCCTGGGCAACCTGTGTTAGTGAAAATGCCTCAAATTGGCACAGTACCAATGGTGTTAGCTACTCCCAAAAACCCCCATGCACGGGAAGCCAAAGACTGTTCAGGGAAGATACACCGGATCAGCACCCGGTGGATCTCGCCCTCTTTTTAACCCCGTCGGTCAAATGAGACCGAGCAGATTTTCTTTTCCTTTGTGTCTTACAGGAACCTCGGAAGAACTGTACGTGGACAGACGCATTGGCCTACGCTAACCTCGAGTGTCTCCAGGGAATCCTGACATTGATCCTGGCAATAATATTATTTTTGTTATGTATGGCCATCTGGAGGCCTAAATTTTAGAATGACGAATTGGCAGATGGAATTGATGCTATTCAGTTTTATCTTTTTACTCCCTGTTGTTTGTAGTCAAAGAGACCCAGAATGGCCGTGGTCTCAAGCTTATGTAAAACACAATGCGATGGCAGGAACAGGAAAAGGAAAATTGAGCCTGGCCACTGTAGTCCTACATGAAAATGAGGTGTTTTCAAAACATGAGATAGATCAAAGCATAGATAAAGTCGAACCTGACTCAACTCCACAGACTAGTCTGGTTCCACTGCCACTATCTGAAACCCCCGATAATGACACCTTATTGAGCGGACTTAAGAATCTGCCCCTTGATGATGAGCTTTGGGATAATGCACTGTCACGATACACTGCAAGCACTGAGACACTAGAAAACATGAGGGATTTAAATCTCTCCACTCTGGTTATACAAGGAAGTGAAGTATATTCCAGAGATAAATGGAGTTGGAAAGACTCACTCCAAATGGCTAAGCTTGAAGCCGTCCCAGGAAAGAAAATACAAATTAGCTGCCGAGTAATCAATGGGTCTGCTCACCATAGACCAACTGTAATTGAAACCATCCATGTAGACTCTACTAAACCGGACAAATATAACACTGATTGATTGTTACAAAATTATAGAGCCAAACTCAGATTGCTGGCACAACTTCACCTTTATCAAACCTATCATAGTATATTGTATTTGGGGCTACAGGGGCACGGAATTGTTATTTGAATTTATGATTGACTCAAATACATCTGAACCTGTTGAAATGAACCCAAAACCTACACCCCCACAAACTTTCAAGGGTGTAGCTACTCAGCCCTCCATTAGTCTAACTCCTTACACCTTTAACATTGGCCCTTATGCCATTAAACACACAGGTCAACAACAAATACCGTTTAACCCAACATATTCCCTCAAACGAGTAGAATTGTCAATGCAGATTAATATCTCTGCGATCAAACCCACCTGCTCACCATTCCTGAGTACATCTTATGCAGGATGGTCAGCATGGTTAGGCCGGCGAACTGTTGACACCTCACAACGACTGAAGAGAGAGGTGACTGGTATCTTAGGAACAGGACTGGGAGTCTTAAATAGTACAGATGCTGAGATACTTGCAAACAAACTAGTCACAACTACTAGTGATCTAGACAAATTAAAACATCCTCTACAGTCCTCTCTATCAGCATTGGGAAATCACCAATGGCTTTTATCGAATATATTGCCTCAGTGGGAGGAAACAGGTGAAAAAGACCATCAGCTGATCACAAATGCACTTGGTACAACCCCAAACAATGTTTCCTTGGCCCTTAGTTGTATCCAAGCCCAACTGTGGATGCAATCTATGACAGCCGCAATTATAAGGGAAGGTGAAGAAGGCACCTTGCCCACTGAAATTCGAAAAGTAATATGGGATAATGCAATTGAGTTTGAGAGAAAATTTCAATCCTGGTGGTATCTGGTTAATTTCACCTATGACCCCACTGAGAGCAAAGCCACAGCTTTTGTCTTAACGATACGCAATGCCTCAGTATACACCATATACCCAATCATCGCACTGGGGTTGAATCACCATGGAGCTATACTCCATCCGGTAGAGCATAGAGTGTGGGCACAACAAAACGAGAATAAATGGCAAACTGTTGATGTTGAAGCATGCATTTCACGAGATCAACAAGGATTCATTTGTGAGAGTAATACTCTCAAGGCACAAGACATTTGTCTTGACACCAACCAGAATGTTTGTCATTTTGAGATACAACCTGATGAAACCCCAGAAACTGTGCTTGTATATATTGGGAAAGGGTGTGTTTGCATGAGGTCTCCCTGTACTTTTGTATTCGTAGATGACATAGCAGTAGATATAAGTAATAACTCAAATCTTTGTGTTTGTAACTTTACTAACATCATTGGATGTGACTTCAGTTATTCAGCTCCTGTTACGTCTTTTCAATTGCTACAATCTAATTACACATTGATTCGAGATTTGCTGCCTACCCCTATCGGAATGAATCTCTCACTAGTGAGGAAGTTGCTACAACACGATGAATTGAAGCGATTGTTGAAAGAGGCCCAAGAAAATGGACAAAGAACTCTGATTACTGTCCATCATGATGTTGAAGAAATACACCATGTACTGGAAAGGGTCAAGAGAGACGGTGGACATGAATGGTGGGACACCCTCTTTGGATGGTCA
Source organism: Larus michahellis (assembly GCF_964199755.1). Classification (NCBI taxonomy): domain Eukaryota; kingdom Metazoa; phylum Chordata; class Aves; order Charadriiformes; family Laridae; genus Larus; species Larus michahellis. Next base: position 59,425 of record NW_027436301.1, read on the forward strand.
CCGACAGCTACAGGACTTTTTAACAAGATGCTCCATCCTGTTGTTGTTCTACTAGTACTCACTGTATTGTGCTTTGCTTTGACAATTGTTTTGCATGTTAGACTTTGGATTATGATGAAACGCTTAACTCGCTTAATCACCCCACAAGAAGTATTTGCACTTGATATCCCTCGCCATAAGAGGACATGTGATATTCCCCATCAGTATTGATTATCGTGGAGCTTGAGTGACTGTAGTCACGGGGTGGATTATGTGGAATAATTACTAAATTGGCCAAGAATACAAAAATACAGCATTGTTCACACATTAAGGAAAGTCATAAAATCAAGAGGCTTCTGAGGTAGAATACAGCCACAGCTAGCACACGAAGAATGCAACATCTGTGATTCCCTGCGCGAGGCTGTTTGCGAAACTACACGAGGGATGGAACGGAACACGCTTGTTCCGTGGCCTTCCCTTGTGACGAATAGCAGATATGGGGACGAGATGGTACTACGGAACTGATAAGCGGCCTACACGCTACCCGAGCCAACCTTTCGTCAAATGTTGATGAAATGCTGTCCTTTTGTGCGAACTTTGCTCACCACAATGTACCAAAACACACCTCCATCCCGGAGGCTATCCGCCCCCGAGGTGTGAACACTCCTCCTTGAATACATTAATCATAATAAAAGTATGTATGACTAAAGTCACTCAAACTCCACTTTGAAGATAAAAAAATAATATAAAAATAGCCCAAGAGAGAGGGGATGTCAGGGAAGACACCATCGCGAAGAATTCCACCGCTGATTTCCGGGATCAGTCGACGGGCTGAGCCTTTCTTCCCCCCCATAGGGACGCCTTTGGGTAAGACTTCGATTACACCGAGCGCTTTCTCGGGGACTTAGAAATTTCTCTAGAGAATCTCTACCCTACGTTTATAGCCAGGCTGTATCGTTTATAATTTTGTCGCGCGTTTGTATACTTAGCAATATCTTTATTTGCACGTGCTTTGCAGACAGTGTATTTATCACCGGCAATCCTAAAGAACCTGTATATCTGTTGTTTAAATAAACTGCACTGTTTAAGTAGCTAGTCGTTCCGCTTTCTCACTGAACGCAACCAAAACTACAGAGAGGCCGTGCTAGTTCAGGAGCACGACTAGACTGAAGGTGCAGTCCACTATTAGTGTATCCAAATCGTAGTAGTTTAATACATATTAAACGCGATTGGACTGATAGTGCTGAATTGGGCATCACTCAGAATTTAAACCTAGCCGCACCTAGCCTCCCACCTCGGTGAGGAGTGTTAGAACGCAAGGGGGTTTATCTTCTGCCAAAACCGCTTGGCCCCGTTTCACGCAACAGAATTTGGCGTAGTCGGCAGGATTGCCATGGATAAACTGCTGCAAAAATATGATTGTGCCCCTTCCCAGGCTGGGAAGGAGTGGGCCCAAAAATTTTGGAAGGATGAAGAGAAAGTGGTGGAACGTATTGAAGAGTGTCGGGTTTCACAGAAGCTCAGAGCGGGGAAAGGCAAGGGTGTGATTTGTGCTGCGTTAGGCGCCTGTTTATCTTGTGCACAACAAGAAGCTAGAGAAACCCCTGCTCCTAATCTGATTTCAGCTGTAGAATATGCAACCCTGAAATCGGAGAATGAGGTGCTGAAGTCATCATTAGCCTTGCAAAAGGAGACAGGAGAAAAATTAAGAACTCACGTCGATAAGCTTGTGAGTGAGAATGAATGTTTAGGAAACCAGAATGCTCAACTTAAAATATTATTAGAAAGGGTGACTGGGCTCTTAGATAAAATGCAGCCCTCGACCCAGGTCCAACAGATTCGTAAGTTAATGTGTTATCCAAATTCCGGAACCCAGACCGGAGATTTTTTGTCTAATAGCGAGGATGACGAAGAAGATGAGGAGGAAAGGACTTTTACTTTGAAATCCCAAGTTTTTCCTTTACGTCCTCTGGTTAAAACTGAAGCTGCGGTTGATGACGATGATGAAATTCACACCACTGTGCGTACCGTTCCACGGACACCAACCGAGTTAACAAAAATAAGGGAGAAATATTCGAGGCGACCAGAAGAGTCAGCTGTTGAGTACGTGTGGCGAGTTTCTTCTGAAGGGGGGGACAGAATTATGCTGAGTGAGGAAGAAGCAGGAGACTCTTGGGGACCAGGAGTGTTTTTAACCACTATGCCTGGGGATCATAATTATTCCCTAACTGCTCGAGCAGCCTATTGGGCAGGGGGTATGGATCCGCGAGAGAGGGGGGAGCCGTTAGAGATTAGAGCTACAGGCTACTCTGATCTGTTTGCGGCTGTACGGAAAGCAGCTTGTCTGCAAGCCATGTATGACAGAGAGGAATTTCGGAAATCCCCAATGTCAGCCCCTATCGACCCCGATCGATTAGCCCCTCTCATCCGTGGTCTTCCCGATTGCCTGAAACCGTTCCTTGTTCGTACTCAAGATCGTATACGAGAGGCTCGGGGTGCTCATAGGCGGGGCCGTCGTCACTACATGCCCACCTGGAATGAATATGTACAGGAAATAGATCAATATGGGCGCCGAATGGGCTGGGCCAGCCTAACTAGTGAGAAATCCTCCGAACACCCCCGAAAGGTTCGCCAAGTCCGAACTCACACTAAAAACCCTAAATCGGAGGAAAGGTTTAAGCCTGATAAGGACCGGAATGAGTTGTGGCGTAAAGCCCTACAATTAGGGGTGCCCCGACAATTCTTGCACGGTGTCCCTACGGGAGACCTCCGTACACTAGTCCAATCTCTAACTAGAAAGAATAATGTGGCTGGGGAGAAAAGTCTAACCAGAGAATCCCCAAGTCGTGAGAAAATTGTGCCTTCTGCACCGGAACGTAACTTGATTGATTTGACAGAGTCCCAGCCAAAAAACTCCTATCCCCGGGGAGGGCAGTGAGCCACCCTGTCCGGCAGGTACTAGCAATTCAATGGCTCTCTCATAAAGACTCCGAACCCGTTATTATCATTCCTGTTGGACCCCGGAAGATATTGGTAAATTTTATTATTGATACTGGAGCCCAAATGTCTGCAATCACTAACGAAACAGCACAACTTCTAGGTATAAATCCCACCCGACGCAGAGTCAACTTCACAGGAATTGATGGTGTGGTAAAAACATGCCCCACTGCAAAAATTAACCTCTGGTTGCCGGGAGAGCAGCGAATGACTAGGGCAGAAGTGTTAGTGGGTGCCTCACATTCTAACCTCCTAGGATTTGACGTGCTGCGTGGGCGAATGTGGAAATTCCCGGACGGAACTGCGTGGAGTTTTGCAGGACGCAAAAAAGGATTAGACACAGTTAAACTGGGCCTATTAGAAACATCTATACCTTTGCCTCCCTCTAAAATTACCAACGTCCGACAGTACCCACTGCCTGCAGCTGCACTTGCAGGAGCAGACGGGGTGGTATCAGATTTAGAAAAAAGAAACATCATTAAGAGGACTCACTCGCCTTATAATTCACCGGTGTGGCCAGTAAAGAAACCAACCGGGCAATGGCGTTTCACAGTAGATTACCGAAAGTTAAATGCCAACGCTGCACCCCTGACCGCTGCGGTTCCGAGTATCGCGGAAATTGTGACAATGATAAAAGGAGCTGCCCATCCTTGGATGGCTGCCTTAGATGTAAAAGACATGTTTTTTATGATTCCCCTCCTTGAGCAAGACAAAGCGCAGTTTGCATTCACGTGGAAAGGAGTCCAATATACCTTTAACCGACTTCCACAAGGATACAAACATTCCCCCACCATTGCTCATAATGCTTTAGCTAAAGCGCTATCAGAGATTCCTGTTTCACAGGGATGTACAGTATACCAATATATTGACGACATCTTAATAGGGGGGGAGAGAGCCAAGAAAGTGTACAAGACATGATGCAAAACATCCGAAAAACATTATCAGATTTGGGATTGGAAATTCCAGACTCAAAATGTCAGGGACCTGCACAGGAAGTTAAATTCCTGGGGGTCTGGTGGATTAAGGGAGCTGCTTCTGTCCCTCAGGATACCCTGAAAAAAATAGAACATGGACAGAATCCTTCCAGCACGAAGGAGTTACAGCAAGTTCTGGGAACTTTAAGTTATTGGCGTAAACACATCCCTGGCTTTTCCATCATTGCTCGCCCCCTTTATTGTTTGCTCAAAAAAGGTAAATCCTGGGAGTGGACTGAACAACATACTAATGCACTGGAATTGCTAATAAAAGAGCTAAGGTTATTCCAACAACTTGGCCCCATACATCCAACTGACCCTGTCCATGTAGAATGGGGGTCCAGCGAACATGGTTCTCATTGTAACTTATGGCAAAAGGGACCAGCAGGACCGGAGAGACCATTAGAATTTAGCTCTCACTCCTTTAATGATACTGAGAGCAGATATTCAGACCTAGAGAAGGGTTTACTGTCCCTGGTGCGAGCATTGCAACGAGCAGAGCAGATAAGGAGAGAACAGAGCGTGATTGTTCGGGGCCCTTTTCGTCTCCTAGATGTGGTCCGTAAAGGGACAGCACCACCAGCCGGCATTGCCCAGAAACCCACAGTTCGAAAGTGGTATGCTTATTTAGAAGGCATTAATGATATCATGCCAATCTCTGAAGGTAGTATCAAAGTATCCAAGCTCCAGAAGGATATAGATGGTGCCCTATTGTTCCAATCCCCACCAAACAGACCATCTCCAATCCAAGAAGCACCTCCTCTGAAAGAAGGCAGTGATCTTACAGGAGTGTGGTTTACTGATGCGTCATCTCACCGTGAGAACAATAAGTGGAAATACAAGGCCGTAGCACTGGAAGTAGCAACGGGGGAAAGAGCAATTGAAACAGGAGAAGGTAGCGCACAAGTAGGGGAACTCAGAGCCGTCCTACTAGCTGCACAACGTGGGGCTACTTACATTTACACTGACTCATATGCTGTTTTTAAAGGAGCCACTGAATGGATTGGACACTGGGCAGCCAATGACTGGCAGGTGAATAGAGTCCCAATCTGGGAGACAGAGAGTTGGAAGCAACTGTTGGAAATGGGAGGACAGAGAACATTGCACATTGGTTGGGTAAAAGGCCATGATCGTTCGAACTCGATCACTGCTCAATTCAACCAACAGGTAGATAGCCTCACGCGGTTGCAGCAAATTGACATTGTAGATGATGGTCGGGAATGGGAACGCTTACTCGAATGGTTACATATTAAGCGTGGCCATACAGGCCGTGCTGATCTGTATCAGGAAGGTCTAGCCCGGGGGTGGCCTGTGTCGGTTAAGCTGTGTGAACAAGTAGTAACCGCCTGTTCACAATGTCGCCTACGACTCAATAAAGATCATCCGAGTAAGGCGCCTCCTTTACACATTCGGGACAAGAAAACATTGTGGCATTCATGGCAAATTGATTATATTGGGCCCTTGAGATCATCAGGTGAGAAAAGATACGTCCTAGTCGGAGTGGAGATTATCTCTGGCCTCGCTATGGCCACCAGCTTCAAATCAGCTACCGGGAACAACACAGTGAAAGGCCTAAAAGGGTGGTTCAGCACACTTCCCCTTCCTGAGGAAATCCAAAGTGATAACGGTTCACACTTTACCGCTACAGTGGTACAAGATTGGGCCAAAGAAGAAGGGATTCGATGGGTATTTCATACTCCCTATTATCCTCAGGCTAATGGCATTGTTGAACGCACCAATGGATTGGTTAAGCGTTTTGCAAAAACTCATGAACCTGGTTGGCATTTGCCATTGGATGATGCCATCTATCAATTAAATAACAGATGGAGTGGAGATGGCTGTCCTAAAATGAAAGCTTTCTGTGTATCTGCTGATATCATCACTCCAAAAGTTCCCAATGAACCACGAAAATACCTGGGACAATTTCACCCTGGGCAACCTGTGTTAGTGAAAATGCCTCAAATTGGCACAGTACCAATGGTGTTAGCTACTCCCAAAAACCCCCATGCACGGGAAGCCAAAGACTGTTCAGGGAAGATACACCGGATCAGCACCCGGTGGATCTTGCCCTCTTTTTAACCCCGTCGGTCAAATGAGACCGAGCAGATTTTCTTTTCCTTTGTGTCTTACAGGAACCTCGGAAGAACTGTACGTGGACAGACGCATTGGCCTACGCTAACCTCGAGTGTCTCCAGGGAATCCTGACATTGATCCTGGCAATAATATTATTTTTGTTATGTATGGCCATCTGGAGGCCTAAATTTTAGAATGACGAATTGGCAGATGGAATTGATGCTATTCAGTTTTATCTTTTTACTCCCTGTTGTTTGTAGTCAAAGAGACCCAGAATGGCCGTGGTCTCAAGCTTATGTAAAACACAATGCGATGGCAGGAACAGGAAAAGGAAAATTGAGCCTGGCCACTGTAGTCCTACATGAAAATGAGGTGTTTTCAAAACATGAGATAGATCAAAGCATAGATAAAGTCGAACCTGACTCAACTCCACAGACTAGTCTGGTTCCACTGCCACTATCTGAAACCCCCGATAATGACACCTTATTGAGCGGACTTAAGAATCTGCCCCTTGATGATGAGCTTTGGGATAATGCACTGTCACGATACACTGCAAGCACTGAGACACTAGAAAACATGAGGGATTTAAATCTCTCCACTCTGGTCATACAAGGAAGTGAAGTATATTCCAGAGATAAATGGAGTTGGAAAGACTCACTCCAAATGGCTAAGCTTGAAGCCGTCCCAGGAAAGAAAATACAAATTAGCTGCCGAGTAATCAATGGGTCTGCTCACCATAGACCAACTGTAATTGAAACCATCCATGTAGACTCTACTAAACCGGACAAACATAACACTGATTGATTGTTACAAAATTATAGAGCCAAACTCAGATTGCTGGCACAACTTCACCTTTATCAAACCTATCATAGTATATTGTATTTGGGGCTACAGGGGCACGGAATTGTTATTTGAATTTATGATTGACTCAAATACATCTGAACCTGTTGAAATGAACCCAAAACCTACACCCCCACAAACTTTCAAGGGTGTAGCTACTCAGCCCTCCATTAGTCTAACTCCTTACACCTTTAACATTGGCCCTTATGCCATTAAACACACAGGTCAACAACAAATACCGTTTAACCCAACATATTCCCTCAAACGAGTAGAATTGTCAATGCAGATTAATATCTCTGCGATCAAACCCACCTGCTCACCATTCCTGAGTACATCTTATGCAGGATGGTCAGCATGGTTAGGCCGGCGAACTGTTGACACCTCACAACGACTGAAGAGAGAGGTGACTGGTATCTTAGGAACAGGACTGGGAGTCTTAAATAGTACAGATGCTGAGATACTTGCAAACAAACTAGTCACAACTACTAGTGATCTAGACAAATTAAAACATCCTCTACAGTCCTCTCTATCAGCATTGGGAAATCACCAATGGCTTTTATCGAATATATTGCCTCAGTGGGAGGAAACAGGTGAAAAAGACCATCAGCTGATCACAAATGCACTTGGTACAACCCCAAACAATGTTTCCTTGGCCCTTAGTTGTATCCAAGCCCAACTGTGGATGCAATCTATGACAGCCGCAATTATAAGGGAAGGTGAAGAAGGCACCTTGCCCACTGAAATTCGAAAAGTAATATGGGATAATGCAATTGAGTTTGAGAGAAAATTTCAATCCTGGTGGTATCTGGTTAATTTCACCTATGATCCCACTGAGAGCAAAGCCACAGCTTTTGTCTTAACGATACGCAATGCCTCAGTATACACCATATACCCAATCATCGCACTGGGGTTGAATCACCATGGAGCTATACTCCATCCGGTAGAGCATAGAGTGTGGGCACAACAAAACGAGAATAAATGGCAAACTGTTGATGTTGAAGCATGCATTTCACGAGATCAACAAGGATTCATTTGTGAGAGTAATACTCTCAAGGCACAAGACATTTGTCTTGACACCAACCAGAATGTTTGTCATTTTGAGATACAACCTGATGAAACCCCAGAAACTGTGCTTGTATATATTGGGAAAGGGTGTGTTTGCATGAGGTCTCCCTGTACTTTTGTATTCGTAGATGACATAGCAGTAGATATAAGTAATAACTCAAATCTTTGTGTTTGTAACTTTACTAACATCATTGGATGTGACTTCAGTTATTCAGCTCCTGTTACGTCTTTTCAATTGCTACAATCTAATTACACATTGATTCGAGATTTGCTGCCTACCCCTATCGGAATGAATCTCTCACTAGTGAGGAAGTTGCTACAACACGATGAATTGAAGCGATTGTTGAAAGAGGCCCAAGAAAATGGACAAAGAACTCTGATTACTGTCCATCATGATGTTGAAGAAATACACCATGTACTGGAAAGGGTCAAGAGAGACGGTGGACATGAATGGTGGGACACCCTCTTTGGATGGTCACCGACAGCTACAGGACTTTTTAACAAGATGCTCCATCCTGTTGTTGTTCTACTAGTACTCACTGTATTGTGCTTTGCTTTGACAATTGTTTTGCATGTTAGACTTTGGATTATGATGAAACGCTTAACTCGCTTAATCACCCCGCAAGAAGTATTTGCACTTGATATCCCTCGCCATAAGAGGACATGTGATATTCCCCATCAGTATTGATTATCGTGGAGCTTGAGTGACTGTAGTCACGGGGTGGATTATGTGGAATAATTACTAAATTGGCCAAGAATACAAAAATACAGCATTGTTCACACATTAAGGAAAGTCATAAAATCAAGAGGCTTCTGAGGTAGAATACAGCCACAGCTAGCACACGAAGAATGCAACATCTGTGATTCCCTGCGCGAGGCTGTTTGCGAAACTACACGAGGGATGGAACGGAACACGCTTGTTCCGTGGCCTTCCCTTGTGACGAATAGCAGATATGGGGACGAGATGGTACTACGGAACTGATAAGCGGCCTACACGCTACCCGAGCCAACCTTTCGTCAAATGTTGATGAAATGCTGTCCTTTTGTGCGAACTTTGCTCACCACAATGTACCAAAACACACCTCCATCCCGGAGGCTATCCGCCCCCGAGGTGTGAACACTCCTCCTTGAATACATTAATCATAATAAAAGTATGTATGACTAAAGTCACTCAAACTCCACTTTGAAGATAAAAAAATAATATAAAAATAGCCCAAGAGAGAGGGGATGTCAGGGAAGACACCATCGCGAAGAATTCCACCGCTGATTTCCGGGATCAGTCGACGGGCTGAGCCTTTCTTCCCCCCCATAGGGACGCCTTTGGGTAAGACTTCGATTACACCGAGCGCTTTCTCGGGGACTTAGAAATTTCTCTAGAGAATCTCTACCCTACGTTTATAGCCAGGCTGTATCGTTTATAATTTTGTCGCGCGTTTGTATACTTAGCAATATCTTTATTTGCACGTGCTTTGCAGACAGTGTATTTATCACCGGCAATCCTAAAGAACCTGTATATCTGTTGTTTAAATAAACTGCACTGTTTAAGTAGCTAGTCGTTCCGCTTTCTCACTGAACGCGACCAAAACTACAGAGAGGCCGTGCTAGTTCAGGAGCACGACTAGACTGAAGGTGCAGTCCACTATTAGTGTATCCAAATCGTAGTAGTTTAATACATATTAAACGCGATTGGACTGATAGTGCTGAATTGGGCATCACTCAGAATTTAAACCTAGCCGCACCTAGCCTCCCACCTCGGTGAGGAGTGTTAGAACGCAAGGGGGTTTATCTTCTGCCAAAACCGCTTGGCCCCGTTTCACGCAACAGAATTTGGCGTAGTCGGCAGGATTGCCATGGATAAACTGCTGCAAAAATATGATTGTGCCCCTTCCCAGGCTGGGAAGGAGTGGGCCCAAAAATTTTGGAAGGATGAAGAGAAAGTGGTGGAACGTATTGAAGAGTGTCGGGTTTCACAGAAGCTCAGAGCGGGGAAAGGCAAGGGTGTGATTTGTGCTGCGTTAGGCGCCTGTTTATCTTGTGCACAACAAGAAGCTAGAGAAACCCCTGCTCCTAATCTGATTTCAGCTGTAGAATATGCAACCCTGAAATCGGAGAATGAGGTGCTGAAGTCATCATTAGCCTTGCAAAAGGAGACAGGAGAAAAATTAAGAACTCACGTCGATAAGCTTGTGAGTGAGAATGAATGTTTAGGAAACCAGAATGCTCAACTTAAAATATTATTAGAAAGGGTGACTGGGCTCTTAGATAAAATGCAGCCCTCGACCCAGGTCCAACAGATTCGTAAGTTAATGTGTTATCCAAATTCCGGAACCCAGACCGGAGATTTTTTGTCTAATAGTGAGGATGACGAAGAAGATGAGGAGGAAAGGACTTTTACTTTGAAATCCCAAGTTTTTCCTTTACGTCCTCTGGTTAAAACTGAAGCTGCGGTTGATGACGATGATGAAATTCACACCACTGTGCGTACCGTTCCACGGACACCAACCGAGTTAACAAAAATAAGGGAGAAATATTCGAGGCGACCAGAAGAGTCAGCTGTTGAGTACGTGTGGCGAGTTTCTTCTGAAGGGGGGGACAGAATTATGCTGAGTGAGGAAGAAGCAGGAGACTCTTGGGGACCAGGAGTGTTTTTAACCACTATGCCTGGGGATCATAATTATTCCCTAACTGCTCGAGCAGCCTATTGGGCAGGGGGTATGGATCCGCGAGAGAGGGGGGAGCCGTTAGAGATTAGAGCTACAGGCTACTCTGATCTGTTTGCGGCTGTACGGAAAGCAGCTTGTCTGCAAGCCATGTATGACAGAGAGGAATTTCGGAAATCCCCAATGTCAGCCCCTATCGACCCCGATCGATTAGCCCCTCTCATCCGTGGTCTTCCCGATTGCCTGAAACCGTTCCTTGTTCGTACTCAAGATCGTATACGAGAGGCTCGGGGTGCTCATAGGCGGGGCCGTCGTCACTACATGCCCACCTGGAATGAATATGTACAGGAAATAGATCAATATGGGCGCCGAATGGGCTGGGCCAGCCTAACTAGTGAGAAATCCTCCGAACACCCCCGAAAGGTTCGCCAAGTCCGAACTCACACTAAAAACCCTAAATCGGAGGAAAGGTTTAAGCCTGATAAGGACCGGAATGAGTTGTGGCGTAAAGCCCTACAATTAGGGGTGCCCCGACAATTCTTGCACGGTGTCCCTACGGGAGACCTCCGTACACTAGTCCAATCTCTAACTAGAAAGAATAATGTGGCTGGGGAGAAAAGTCTAACCAGAGAATCCCCAAGTCGTGAGAAAATTGTGCCTTCTGCACCGGAACGTAACTTGATTGATTTGACAGAGTCCCAGCCAAAAAACTCCTATCCCCGGGGAGGGCAGTGAGCCACCCTGTCCGGCAGGTACTAGCAATTCAATGGCTCTCTCATAAAGACTCCGAACCCGTTATTATCATTCCTGTTGGACCCCGGAAGATATTGGTAAATTTTATTATTGATACTGGAGCCCAAATGTCTGCAATCACTAACGAAACAGCACAACTTCTAGGTATAAATCCCACCCGACGCAGAGTCAACTTCACAGGAATTGATGGTGTGGTAAAAACATGCCCCACTGCAAAAATTAACCTCTGGTTGCCGGGAGAGCAGCGAATGACTAGGGCAGAAGTGTTAGTGGGTGCCTCACATTCTAACCTCCTAGGATTTGACGTGCTGCGTGGGCGAATGTGGAAATTCCCGGATGGAACTGCGTGGAGTTTTGCAGGACGCAAAAAAGGATTAGACACAGTTAAACTGGGCCTATTAGAAACATCTATACCTTTGCCTCCCTCTAAAATTACCAACGTCCGACAGTACCCACTGCCTGCAGCTGCACTTGCAGGAGCAGACGGGGTGGTATCAGATTTAGAAAAAAGAAACATCATTCAGAGGACTCACTCGCCTTATAATTCACCGGTGTGGCCAGTAAAGAAACCAACCGGGCAATGGCGTTTCACAGTAGATTACCGAAAGTTAAACGCCAACGCTGCACCCCTGACCGCTGCGGTTCCGAGTATCGCGGAAATTGTGACAATGATAAAAGGAGCTGCCCATCCTTGGATGGCTGCCTTAGATGTAAAAGACATGTTTTTTATGATTCCCCTCCTTGAGCAAGACAAAGCGCAGTTTGCATTCACGTGGAAAGGAGTCCAATATACCTTTAACCGACTTCCACAAGGATACAAACATTCCCCCACCATTGCTCATAATGCTTTAGCTAAAGCGCTATCAGAGATTCCTGTTTCACAGGGATGTACAGTATACCAATATATTGACGACATCTTAATAGGGGGGGAGAGAGCCAAGAAAGTGTACAAGACATGATGCAAAACATCCGAAAAACATTATCAGATTTGGGATTGGAAATTCCAGACTCAAAATGTCAGGGACCTGCACAGGAAGTTAAATTCCTGGGGGTCTGGTGGATTAAGGGAGCTGCTTCTGTCCCTCAGGATACCCTGAAAAAAATAGAACATGGACAGAATCCTTCCAGCACGAAGGAGTTACAGCAAGTTCTGGGAACTTTAAGTTATTGGCGTAAACACATCCCTGGCTTTTCCATCATTGCTCGCCCCCTTTATTGTTTGCTCAAAAAAGGTAAATCCTGGGAGTGGACTGAACAACATACTAATGCACTGGAATTGCTAATAAAAGAGCTAAGGTTATTCCAACAACTTGGCCCCATACATCCAACTGACCCTGTCCATGTAGAATGGGGGTCCAGCGAACATGGTTCTCATTGTAACTTATGGCAAAAGGGACCAGCAGGACCGGAGAGACCATTAGAATTTAGCTCTCACTCCTTTAATGATACTGAGAGCAGATATTCAGACCTAGAGAAGGGTTTACTGTCCCTGGTGCGAGCATTGCAACGAGCAGAGCAGATAAGGAGAGAACAGAGCGTGATTGTTCGGGGCCCTTTTCGTCTCCTAGATGTGGTCCGTAAAGGGACAGCACCACCAGCCGGCATTGCCCAGAAACCCACAGTTCGAAAGTGGTATGCTTATTTAGAAGGCATTAATGATATCATGCCAATCTCTGAAGGTAGTATCAAAGTATCCAAGCTCCAGAAGGATATAGATGGTGCCCTATTGTTCCAATCCCCACCAAACAGACCATCTCCAATCCAAGAAGCACCTCCTCTGAAAGAAGGCAGTGATCTTACAGGAGTGTGGTTTACTGATGCGTCATCTCACCGTGAGAACAATAAGTGGAAATACAAGGCCGTAGCACTGGAAGTAGCAACGGGGGAAAGAGCAATTGAAACAGGAGAAGGTAGCGCACAAGTAGGGGAACTCAGAGCCGTCCTACTAGCTGCACAACGTGGGGCTACTTACATTTACACTGACTCATATGCTGTTTTTAAAGGAGCCACTGAATGGATTGGACACTGGGCAGCCAATGATTGGCAGGTGAATAGAGTCCCAATCTGGGAGACAGAGAGTTGGAAGCAACTGTTGGAAATGGGAGGACAGAGAACATTGCACATCGGTTGGGTAAAAGGCCATGATCGTTCGAACTCGATCACTGCTCAATTCAACCAACAGGTAGATAGCCTCACGCGGTTGCAGCAAATTGACATTGTAGATGATGGTCGGGAATGGGAACGCTTACTCGAATGGTTACATATTAAGCGTGGCCATACAGGCCGTGCTGATCTGTATCAGGAAGGTCTAGCCCGGGGGTGGCCTGTGTCGGTTAAGCTGTGTGAACAAGTAGTAACCGCCTGTTCACAATGTCGCCTACGACTCAATAAAGATCATCCGAGTAAGGCGCCTCCTTTACACATTCGGGACAAGAAAACATTGTGGCATTCATGGCAAATTGATTATATTGGGCCCTTGAGATCATCAGGTGAGAAAAGATACGTCCTAGTCGGAGTGGAGATTATCTCTGGCCTCGCTATGGCCACCAGCTTCAAATCAGCTACCGGGAACAACACAGTGAAAGGCCTAAAAGGGTGGTTCAGCACACTTCCCCTTCCTGAGGAAATCCAAAGTGATAACGGTTCACACTTTACCGCTACAGTGGTACAAGATTGGGCCAAAGAAGAAGGGATTCGATGGGTATTTCATACTCCCTATTATCCTCAGGCTAATGGCATTGTTGAACGCACCAATGGATTGGTTAAGCGTTTTGCAAAAACTCATGAACCTGGTTGGCATTTGCCATTGGATGATGCCATCTATCAATTAAATAACAGATGGAGTGGAGATGGCTGTCCTAAAATGAAAGCTTTCTGTGTATCTGCTGATATCATCACTCCAAAAGTTCCCAATGAACCACGAAAATACCTGGGACAATTTCACCCTGGGCAACCTGTGTTAGTGAAAATGCCTCAAATTGGCACAGTACCAATGGTGTTAGCTACTCCCAAAAACCCCCATGCACGGGAAGCCAAAGACTGTTCAGGGAAGATACACCGGATCAGCACCCGGTGGATCTCGCCCTCTTTTTAACCCCGTCGGTCAAATGAGACCGAGCAGATTTTCTTTTCCTTTGTGTCTTACAGGAACCTCGGAAGAACTGTACGTGGACAGACGCATTGGCCTACGCTAACCTCGAGTGTCTCCAGGGAATCCTGACATTGATCCTGGCAATAATATTATTTTTGTTATGTATGGCCATCTGGAGGCCTAAATTTTAGAATGACGAATTGGCAGATGGATTTGATGCTATTCAGTTTTATCTCTTTACTCCCTGTTGTTTGTAGTCAAAGAGACCCAGAATGGCCGTGGTCTCAAGCTTATGTAAAACACAATGCGATGGCAGGAACAGGAAAAGGAAAATTGAGCCTGGCCACTGTAGTCCTACATGAAAATGAGGTGTTTTCAAAACATGAGATAGATCAAAGCATAGATAAAGTCGAACCTGACTCAACTCCACAGACTAGTCTGGTTCCACTGCCACTATCTGAAACCCCCGATAATGACACCTTATTGAGCGGACTTAAGAATCTGCCCCTTGATGATGAGCTTTGGGATAATGCACTGTCACGATACACTGCAAGCACTGAGACACTAGAAAACATGAGGGATTTAAATCTCTCCACTCTGGTTATACAAGGAAGTGAAGTATATTCCAGAGATAAATGGAGTTGGAAAGACTCACTCCAAATGGCTAAGCTTGAAGCCGTCCCAGGAAAGAAAATACAAATTAGCTGCCGAGTAATCAATGGGTCTGCTCACCATAGACCAACTGTAATTGAAACCATCCATGTAGACTCTACTAAACCGGACAAACATAACACTGATTGATTGTTACAAAATTATAGAGCCAAACTCAGATTGCTGGCACAACTTCACCTTTATCAAACCTATCATAGTATATTGTATTTGGGGCTACAGGGGCACGGAATTGTTATTTGAATTTATGATTGACTCAAATACATCTGAACCTGTTGAAATGAACCCAAAACCTACACCCCCACAAACTTTCAAGGGTGTAGCTACTCAGCCCTCCATTAGTCTAACTCCTTACACCTTTAACATTGGCCCTTATGCCATTAAACACACAGGTCAACAACAAATACCGTTTAACCCAACATATTCCCTCAAACGAGTAGAATTGTCAATGCAGATTAATATCTCTGCGATCAAACCCACCTGCTCACCATTCCTGAGTACATCTTATGCAGGATGGTCAGCATGGTTAGGCCGGCGAACTGTTGACACCTCACAACGACTGAAGAGAGAGGTGACTGGTATCTTAGGAACAGGACTGGGAGTCTTAAATAGTACAGATGCTGAGATACTTGCAAACAAACTAGTCACAACTACTAGTGATCTAGACAAATTAAAACATCCTCTACAGTCCTCTCTATCAGCATTGGGAAATCACCAATGGCTTTTATCGAATATATTGCCTCAGTGGGAGGAAACAGGTGAAAAAGACCATCAGCTGATCACAAATGCACTTGGTACAACCCCAAACAATGTTTCCTTGGCCCTTAGTTGTATCCAAGCCCAACTGTGGATGCAATCTATGACAGCCGCAATTATAAGGGAAGGTGAAGAAGGCACCTTGCCCACTGAAATTCGAAAAGTAATATGGGATAATGCAATTGAGTTTGAGAGAAAATTTCAATCCTGGTGGTATCTGGTTAATTTCACCTATGATCCCACTGAGAGCAAAGCCACAGCTTTTGTCTTAACGATACGCAATGCCTCAGTATACACCATATACCCAATCATCGCACTGGGGTTGAATCACCATGGAGCTATACTCCATCCGGTAGAGCATAGAGTGTGGGCACAACAAAACGAGAATAAATGGCAAACTGTTGATGTTGAAGCATGCATTTCACGAGATCAACAAGGATTCATTTGTGAGAGTAATACTCTCAAGGCACAAGACATTTGTCTTGACACCAACCAGAATGTTTGTCATTTTGAGATACAACCTGATGAAACCCCAGAAACTGTGCTTGTATATATTGGGAAAGGGTGTGTTTGCATGAGGTCTCCCTGTACTTTTGTATTCGTAGATGACATAGCAGTAGATATAAGTAATAACTCAAATCTTTGTGTTTGTAACTTTACTAACATCATTGGATGTGACTTCAGTTATTCAGCTCCTGTTACGTCTTTTCAATTGCTACAATCTAATTACACATTGATTCGAGATTTGCTGCCTACCCCTATCGGAATGAATCTCTCACTAGTGAGGAAGTTGCTACAACACGATGAATTGAAGCGATTGTTGAAAGAGGCCCAAGAAAATGGACAAAGAACTCTGATTACTGTCCATCATGATGTTGAAGAAATACACCATGTACTGGAAAGGGTCAAGAGAGACGGTGGACATGAATGGCGGGACACCCTCTTTGGATGGTCACCGACAGCTACAGGACTTTTTAACAAGATGCTCCATCCTGTTGTTGTTCTACTAGTACTCACTGTATTGTGCTTTGCTTTGACAATTGTTTTGCATGTTAGACTTTGGATTATGATGAAACACTTAACTCGCTTAATCACCCCGCAAGAAGTATTTGCACTTGATATCCCTCGCCATAAGAGGACATGTGATATTCCCCATCAGTATTGATTATCGTGGAGCTTGAGTGACTGTAGTCACGGGGTGGATTATGTGGAATAATTACTAAATTGGCCAAGAATACAAAAATACAGCATTGTTCACACATTAAGGAAAGTCATAAAATCAAGAGGCTTCTGAGGTAGAATACAGCCACAGCTAGCACACGAAGAATGCAACATCTGTGATTCCCTGCGCGAGGTTGTTTGCGAAACTACACGAGGGATGGAACGGAACACGCTTGTTCCGTGGCCTTCCCTTGTGACGAATAGCAGATATGGGGACGAGATGGTACTACGGAACTGATAAGCGGCCTACACGCTACCCGAGCCAACCTTTCGTCAAATGTTGATGAAATGCTGTCCTTTTGTGCGAACTTTGCTCACCACAATGTACCAAAACACACCTCCATCCCGGAGGCTATCCGCCCCCGAGGTGTGAACACTCCTCCTTGAATACATTAATCATAATAAAAGTATGTATGACTAAAGTCACTCAAACTCCACTTTGAAGATAAAAAAATAATATAAAAATAGCCCAAGAGAGAGGGGATGTCAGGGAAGACACCATCGCGAAGAATTCCACCGCTGATTTCCGGGATCAGTCGACGGGCTGAGCCTTTCTTCCCCCCCATAGGGACGCCTTTGGGTAAGACTTCGATTACACCGAGCGCTTTCTCGGGGACTTAGAAATTTCTCTAGAGAATCTCTACCCTACGTTTATAGCCAGGCTGTATCGTTTATAATTTTGTCGCGCGTTTGTATACTTAGCAATATCTTTATTTGCACGTGCTTTGCAGACAGTGTATTTATCACCGGCAATCCTAAAGAACCTGTATATCTGTTGTTTAAATAAACTGCACTGTTTAAGTAGCTAGTCGTTCCGCTTTCTCACTGAACGCGACCAAAACTACAGAGAGGCCGTGCTAGTTCAGGAGCACGACTAGACTGAAGGTGCAGTCCACTATTAGTGTATCCAAATCGTAGTAGTTTAATACATATTAAACGCGATTGGACTGATAGTGCTGAATTGGGCATCACTCAGAATTTAAACCTAGCCGCACCTAGCCTCCCACCTCGGTGAGGAGTGTTAGAACGCAAGGGGGTTCATCTTCTGCCAAAACCGCTTGGCCCCGTTTCACGCAACAGAATTTGGCGTAGTCGGCAGGATTGCCATGGATAAACTGCTGCAAAAATATGATTGTGCCCCTTCCCAGGCTGGGAAGGAGTGGGCCCAAAAATTTTGGAAGGATGAAGAGAAAGTGGTGGAACGTATTGAAGAGTGTCGGGTTTCACAGAAGCTCAGAGCGGGGAAAGGCAAGGGTGTGATTTGTGCTGCGTTAGGCGCCTGTTTATCTTGTGCACAACAAGAAGCTAGAGAAACCCCTGCTCCTAATCTGATTTCAGCTGTAGAATATGCAACCCTGAAATCGGAGAATGAGGTGCTGAAGTCATCATTAGCCTTGCAAAAGGAGACAGGAGAAAAATTAAGAACTCACGTCGATAAGCTTGTGAGTGAGAATGAATGTTTAGGAAACCAGAATGCTCAACTTAAAATATTATTAGAAAGGGTGACTGGGCTCTTAGATAAAATGCAGCCCTCGACCCAGGTCCAACAGATTCGTAAGTTAATGTGTTATCCAAATTCCGGAACCCAGACCGGAGATTTTTTGTCTAATAGTGAGGATGACGAAGAAGATGAGGAGGAAAGGACTTTTACTTTGAAATCCCAAGTTTTTCCTTTACGTCCTCTGGTTAAAACTGAAGCTGCGGTTGATGACGATGATGAAATTCACACCACTGTGCGTACCGTTCCACGGACACCAACCGAGTTAACAAAAATAAGGGAGAAATATTCGAGGCGACCAGAAGAGTCAGCTGTTGAGTACGTGTGGCGAGTTTCTTCTGAAGGGGGGGACAGAATTATGCTGAGTGAGGAAGAAGCAGGAGACTCTTGGGGACCAGGAGTGTTTTTAACCACTATGCCTGGGGATCATAATTATTCCCTAACTGCTCGAGCAGCCTATTGGGCAGGGGGTATGGATCCGCGAGAGAGGGGGGAGCCGTTAGAGATTAGAGCTACAGGCTACTCTGATCTGTTTGCGGCTGTACGGAAAGCAGCTTGTCTGCAAGCCATGTATGACAGAGAGGAATTTCGGAAATCCCCAATGTCAGCCCCTATCGACCCCGATCGATTAGCCCCTCTCATCCGTGGTCTTCCCGATTGCCTGAAACCGTTCCTTGTTCGTACTCAAGATCGTATACGAGAGGCTCGGGGTGCTCATAGGCGGGGCCGTCGTCACTACATGCCCACCTGGAATGAATATGTACAGGAAATAGATCAATATGGGCGCCGAATGGGCTGGGCCAGCCTAACTAGTGAGAAATCCTCCGAACACCCCCGAAAGGTTCGCCAAGTCCGAACTCACACTAAAAACCCTAAATCGGAGGAACGGTTTAAGCCTGATAAGGACCGGAATGAGTTGTGGCGTAAAGCCCTACAATTAGGGGTGCCCCGACAATTCTTGCACGGTGTCCCTACGGGAGACCTCCGTACACTAGTCCAATCTCTAACTAGAAAGAATAATGTGGCTGGGGAGAAAAGTCTAACCAGAGAATCCCCAAGTCGTGAGAAAATTGTGCCTTCTGCACCGGAACGTAACTTGATTGATTTGACAGAGTCCCAGCCAAAAAACTCCTATCCCCGGGGAGGGCAGTGAGCCACCCTGTCCGGCAGGTACTAGCAATTCAATGGCTCTCTCATAAAGACTCCGAACCCGTTATTATCATTCCTGTTGGACCCCGGAAGATATTGGTAAATTTTATTATTGATACTGGAGCCCAAATGTCTGCAATCACTAACGAAACAGCACAACTTCTAGGTATAAATCCCACCCGACGCAGAGTCAACTTCACAGGAATTGATGGTGTGGTAAAAACATGCCCCACTGCAAAAATTAACCTCTGGTTGCCGGGAGAGCAGCGAATGACTAGGGCAGAAGTGTTAGTGGGTGCCTCACATTCTAACCTCCTAGGATTTGACGTGCTGCGTGGGCGAATGTGGAAATTCCCGGATGGAACTGTGTGGAGTTTTGCAGGACGCAAAAAAGGATTAGACGCAGTTAAACTGGGCCTATTAGAAACATCTATACCTTTGCCTCCCTCTAAAATTACCAACGTCCGACAGTACCCACTGCCTGCAGCTGCACTTGCAGGAGCAGACGGGGTGGTATCAGATTTAGAAAAAAGAAACATCATTCAGAGGACTCACTCGCCTTATAATTCACCGGTGTGGCCAGTAAAGAAACCAACCGGGCAATGGCGTTTCACAGTAGATTACCGAAAGTTAAACGCCAACGCTGCACCCCTGACCGCTGCGGTTCCGAGTATCGCGGAAATTGTGACAATGATAAAAGGAGCTGCCCATCCTTGGATGGCTGCCTTAGATGTAAAAGACATGTTTTTTATGATTCCCCTCCTTGAGCAAGACAAAGCGCAGTTTGCATTCACGTGGAAAGGAGTCCAATATACCTTTAACCGACTTCCACAAGGATACAAACATTCCCCCACCATTGCTCATAATGCTTTAGCTAAAGCGCTATCAGAGATTCCTGTTTCACAGGGATGTACAGTATACCAATATATTGACGACATCTTAATAGGGGGGGAGAGAGCCAAGAAAGTGTACAAGACATGATGCAAAACATCCGAAAAACATTATCAGATTTGGGATTGGAAATTCCAGACTCAAAATGTCAGGGACCTGCACAGGAAGTTAAATTCCTGGGGGTCTGGTGGATTAAGGGAGCTGCTTCTGTCCCTCAGGATACCCTGAAAAAAATAGAACATGGACAGAATCCTTCCAGCACGAAGGAGTTACAGCAAGTTCTGGGAACTTTAAGTTATTGGCGTAAACACATCCCTGGCTTTTCCATCATTGCTCGCCCCCTTTATTGTTTGCTCAAAAAAGGTAAATCCTGGGAGTGGACTGAACAACATACTAATGCACTGGAATTGCTAATAAAAGAGCTAAGGTTATTCCAACAACTTGGCCCCATACATCCAACTGACCCTGTCCATGTAGAATGGGGGTCCAGCGAACATGGTTCTCATTGTAACTTATGGCAAAAGGGACCAGCAGGACCGGAGAGACCATTAGAATTTAGCTCTCACTCCTTTAATGATACTGAGAGCAGATATTCAGACCTAGAGAAGGGTTTACTGTCCCTGGTGCGAGCATTGCAACGAGCAGAGCAGATAAGGAGAGAACAGAGCGTGATTGTTCGGGGCCCTTTTCGTCTCCTAGATGTGGTCCGTAAAGGGACAGCACCACCAGCCGGCATTGCCCAGAAACCCACAGTTCGAAAGTGGTATGCTTATTTAGAAGGCATTAATGATATCATGCCAATCTCTGAAGGTAGTATCAAAGTATCCAAGCTCCAGAAGGATATAGATGGTGCCCTATTGTTCCAATCCCCACCAAACAGACCATCTCCAATCCAAGAAGCACCTCCTCTGAAAGAAGGCAGTGATCTTACAGGAGTGTGGTTTACTGATGCGTCATCTCACCGTGAGAACAATAAGTGGAAATACAAGGCCGTAGCACTGGAAGTAGCAACGGGGGAAAGAGCAATTGAAACAGGAGAAGGTAGCGCACAAGTAGGGGAACTCAGAGCCGTCCTACTAGCTGCACAACGTGGGGCTACTTACATTTACACTGACTCATATGCTGTTTTTAAAGGAGCCACTGAATGGATTGGACACTGGGCAGCCAATGATTGGCAGGTGAATAGAGTCCCAATCTGGGAGACAGAGAGTTGGAAGCAACTGTTGGAAATGGGAGGACAGAGAACATTGCACATCGGTTGGGTAAAAGGCCATGATCGTTCGAACTCGATCACTGCTCAATTCAACCAACAGGTAGATAGCCTCACGCGGTTGCAGCAAATTGACATTGTAGATGATGGTCGGGAATGGGAACGCTTACTCGAATGGTTACATATTAAGCGTGGCCATACAGGCCGTGCTGATCTGTATCAGGAAGGTCTAGCCCGGGGGTGGCCTGTGTCGGTTAAGCTGTGTGAACAAGTAGTAACCGCCTGTTCACAATGTCGCCTACGACTCAATAAAGATCATCCGAGTAAGGCGCCTCCTTTACACATTCGGGACAAGAAAACATTGTGGCATTCATGGCAAATTGATTATATTGGGCCCTTGAGATCATCAGGTGAGAAAAGATACGTCCTAGTCGGAGTGGAGATTATCTCTGGCCTCGCTATGGCCACCAGCTTCAAATCAGCTACCGGGAACAACACAGTGAAAGGCCTAAAAGGGTGGTTCAGCACACTTCCCCTTCCTGAGGAAATCCAAAGTGATAACGGTTCACACTTTACCGCTACAGTGGTACAAGATTGGGCCAAAGAAGAAGGGATTCGATGGGTATTTCATACTCCCTATTATCCTCAGGCTAATGGCATTGTTGAACGCACCAATGGATTGGTTAAGCGTTTTGCAAAAACTCATGAACCTGGTTGGCATTTGCCATTGGATGATGCCATCTATCAATTAAATAACAGATGGAGTGGAGATGGCTGTCCTAAAATGAAAGCTTTCTGTGTATCTGCTGATATCATCACTCCAAAAGTTCCCAATGAACCACGAAAATACCTGGGACAATTTCACCCTGGGCAACCTGTGTTAGTGAAAATGCCTCAAATTGGCACAGTACCAATGGTGTTAGCTACTCCCAAAAACCCCCATGCACGGGAAGCCAAAGACTGTTCAGGGAAGATACACCGGATCAGCACCCGGTGGATCTCGCCCTCTTTTTAACCCCGTCGGTCAAATGAGACCGAGCAGATTTTCTTTTCCTTTGTGTCTTACAGGAACCTCGGAAGAACTGTACGTGGACAGACGCATTGGCCTACGCTAACCTCGAGTGTCTCCAGGGAATCCTGACATTGATCCTGGCAATAATATTATTTTTGTTATGTATGGCCATCTGGAGGCCTAAATTTTAGAATGACGAATTGGCAGATGGAATTGATGCTATTCAGTTTTATCTTTTTACTCCCTGTTGTTTGTAGTCAAAGAGACCCAGAATGGCCGTGGTCTCAAGCTTATGTAAAACACAATGCGATGGCAGGAACAGGAAAAGGAAAATTGAGCCTGGCCACTGTAGTCCTACATGAAAATGAGGTGTTTTCAAAACATGAGATAGATCAAAGCATAGATAAAGTCGAACCTGACTCAACTCCACAGACTAGTCTGGTTCCACTGCCACTATCTGAAACCCCCGATAATGACACCTTATTGAGCGGACTTAAGAATCTGCCCCTTGATGATGAGCTTTGGGATAATGCACTGTCACGATACACTGCAAGCACTGAGACACTAGAAAACATGAGGGATTTAAATCTCTCCACTCTGGTTATACAAGGAAGTGAAGTATATTCCAGAGATAAATGGAGTTGGAAAGACTCACTCCAAATGGCTAAGCTTGAAGCCGTCCCAGGAAAGAAAATACAAATTAGCTGCCGAGTAATCAATGGGTCTGCTCACCATAGACCAACTGTAATTGAAACCATCCATGTAGACTCTACTAAACCGGACAAATATAACACTGATTGATTGTTACAAAATTATAGAGCCAAACTCAGATTGCTGGCACAACTTCACCTTTATCAAACCTATCATAGTATATTGTATTTGGGGCTACAGGGGCACGGAATTGTTATTTGAATTTATGATTGACTCAAATACATCTGAACCTGTTGAAATGAACCCAAAACCTACACCCCCACAAACTTTCAAGGGTGTAGCTACTCAGCCCTCCATTAGTCTAACTCCTTACACCTTTAACATTGGCCCTTATGCCATTAAACACACAGGTCAACAACAAATACCGTTTAACCCAACATATTCCCTCAAACGAGTAGAATTGTCAATGCAGATTAATATCTCTGCGATCAAACCCACCTGCTCACCATTCCTGAGTACATCTTATGCAGGATGGTCAGCATGGTTAGGCCGGCGAACTGTTGACACCTCACAACGACTGAAGAGAGAGGTGACTGGTATCTTAGGAACAGGACTGGGAGTCTTAAATAGTACAGATGCTGAGATACTTGCAAACAAACTAGTCACAACTACTAGTGATCTAGACAAATTAAAACATCCTCTACAGTCCTCTCTATCAGCATTGGGAAATCACCAATGGCTTTTATCGAATATATTGCCTCAGTGGGAGGAAACAGGTGAAAAAGACCATCAGCTGATCACAAATGCACTTGGTACAACCCCAAACAATGTTTCCTTGGCCCTTAGTTGTATCCAAGCCCAACTGTGGATGCAATCTATGACAGCCGCAATTATAAGGGAAGGTGAAGAAGGCACCTTGCCCACTGAAATTCGAAAAGTAATATGGGATAATGCAATTGAGTTTGAGAGAAAATTTCAATCCTGGTGGTATCTGGTTAATTTCACCTATGATCCCACTGAGAGCAAAGCCACAGCTTTTGTCTTAACGATACGCAATGCCTCAGTATACACCATATACCCAATCATCGCACTGGGGTTGAATCACCATGGAGCTATACTCCATCCGGTAGAGCATAGAGTGTGGGCACAACAAAACGAGAATAAATGGCAAACTGTTGATGTTGAAGCATGCATTTCACGAGATCAACAAGGATTCATTTGTGAGAGTAATACTCTCAAGGCACAAGACATTTGTCTTGACACCAACCAGAATGTTTGTCATTTTGAGATACAACCTGATGAAACCCCAGAAACTGTGCTTGTATATATTGGGAAAGGGTGTGTTTGCATGAGGTCTCCCTGTACTTTTGTATTCGTAGATGACATAGCAGTAGATATAAGTAATAACTCAAATCTTTGTGTTTGTAACTTTACTAACATCATTGGATGTGACTTCAGTTATTCAGCTCCTGTTACGTCTTTTCAATTGCTACAATCTAATTACACATTGATTCGAGATTTGCTGCCTACCCCTATCGGAATGAATCTCTCACTAGTGAGGAAGTTGCTACAACACGATGAATTGAAGCGATTGTTGAAAGAGGCCCAAGAAAATGGACAAAGAACTCTGATTACTGTCCATCATGATGTTGAAGAAATACACCATGTACTGGAAAGGGTCAAGAGAGACGGTGGACATGAATGGCGGGACACCCTCTTTGGATGGTCACCGACAGCTACAGGACTTTTTAACAAGATGCTCCATCCTGTTGTTGTTCTACTAGTACTCACTGTATTGTGCTTTGCTTTGACAATTCTTTTGCATGTTAGACTTTGGATTATGATGAAACGCTTAACTCGCTTAATCACCCCGCAAGAAGTATTTGCACTTGATATCCCTCGCCATAAGAGGACATGTGATATTCCCCATCAGTATTGATTATCGTGGAGCTTGAGTGACTGTAGTCACGGGGTGGATTATGTGGAATAATTACTAAATTGGCCAAGAATACAAAAATACAGCATTGTTCACACATTAAGGAAAGTCATAAAATCAAGAGGCTTCTGAGGTAGAATACAGCCACAGCTAGCACACGAAGAATGCAACATCTGTGATTCCCTGCGCGAGGTTGTTTGCGAAATTACACGAGGGATGGAACGGAACACGCTTGTTCCGTGGCCTTCCCTTGTGACGAATAGCAGATATGGGGACGAGATGGTACTACGGAACTGATAAGCGGCCTACACGCTACCCGAGCCAACCTTTCGTCAAATGTTGATGAAATGCTGTCCTTTTGTGCGAACTTTGCTCACCACAATGTACCAAAACACACCTCCATCCCGGAGGCTATCCGCCCCCGAGGTGTGAACACTCCTCCTTGAATACATTAATCATAATAAAAGTATGTATGACTAAAGTCACTCAAACTCCACTTTGAAGATAAAAAAATAATATAAAAATAGCCCAAGAGAGAGGGGATGTCAGGGAAGACACCATCGCGAAGAATTCCACCGCTGATTTCCGGGATCAGTCGACGGGCTGAGCCTTTCTTCCCCCCCATAGGGACGCCTTTGGGTAAGACTTCGATTACACCGAGCGCTTTCTCGGGGACTTAGAAATTTCTCTAGAGAATCTCTACCCTACGTTTATAGCCAGGCTGTATCGTTTATAATTTTGTCGCGCGTTTGTATACTTAGCAATATCTTTATTTGCACGTGCTTTGCAGACAGTGTATTTATCACCGGCAATCCTAAAGAACCTGTATATCTGTTGTTTAAATAAACTGCACTGTTTAAGTAGCTAGTCGTTCCGCTTTCTCACTGAACGCGACCAAAACTACAGAGAGGCCGTGCTAGTTCAGGAGCACGACTAGACTGAAGGTGCAGTCCACTATTAGTGTATCCAAATCGTAGTAGTTTAATACATATTAAACGCGATTGGACTGATAGTGCTGAATTGGGCATCACTCAGAATTTAAACCTAGCCGCACCTAGCCTCCCACCTCGGTGAGGAGTGTTAGAACGCAAGGGGGTTTATCTTCTGCCAAAACCGCTTGGCCCCGTTTCACGCAACAGAATTTGGCGTAGTCGGCAGGATTGCCATGGATAAACTGCTGCAAAAATATGATTGTGCCCCTTCCCAGGCTGGGAAGGAGTGGGCCCAAAAATTTTGGAAGGATGAAGAGAAAGTGGTGGAACGTATTGAAGAGTGTCGGGTTTCACAGAAGCTCAGAGCGGGGAAAGGCAAGGGTGTGATTTGTGCTGCGTTAGGCGCCTGTTTATCTTGTGCACAACAAGAAGCTAGAGAAACCCCTGCTCCTAATCTGATTTCAGCTGTAGAATATGCAACCCTGAAATCGGAGAATGAGGTGCTGAAGTCATCATTAGCCTTGCAAAAGGAGACAGGAGAAAAATTAAGAACTCACGTCGATAAGCTTGTGAGTGAGAATGAATGTTTAGGAAACCAGAATGCTCAACTTAAAATATTATTAGAAAGGGTGACTGGGCTCTTAGATAAAATGCAGCCCTCGACCCAGGTCCAACAGATTCGTAAGTTAATGTGTTATCCAAATTCCGGAACCCAGACCGGAGATTTTTTGTCTAATAGTGAGGATGACGAAGAAGATGAGGAGGAAAGGACTTTTACTTTGAAATCCCAAGTTTTTCCTTTACGTCCTCTGGTTAAAACTGAAGCTGCGGTTGATGACGATGATGAAATTCACACCACTGTGCGTACCGTTCCACGGACACCAACCGAGTTAACAAAAATAAGGGAGAAATATTCGAGGCGACCAGAAGAGTCAGCTGTTGAGTACGTGTGGCGAGTTTCTTCTGAAGGGGGGGACAGAATTATGCTGAGTGAGGAAGAAGCAGGAGACTCTTGGGGACCAGGAGTGTTTTTAACCACTATGCCTGGGGATCATAATTATTCCCTAACTGCTCGAGCAGCCTATTGGGCAGGGGGTATGGATCCGCGAGAGAGGGGGGAGCCGTTAGAGATTAGAGCTACAGGCTACTCTGATCTGTTTGCGGCTGTACGGAAAGCAGCTTGTCTGCAAGCCATGTATGACAGAGAGGAATTTCGGAAATCCCCAATGTCAGCCCCTATCGACCCCGATCGATTAGCCCCTCTCATCCGTGGTCTTCCCGATTGCCTGAAACCGTTCCTTGTTCGTACTCAAGATCGTATACGAGAGGCTCGGGGTGCTCATAGGCGGGGCCGTCGTCACTACATGCCCACCTGGAATGAATATGTACAGGAAATAGATCAATATGGGCGCCGAATGGGCTGGGCCAGCCTAACTAGTGAGAAATCCTCCGAACACCCCCGAAAGGTTCGCCAAGTCCGAACTCACACTAAAAACCCTAAATCGGAGGAAAGGTTTAAGCCTGATAAGGACCGGAATGAGTTGTGGCGTAAAGCCCTACAATTAGGGGTGCCCCGACAATTCTTGCACGGTGTCCCTACGGGAGACCTCCGTACACTAGTCCAATCTCTAACTAGAAAGAATAATGTGGCTGGGGAGAAAAGTCTAACCAGAGAATCCCCAAGTCGTGAGAAAATTGTGCCTTCTGCACCGGAACGTAACTTGATTGATTTGACAGAGTCCCAGCCAAAAAACTCCTATCCCCGGGGAGGGCAGTGAGCCACCCTGTCCGGCAGGTACTAGCAATTCAATGGCTCTCTCATAAAGACTCCGAACCCGTTATTATCATTCCTGTTGGACCCCGGAAGATATTGGTAAATTTTATTATTGATACTGGAGCCCAAATGTCTGCAATCACTAACGAAACAGCACAACTTCTAGGTATAAATCCCACCCGACGCAGAGTCAACTTCACAGGAATTGATGGTGTGGTAAAAACATGCCCCACTGCAAAAATTAACCTCTGGTTGCCGGGAGAGCAGCGAATGACTAGGGCAGAAGTGTTAGTGGGTGCCTCACATTCTAACCTCCTAGGATTTGACGTGCTGCGTGGGCGAATGTGGAAATTCCCGGATGGAACTGTGTGGAGTTTTGCAGGACGCAAAAAAGGATTAGACGCAGTTAAACTGGGCCTATTAGAAACATCTATACCTTTGCCTCCCTCTAAAATTACCAACGTCCGACAGTACCCACTGCCTGCAGCTGCACTTGCAGGAGCAGACGGGGTGGTATCAGATTTAGAAAAAAGAAACATCATTCAGAGGACTCACTCGCCTTATAATTCACCGGTGTGGCCAGTAAAGAAACCAACCGGGCAATGGCGTTTCACAGTAGATTACCGAAAGTTAAACGCCAACGCTGCACCCCTGACCGCTGCGGTTCCGAGTATCGCGGAAATTGTGACAATGATAAAAGGAGCTGCCCATCCTTGGATGGCTGCCTTAGATGTAAAAGACATGTTTTTTATGATTCCCCTCCTTGAGCAAGACAAAGCGCAGTTTGCATTCACGTGGAAAGGAGTCCAATATACCTTTAACCGACTTCCACAAGGATACAAACATTCCCCCACCATTGCTCATAATGCTTTAGCTAAAGCGCTATCAGAGATTCCTGTTTCACAGGGATGTACAGTATACCAATATATTGACGACATCTTAATAGGGGGGGAGAGAGCCAAGAAAGTGTACAAGACATGATGCAAAACATCCGAAAAACATTATCAGATTTGGGATTGGAAATTCCAGACTCAAAATGTCAGGGACCTGCACAGGAAGTTAAATTCCTGGGGGTCTGGTGGATTAAGGGAGCTGCTTCTGTCCCTCAGGATACCCTGAAAAAAATAGAACATGGACAGAATCCTTCCAGCACGAAGGAGTTACAGCAAGTTCTGGGAACTTTAAGTTATTGGCGTAAACACATCCCTGGCTTTTCCATCATTGCTCGCCCCCTTTATTGTTTGCTCAAAAAAGGTAAATCCTGGGAGTGGACTGAACAACATACTAATGCACTGGAATTGCTAATAAAAGAGCTAAGGTTATTCCAACAACTTGGCCCCATACATCCAACTGACCCTGTCCATGTAGAATGGGGGTCCAGCGAACATGGTTCTCATTGTAACTTATGGCAAAAGGGACCAGCAGGACCGGAGAGACCATTAGAATTTAGCTCTCACTCCTTTAATGATACTGAGAGCAGATATTCAGACCTAGAGAAGGGTTTACTGTCCCTGGTGCGAGCATTGCAACGAGCAGAGCAGATAAGGAGAGAACAGAGCGTGATTGTTCGGGGCCCTTTTCGTCTCCTAGATGTGGTCCGTAAAGGGACAGCACCACCAGCCGGCATTGCCCAGAAACCCACAGTTCGAAAGTGGTATGCTTATTTAGAAGGCATTAATGATATCATGCCAATCTCTGAAGGTAGTATCAAAGTATCCAAGCTCCAGAAGGATATAGATGGTGCCCTATTGTTCCAATCCCCACCAAACAGACCATCTCCAATCCAAGAAGCACCTCCTCTGAAAGAAGGCAGTGATCTTACAGGAGTGTGGTTTACTGATGCGTCATCTCACCGTGAGAACAATAAGTGGAAATACAAGGCCGTAGCACTGGAAGTAGCAACGGGGGAAAGAGCAATTGAAACAGGAGAAGGTAGCGCACAAGTAGGGGAACTCAGAGCCGTCCTACTAGCTGCACAACGTGGGGCTACTTACATTTACACTGACTCATATGCTGTTTTTAAAGGAGCCACTGAATGGATTGGACACTGGGCAGCCAATGATTGGCAGGTGAATAGAGTCCCAATCTGGGAGACAGAGAGTTGGAAGCAACTGTTGGAAATGGGAGGACAGAGAACATTGCACATCGGTTGGGTAAAAGGCCATGATCGTTCGAACTCGATCACTGCTCAATTCAACCAACAGGTAGATAGCCTCACGCGGTTGCAGCAAATTGACATTGTAGATGATGGTCGGGAATGGGAACGCTTACTCGAATGGTTACATATTAAGCGTGGCCATACAGGCCGTGCTGATCTGTATCAGGAAGGTCTAGCCCGGGGGTGGCCTGTGTCGGTTAAGCTGTGTGAACAAGTAGTAACCGCCTGTTCACAATGTCGCCTACGACTCAATAAAGATCATCCGAGTAAGGCGCCTCCTTTACACATTCGGGACAAGAAAACATTGTGGCATTCATGGCAAATTGATTATATTGGGCCCTTGAGATCATCAGGTGAGAAAAGATACGTCCTAGTCGGAGTGGAGATTATCTCTGGCCTCGCTATGGCCACCAGCTTCAAATCAGCTACCGGGAACAACACAGTGAAAGGCCTAAAAGGGTGGTTCAGCACACTTCCCCTTCCTGAGGAAATCCAAAGTGATAACGGTTCACACTTTACCGCTACAGTGGTACAAGATTGGGCCAAAGAAGAAGGGATTCGATGGGTATTTCATACTCCCTATTATCCTCAGGCTAATGGCATTGTTGAACGCACCAATGGATTGGTTAAGCGTTTTGCAAAAACTCATGAACCTGGTTGGCATTTGCCATTGGATGATGCCAT
Source organism: Larus michahellis (assembly GCF_964199755.1). Classification (NCBI taxonomy): domain Eukaryota; kingdom Metazoa; phylum Chordata; class Aves; order Charadriiformes; family Laridae; genus Larus; species Larus michahellis. The sequence continues at coordinate 90,398 of NW_027436301.1, forward strand.
CTATCAATTAAATAACAGATGGAGTGGAGATGGCTGTCCTAAAATGAAAGCTTTCTGTGTATCTGCTGATATCATCACTCCAAAAGTTCCCAATGAACCACGAAAATACCTGGGACAATTTCACCCTGGGCAACCTGTGTTAGTGAAAATGCCTCAAATTGGCACAGTACCAATGGTGTTAGCTACTCCCAAAAACCCCCATGCACGGGAAGCCAAAGACTGTTCAGGGAAGATACACCGGATCAGCACCCGGTGGATCTCGCCCTCTTTTTAACCCCGTCGGTCAAATGAGACCGAGCAGATTTTCTTTTCCTTTGTGTCTTACAGGAACCTCGGAAGAACTGTACGTGGACAGACGCATTGGCCTACGCTAACCTCGAGTGTCTCCAGGGAATCCTGACATTGATCCTGGCAATAATATTATTTTTGTTATGTATGGCCATCTGGAGGCCTAAATTTTAGAATGACGAATTGGCAGATGGAATTGATGCTATTCAGTTTTATCTTTTTACTCCCTGTTGTTTGTAGTCAAAGAGACCCAGAATGGCCGTGGTCTCAAGCTTATGTAAAACACAATGCGATGGCAGGAACAGGAAAAGGAAAATTGAGCCTGGCCACTGTAGTCCTACATGAAAATGAGGTGTTTTCAAAACATGAGATAGATCAAAGCATAGATAAAGTCGAACCTGACTCAACTCCACAGACTAGTCTGGTTCCACTGCCACTATCTGAAACCCCCGATAATGACACCTTATTGAGCGGACTTAAGAATCTGCCCCTTGATGATGAGCTTTGGGATAATGCACTGTCACGATACACTGCAAGCACTGAGACACTAGAAAACATGAGGGATTTAAATCTCTCCACTCTGGTTATACAAGGAAGTGAAGTATATTCCAGAGATAAATGGAGTTGGAAAGACTCACTCCAAATGGCTAAGCTTGAAGCCGTCCCAGGAAAGAAAATACAAATTAGCTGCCGAGTAATCAATGGGTCTGCTCACCATAGACCAACTGTAATTGAAACCATCCATGTAGACTCTACTAAACCGGACAAACATAACACTGATTGATTGTTACAAAATTATAGAGCCAAACTCAGATTGCTGGCACAACTTCACCTTTATCAAACCTATCATAGTATATTGTATTTGGGGCTACAGGGGCACGGAATTGTTATTTGAATTTATGATTGACTCAAATACATCTGAACCTGTTGAAATGAACCCAAAACCTACACCCCCACAAACTTTCAAGGGTGTAGCTACTCAGCCCTCCATTAGTCTAACTCCTTACACCTTTAACATTGGCCCTTATGCCATTAAACACACAGGTCAACAACAAATACCGTTTAACCCAACATATTCCCTCAAACGAGTAGAATTGTCAATGCAGATTAATATCTCTGCGATCAAACCCACCTGCTCACCATTCCTGAGTACATCTTATGCAGGATGGTCAGCATGGTTAGGCCGGCGAACTGTTGACACCTCACAACGACTGAAGAGAGAGGTGACTGGTATCTTAGGAACAGGACTGGGAGTCTTAAATAGTATAGATGCTGAGATACTTGCAAACAAACTAGTCACAACTACTAGTGATCTAGACAAATTAAAACATCCTCTACAGTCCTCTCTATCAGCATTGGGAAATCACCAATGGCTTTTATCGAATATACTGCCTCAGTGGGAGGAAACAGGTGAAAAAGACCATCAGCTGATCACAAATGCACTTGGTACAACCCCAAACAATGTTTCCTTGGCCCTTAGTTGTATCCAAGCCCAACTGTGGATGCAATCTATGACAGGCGCAATTATAAGGGAAGGTGAAGAAGGCACCTTGCCCACTGAAATTCGAAAAGTAATATGGGATAATGCAATTGAGTTTGAGAGAAAATTTCAATCCTGGTGGTATCTGGTTAATTTCACCTATGATCCCACTGAGAGCAAAGCCACAGCTTTTGTCTTAACGATACGCAATGCCTCAGTATACACCATATACCCAATCATCGCACTGGGGTTGAATCACCATGGAGCTATACTCCATCCGGTAGAGCATAGAGTGTGGGCACAACAAAACGAGAATAAATGGCAAACTGTTGATGTTGAAGCATGCATTTCACGAGATCAACAAGGATTCATTTGTGAGAGTAATACTCTCAAGGCACAAGACATTTGTCTTGACACCAACCAGAATGTTTGTCATTTTGAGATACAACCTGATGAAACCCCAGAAACTGTGCTTGTATATATTGGGAAAGGGTGTGTTTGCATGAGGTCTCCCTGTACTTTTGTATTCGTAGATGACATAGCAGTAGATATAAGTAATAACTCAAATCTTTGTGTTTGTAACTTTACTAACATCATTGGATGTGACTTCAGTTATTCAGCTCCTGTTACGTCTTTTCAATTGCTACAATCTAATTACACATTGATTCGAGATTTGCTGCCTACCCCTATCGGAATGAATCTCTCACTAGTGAGGAAGTTGCTACAACACGATGAATTGAAGCGATTGTTGAAAGAGGCCCAAGAAAATGGACAAAGAACTCTGATTACTGTCCATCATGATGTTGAAGAAATACACCATGTACTGGAAAGGGTCAAGAGAGACGGTGGACATGAATGGCGGGACACCCTCTTTGGATGGTCACCGACAGCTACAGGACTTTTTAACAAGATGCTCCATCCTGTTGTTGTTCTACTAGTACTCACTGTATTGTGCTTTGCTTTGACAATTGTTTTGCATGTTAGACTTTGGATTATGATGAAACGCTTAACTCGCTTAATCACCCCACAAGAAGTATTTGCACTTGATATCCCTCGCCATAAGAGGACATGTGATATTCCCCATCAGTATTGATTATCGTGGAGCTTGAGTGACTGTAGTCACGGGGTGGATTATGTGGAATAATTACTAAATTGGCCAAGAATACAAAAATACAGCATTGTTCACACATTAAGGAAAGTCATAAAATCAAGAGGCTTCTGAGGTAGAATACAGCCACAGCTAGCACACGAAGAATGCAACATCTGTGATTCCCTGCGCGAGGTTGTTTGCGAAACTACACGAGGGATGGAACGGAACACGCTTGTTCCGTGGCCTTCCCTTGTGACGAATAGCAGATATGGGGACGAGATGGTACTACGGAACTGATAAGCGGCCTACACGCTACCCGAGCCAACATTTCGTCAAATGTTGATGAAATGCTGTCCTTTTGTGCGAACTTTGCTCACCACAATGTACCAAAACACACCTCCATCCCGGAGGCTATCCGCCCCCGAGGTGTGAACACTCCTCCTTGAATACATTAATCATAATAAAAGTATGTATGACTAAAGTCACTCAAACTCCACTTTGAAGATAAAAAAATAATATAAAAATAGCCCAAGAGAGAGGGGATGTCAGGGAAGACACCATCGCGAAGAATTCCACCGCTGATTTCCGGGATCAGTCGACGGGCTGAGCCTTTCTTCCCCCCCATAGGGACGCCTTTGGGTAAGACTTCGATTACACCGAGCGCTTTCTCGGGGACTTAGAAATTTCTCTAGAGAATCTCTACCCTACGTTTATAGCCAGGCTGTATCGTTTATAATTTTGTCGCGCGTTTGTATACTTAGCAATATCTTTATTTGCACGTGCTTTGCAGACAGTGTATTTATCACCGGCAATCCTAAAGAACCTGTATATCTGTTGTTTAAATAAACTGCACTGTTTAAGTAGCTAGTCGTTCCGCTTTCTCACTGAACGCGACCAAAACTACAGAGAGGCCGTGCTAGTTCAGGAGCACGACTAGACTGAAGGTGCAGTCCACTATTAGTGTATCCAAATCGTAGTAGTTTAATACATATTAAACGCGATTGGACTGATAGTGCTGAATTGGGCATCACTCAGAATTTAAACCTAGCCGCACCTAGCCTCCCACCTCGGTGAGGAGTGTTAGAACGCAAGGGGGTTTATCTTCTGCCAAAACCGCTTGGCCCCGTTTCACGCAACAGAATTTGGCGTAGTCGGCAGGATTGCCATGGATAAACTGCTGCAAAAATATGATTGTGCCCCTTCCCAGGCTGGGAAGGAGTGGGCCCAAAAATTTTGGAAGGATGAAGAGAAAGTGGTGGAACGTATTGAAGAGTGTCGGGTTTCACAGAAGCTCAGAGCGGGGAAAGGCAAGGGTGTGATTTGTGCTGCGTTAGGCGCCTGTTTATCTTGTGCACAACAAGAAGCTAGAGAAACCCCTGCTCCTAATCTGATTTCAGCTGTAGAATATGCAACCCTGAAATCGGAGAATGAGGTGCTGAAGTCATCATTAGCCTTGCAAAAGGAGACAGGAGAAAAATTAAGAACTCACGTCGATAAGCTTGTGAGTGAGAATGAATGTTTAGGAAACCAGAATGCTCAACTTAAAATATTATTAGAAAGGGTGACTGGGCTCTTAGATAAAATGCAGCCCTCGACCCAGGTCCAACAGATTCGTAAGTTAATGTGTTATCCAAATTCCGGAACCCAGACCGGAGATTTTTTGTCTAATAGTGAGGATGACGAAGAAGATGAGGAGGAAAGGACTTTTACTTTGAAATCCCAAGTTTTTCCTTTACGTCCTCTGGTTAAAACTGAAGCTGCGGTTGATGACGATGATGAAATTCACACCACTGTGCGTACCGTTCCACGGACACCAACCGAGTTAACAAAAATAAGGGAGAAATATTCGAGGCGACCAGAAGAGTCAGCTGTTGAGTACGTGTGGCGAGTTTCTTCTGAAGGGGGGGACAGAATTATGCTGAGTGAGGAAGAAGCAGGAGACTCTTGGGGACCAGGAGTGTTTTTAACCACTATGCCTGGGGATCATAATTATTCCCTAACTGCTCGAGCAGCCTATTGGGCAGGGGGTATGGATCCGCGAGAGAGGGGGGAGCCGTTAGAGATTAGAGCTACAGGCTACTCTGATCTGTTTGCGGCTGTACGGAAAGCAGCTTGTCTGCAAGCCATGTATGACAGAGAGGAATTTCGGAAATCCCCAATGTCAGCCCCTATCGACCCCGATCGATTAGCCCCTCTCATCCGTGGTCTTCCCGATTGCCTGAAACCGTTCCTTGTTCGTACTCAAGATCGTATACGAGAGGCTCGGGGTGCTCATAGGCGGGGCCGTCGTCACTACATGCCCACCTGGAATGAATATGTACAGGAAATAGATCAATATGGGCGCTGAATGGGCTGGGCCAGCCTAACTAGTGAGAAATCCTCCGAACACCCCCGAAAGGTTCGCCAAGTCCGAACTCACACTAAAAACCCTAAATCGGAGGAAAGGTTTAAGCCTGATAAGGACCGGAATGAGTTGTGGCGTAAAGCCCTACAATTAGGGGTGCCCCGACAATTCTTGCACGGTGTCCCTACGGGAGACCTCCGTACACTAGTCCAATCTCTAACTAGAAAGAATAATGTGGCTGGGGAGAAAAGTCTAACCAGAGAATCCCCAAGTCGTGAGAAAATTGTGCCTTCTGCACCGGAACGTAACTTGATTGATTTGACAGAGTCCCAGCCAAAAAACTCCTATCCCCGGGGAGGGCAGTGAGCCACCCTGTCCGGCAGGTACTAGCAATTCAATGGCTCTCTCATAAAGACTCCGAACCCGTTATTATCATTCCTGTTGGACCCCGGAAGATATTGGTAAATTTTATTATTGATACTGGAGCCCAAATGTCTGCAATCACTAACGAAACAGCACAACTTCTAGGTATAAATCCCACCCGACGCAGAGTCAACTTCACAGGAATTGATGGTGTGGTAAAAACATGCCCCACTGCAAAAATTAACCTCTGGTTGCCGGGAGAGCAGCGAATGACTAGGGCAGAAGTGTTAGTGGGTGCCTCACATTCTAACCTCCTAGGATTTGACGTGCTGCGTGGGCGAATGTGGAAATTCCCGGATGGAACTGTGTGGAGTTTTGCAGGACGCAAAAAAGGATTAGACACAGTTAAACTGGGCCTATTAGAAACATCTATACCTTTGCCTCCCTCTAAAATTACCAACGTCCGACAGTACCCACTGCCTGCAGCTGCACTTGCAGGAGCAGACGGGGTGGTATCAGATTTAGAAAAAAGAAACATCATTAAGAGGACTCACTCGCCTTATAATTCACCGGTGTGGCCAGTAAAGAAACCAACCGGGCAATGGCGTTTCACAGTAGATTACCGAAAGTTAAACGCCAACACTGCACCCCTGACCGCTGCGGTTCCGAGTATCGCGGAAATTGTGACAATGATAAAAGGAGCTGCCCATCCTTGGATGGCTGCCTTAGATGTAAAAGACATGTTTTTTATGATTCCCCTCCTTGAGCAAGACAAAGCGCAGTTTGCATTCACGTGGAAAGGAGTCCAATATACCTTTAACCGACTTCCACAAGGATACAAACATTCCCCCACCATTGCTCATAATGCTTTAGCTAAAGCGCTATCAGAGATTCCTGTTTCACAGGGATGTACAGTATACCAATATATTGACGACATCTTAATAGGGGGGGAGAGAGCCAAGAAAGTGTACAAGACATGATGCAAAACATCCGAAAAACATTATCAGATTTGGGATTGGAAATTCCAGACTCAAAATGTCAGGGACCTGCACAGGAAGTTAAATTCCTGGGGGTCTGGTGGATTAAGGGAGCTGCTTCTGTCCCTCAGGATACCCTGAAAAAAATAGAACATGGACAGAATCCTTCCAGCACGAAGGAGTTACAGCAAGTTCTGGGAACTTTAAGTTATTGGCGTAAACACATCCCTGGCTTTTCCATCATTGCTCGCCCCCTTTATTGTTTGCTCAAAAAAGGTAAATCCTGGGAGTGGACTGAACAACATACTAATGCACTGGAATTGCTAATAAAAGAGCTAAGGTTATTCCAACAACTTGGCCCCATACATCCAACTGACCCTGTCCATGTAGAATGGGGGTCCAGCGAACATGGTTCTCATTGTAACTTATGGCAAAAGGGACCAGCAGGACCGGAGAGACCATTAGAATTTAGCTCTCACTCCTTTAATGATACTGAGAGCAGATATTCAGACCTAGAGAAGGGTTTACTGTCCCTGGTGCGAGCATTGCAACGAGCAGAGCAGATAAGGAGAGAACAGAGCGTGATTGTTCGGGGCCCTTTTCGTCTCCTAGATGTGGTCCGTAAAGGGACAGCACCACCAGCCGGCATTGCCCAGAAACCCACAGTTCGAAAGTGGTATGCTTATTTAGAAGGCATTAATGATATCATGCCAATCTCTGAAGGTAGTATCAAAGTATCCAAGCTCCAGAAGGATATAGATGGTGCCCTATTGTTCCAATCCCCACCAAACAGACCATCTCCAATCCAAGAAGCACCTCCTCTGAAAGAAGGCAGTGATCTTACAGGAGTGTGGTTTACTGATGCGTCATCTCACCGTGAGAACAATAAGTGGAAATACAAGGCCGTAGCACTGGAAGTAGCAACGGGGGAAAGAGCAATTGAAACAGGAGAAGGTAGCGCACAAGTAGGGGAACTCAGAGCCGTCCTACTAGCTGCACAACGTGGGGCTACTTACATTTACACTGACTCATATGCTGTTTTTAAAGGAGCCACTGAATGGATTGGACACTGGGCAGCCAATGATTGGCAGGTGAATAGAGTCCCAATCTGGGAGACAGAGAGTTGGAAGCAACTGTTGGAAATGGGAGGACAGAGAACATTGCACATCGGTTGGGTAAAAGGCCATGATCGTTCGAACTCGATCACTGCTCAATTCAACCAACAGGTAGATAGCCTCACGCGGTTGCAGCAAATTGACATTGTAGATGATGGTCGGGAATGGGAACGCTTACTCGAATGGTTACATATTAAGCGTGGCCATACAGGCCGTGCTGATCTGTATCAGGAAGGTCTAGCCCGGGGGTGGCCTGTGTCGGTTAAGCTGTGTGAACAAGTAGTAACCGCCTGTTCACAATGTCGCCTACGACTCAATAAAGATCATCCGAGTAAGGCGCCTCCTTTACACATTCGGGACAAGAAAACATTGTGGCATTCATGGCAAATTGATTATATTGGGCCCTTGAGATCATCAGGTGAGAAAAGATACGTCCTAGTCGGAGTGGAGATTATCTCTGGCCTCGCTATGGCCACCAGCTTCAAATCAGCTACCGGGAACAACACAGTGAAAGGCCTAAAAGGGTGGTTCAGCACACTTCCCCTTCCTGAGGAAATCCAAAGTGATAACGGTTCACACTTTACCGCTACAGTGGTACAAGATTGGGCCAAAGAAGAAGGGATTCGATGGGTATTTCATACTCCCTATTATCCTCAGGCTAATGGCATTGTTGAACGCACCAATGGATTGGTTAAGCGTTTTGCAAAAACTCATGAACCTGGTTGGCATTTGCCATTGGATGATGCCATCTATCAATTAAATAACAGATGGAGTGGAGATGGCTGTCCTAAAATGAAAGCTTTCTGTGTATCTGCTGATATCATCACTCCAAAAGTTCCCAATGAACCACGAAAATACCTGGGACAATTTCACCCTGGGCAACCTGTGTTAGTGAAAATGCCTCAAATTGGCACAGTACCAATGGTGTTAGCTACTCCCAAAAACCCCCATGCACGGGAAGCCAAAGACTGTTCAGGGAAGATACACCGGATCAGCACCCGGTGGATCTCGCCCTCTTTTTAACCCCGTCGGTCAAATGAGACCGAGCAGATTTTCTTTTCCTTTGTGTCTTACAGGAACCTCGGAAGAACTGTACGTGGACAGACGCATTGGCCTACGCTAACCTCGAGTGTCTCCAGGGAATCCTGACATTGATCCTGGCAATAATATTATTTTTGTTATGTATGGCCATCTGGAGGCCTAAATTTTAGAATGACGAATTGGCAGATGGAATTGATGCTATTCAGTTTTATCTTTTTACTCCCTGTTGTTTGTAGTCAAAGAGACCCAGAATGGCCGTGGTCTCAAGCTTATGTAAAACACAATGCGATGGCAGGAACAGGAAAAGGAAAATTGAGCCTGGCCACTGTAGTCCTACATGAAAATGAGGTGTTTTCAAAACATGAGATAGATCAAAGCATAGATAAAGTCGAACCTGACTCAACTCCACAGACTAGTCTGGTTCCACTGCCACTATCTGAAACCCCCGATAATGACACCTTATTGAGCGGACTTAAGAATCTGCCCCTTGATGATGAGCTTTGGGATAATGCACTGTCACGATACACTGCAAGCACTGAGACACTAGAAAACATGAGGGATTTAAATCTCTCCACTCTGGTTATACAAGGAAGTGAAGTATATTCCAGAGATAAATGGAGTTGGAAAGACTCACTCCAAATGGCTAAGCTTGAAGCCGTCCCAGGAAAGAAAATACAAATTAGCTGCCGAGTAATCAATGGGTCTGCTCACCATAGACCAACTGTAATTGAAACCATCCATGTAGACTCTACTAAACCGGACAAATATAACACTGATTGATTGTTACAAAATTATAGAGCCAAACTCAGATTGCTGGCACAACTTCACCTTTATCAAACCTATCATAGTATATTGTATTTGGGGCTACAGGGGCACGGAATTGTTATTTGAATTTATGATTGACTCAAATACATCTGAACCTGTTGAAATGAACCCAAAACCTACACCCCCACAAACTTTCAAGGGTGTAGCTACTCAGCCCTCCATTAGTCTAACTCCTTACACCTTTAACATTGGCCCTTATGCCATTAAACACACAGGTCAACAACAAATACCGTTTAACCCAACATATTCCCTCAAACGAGTAGAATTGTCAATGCAGATTAATATCTCTGCGATCAAACCCACCTGCTCACCATTCCTGAGTACATCTTATGCAGGATGGTCAGCGTGGTTAGGCCGGCGAACTGTTGACACCTCACAACGACTGAAGAGAGAGGTGACTGGTATCTTAGGAACAGGACTGGGAGTCTTAAATAGTACAGATGCTGAGATACTTGCAAACAAACTAGTCACAACTACTAGTGATCTAGACAAATTAAAACATCCTCTACAGTCCTCTCTATCAGCATTGGGAAATCACCAATGGCTTTTATCGAATATATTGCCTCAGTGGGAGGAAACAGGTGAAAAAGACCATCAGCTGATCACAAATGCACTTGGTACAACCCAAAACAATGTTTCCTTGGCCCTTAGTTGTATCCAAGCCCAACTGTGGATGCAATCTATGACAGCCGCAATTATAAGGGAAGGTGAAGAAGGCACCTTGCCCACTGAAATTCGAAAAGTAATATGGGATAATGCAATTGAGTTTGAGAGAAAATTTCAATCCTGGTGGTATCTGGTTAATTTCACCTATGATCCCACTGAGAGCAAAGCCACAGCTTTTGTCTTAACGATACGCAATGCCTCAGTATACACCATATACCCAATCATCGCACTGGGGTTGAATCACCATGGAGCTATACTCCATCCGGTAGAGCATAGAGTGTGGGCACAACAAAACGAGAATAAATGGCAAACTGTTGATGTTGAAGCATGCATTTCACGAGATCAACAAGGATTCATTTGTGAGAGTAATACTCTCAAGGCACAAGACATTTGTCTTGACACCAACCAGAATGTTTGTCATTTTGAGATACAACCTGATGAAACCCCAGAAACTGTGCTTGTATATATTGGGAAAGGGTGTGTTTGCATGAGGTCTCCCTGTACTTTTGTATTCGTAGATGACATAGCAGTAGATATAAGTAATAACTCAAATCTTTGTGTTTGTAACTTTACTAACATCATTGGATGTGACTTCAGTTATTCAGCTCCTGTTACGTCTTTTCAATTGCTACAATCTAATTACACATTGATTCGAGATTTGCTGCCTACCCCTATCGGAATGAATCTCTCACTAGTGAGGAAGTTGCTACAACACGATGAATTGAAGCGATTGTTGAAAGAGGCCCAAGAAAATGGACAAAGAACTCTGATTACTGTCCATCATGATGTTGAAGAAATACACCATGTACTGGAAAGGGTCAAGAGAGACGGTGGACATGAATGGTGGGACACCCTCTTTGGATGGTCACCGACAGCTACAGGACTTTTTAACAAGATGCTCCATCCTGTTGTTGTTCTACTAGTACTCACTGTATTGTGCTTTGCTTTGACAATTGTTTTGCATGTTAGACTTTGGATTATGATGAAACGCTTAACTCGCTTAATCACCCCGCAAGAAGTATTTGCACTTGATATCCCTCGCCATAAGAGGACATGTGATATTCCCCATCAGTATTGATTATCGTGGAGCTTGAGTGACCGTAGTCACGGGGTGGATTATGTGGAATAATTACTAAATTGGCCAAGAATACAAAAATACAGCATTGTTCACACATTAAGGAAAGTCATAAAATCAAGAGGCTTCTGAGGTAGAATACAGCCACAGCTAGCACACGAAGAATGCAACATCTGTGATTCCCTGCGCAAGGTTGTTTGCGAAACTACACGAGGGATGGAACGGAACACGCTTGTTCCGTGGCCTTCCCTTGTGACGAATAGCAGATATGGGGACGAGATGGTACTACGGAACTGATAAGCGGCCTACACGCTACCCGAGCCAACCTTTCGTCAAATGTTGATGAAATGCTGTCCTTTTGTGCGAACTTTGCTCACCACAATGTACCAAAACACACCTCCATCCCGGAGGCTATCCGCCCCCGAGGTGTGAACACTCCTCCTTGAATACATTAATCATAATAAAAGTATGTATGACTAAAGTCACTCAAACTCCACTTTGAAGATAAAAAAATAATATAAAAATAGCCCAAGAGAGAGGGGATGTCAGGGAAGACACCATCGCGAAGAATTCCACCGCTGATTTCCGGGATCAGTCGACGGGCTGAGCCTTTCTTCCCCCCCATAGGGACGCCTTTGGGTAAGACTTCGATTACACCGAGCGCTTTCTCGGGGACTTAGAAATTTCTCTAGAGAATCTCTACCCTACGTTTATAGCCAGGCTGTATCGTTTATAATTTTGTCGCGCGTTTGTATACTTAGCAATATCTTTATTTGCACGTGCTTTGCAGACAGTGTATTTATCACCGGCAATCCTAAAGAACCTGTATATCTGTTGTTTAAATAAACTGCACTGTTTAAGTAGCTAGTCGTTCCGCTTTCTCACTGAACGCGACCAAAACTACAGAGAGGCCGTGCTAGTTCAGGAGCACGACTAGACTGAAGGTGCAGTCCACTATTAGTGTATCCAAATCGTAGTAGTTTAATACATATTAAACGCGATTGGACTGATAGTGCTGAATTGGGCATCACTCAGAATTTAAACCTAGCCGCACCTAGCCTCCCACCTCGGTGAGGAGTGTTAGAACGCAAGGGGGTTCATCTTCTGCCAAAACCGCTTGGCCCCGTTTCACGCAACAGAATTTGGCGTAGTCGGCAGGATTGCCATGGATAAACTGCTGCAAAAATATGATTGTGCCCCTTCCCAGGCTGGGAAGGAGTGGGCCCAAAAATTTTGGAAGGATGAAGAGAAAGTGGTGGAACGTATTGAAGAGTGTCGGGTTTCACAGAAGCTCAGAGCGGGGAAAGGCAAGGGTGTGATTTGTGCTGCGTTAGGCGCCTGTTTATCTTGTGCACAACAAGAAGCTAGAGAAACCCCTGCTCCTAATCTGATTTCAGCTGTAGAATATGCAACCCTGAAATCGGAGAATGAGGTGCTGAAGTCATCATTAGCCTTGCAAAAGGAGACAGGAGAAAAATTAAGAACTCACGTCGATAAGCTTGTGAGTGAGAATGAATGTTTAGGAAACCAGAATGCTCAACTTAAAATATTATTAGAAAGGGTGACTGGGCTCTTAGATAAAATGCAGCCCTCGACCCAGGTCCAACAGATTCGTAAGTTAATGTGTTATCCAAATTCCGGAACCCAGACCGGAGATTTTTTGTCTAATAGCGAGGATGACGAAGAAGATGAGGAGGAAAGGACTTTTACTTTGAAATCCCAAGTTTTTCCTTTACGTCCTCTGGTTAAAACTGAAACTGCGGTTGATGACGATGATGAAATTCACACCACTGTGCGTACCGTTCCACGGACACCAACCGAGTTAACAAAAATAAGGGAGAAATATTCGAGGCGACCAGAAGAGTCAGCTGTTGAGTACGTGTGGCGAGTTTCTTCTGAAGGGGGGGACAGAATTATGCTGAGTGAGGAAGAAGCAGGAGACTCTTGGGGACCAGGAGTGTTTTTAACCACTATGCCTGGGGATCATAATTATTCCCTAACTGCTCGAGCAGCCTATTGGGCAGGGGGTATGGATCCGCGAGAGAGGGGGGAGCCGTTAGAGATTAGAGCTACAGGCTACTCTGATCTGTTTGCGGCTGTACGGAAAGCAGCTTGTCTGCAAGCCATGTATGACAGAGAGGAATTTCGGAAATCCCCAATGTCAGCCCCTATCGACCCCGATCGATTAGCCCCTCTCATCCGTGGTCTTCCCGATTGCCTGAAACCGTTCCTTGTTCGTACTCAAGATCGTATACGAGAGGCTCGGGGTGCTCATAGGCGGGGCCGTCGTCACTACATGCCCACCTGGAATGAATATGTACAGGAAATAGATCAATATGGGCGCCGAATGGGCTGGGCCAGCCTAACTAGTGAGAAATCCTCCGAACACCCCCGAAAGGTTCGCCAAGTCCGAACTCACACTAAAAACCCTAAATCGGAGGAAAGGTTTAAGCCTGATAAGGACCGGAATGAGTTGTGGCGTAAAGCCCTACAATTAGGGGTGCCCCGACAATTCTTGCACGGTGTCCCTACGGGAGACCTCCGTACACTAGTCCAATCTCTAACTAGAAAGAATAATGTGGCTGGGGAGAAAAGTCTAACCAGAGAATCCCCAAGTCGTGAGAAAATTGTGCCTTCTGCACCGGAACGTAACTTGATTGATTTGACAGAGTCCCAGCCAAAAAACTCCTATCCCCGGGGAGGGCAGTGAGCCACCCTGTCCGGCAGGTACTAGCAATTCAATGGCTCTCTCATAAAGACTCCGAACCCGTTATTATCATTCCTGTTGGACCCCGGAAGATATTGGTAAATTTTATTATTGATACTGGAGCCCAAATGTCTGCAATCACTAACGAAACAGCACAACTTCTAGGTATAAATCCCACCCGACGCAGAGTCAACTTCACAGGAATTGATGGTGTGGTAAAAACATGCCCCACTGCAAAAATTAACCTCTGGTTGCCGGGAGAGCAGCGAATGACTAGGGCAGAAGTGTTAGTGGGTGCCTCACATTCTAACCTCCTAGGATTTGACGTGCTGCGTGGGCGAATGTGGAAATTCCCGGATGGAACTGCGTGGAGTTTTGCAGGACGCAAAAAAGGATTAGACGCAGTTAAACTGGGCCTATTAGAAACATCTATACCTTTGCCTCCCTCTAAAATTACCAACGTCCGACAGTACCCACTGCCTGCAGCTGCACTTGCAGGAGCAGACGGGGTGGTATCAGATTTAGAAAAAAGAAACATCATTCAGAGGACTCACTCGCCTTATAATTCACCGGTGTGGCCAGTAAAGAAACCAACCGGGCAATGGCGTTTCACAGTAGATTACCGAAAGTTAAACGCCAACGCTGCACCCCTGACCGCTGCGGTTCCGAGTATCGCGGAAATTGTGACAATGATAAAAGGAGCTGCCCATCCTTGGATGGCTGCCTTAGATGTAAAAGACATGTTTTTTATGATTCCCCTCCTTGAGCAAGACAAAGCGCAGTTTGCATTCACGTGGAAAGGAGTCCAATATACCTTTAACCGACTTCCACAAGGATACAAACATTCCCCCACCATTGCTCATAATGCTTTAGCTAAAGCGCTATCAGAGATTCCTGTTTCACAGGGATGTACAGTATACCAATATATTGACGACATCTTAATAGGGGGGGAGAGAGCCAAGAAAGCGTACAAGACATGATGCAAAACATCCGAAAAACATTATCAGATTTGGGATTGGAAATTCCAGACTCAAAATGTCAGGGACCTGCACAGGAAGTTAAATTCCTGGGGGTCTGGTGGATTAAGGGAGCTGCTTCTGTCCCTCAGGATACCCTGAAAAAAATAGAACATGGACAGAATCCTTCCAGCACGAAGGAGTTACAGCAAGTTCTGGGAACTTTAAGTTATTGGCGTAAACACATCCCTGGCTTTTCCATCATTGCTCGCCCCCTTTATTGTTTGCTCAAAAAAGGTAAATCCTGGGAGTGGACTGAACAACATACTAATGCACTGGAATTGCTAATAAAAGAGCTAAGGTTATTCCAACAACTTGGCCCCATACATCCAACTGACCCTGTCCATGTAGAATGGGGGTTCAGCGAACATGGTTCTCATTGTAACTTATGGCAAAAGGGACCAGCAGGACCGGAGAGACCATTAGAATTTAGCTCTCACTCCTTTAATGATACTGAGAGCAGATATTCAGACCTAGAGAAGGGTTTACTGTCCCTGGTGCGAGCATTGCAACGAGCAGAGCAGATAAGGAGAGAACAGAGCGTGATTGTTCGGGGCCCTTTTCGTCTCCTAGATGTGGTCCGTAAAGGGACAGCACCACCAGCCGGCATTGCCCAGAAACCCACAGTTCGAAAGTGGTATGCTTATTTAGAAGGCATTAATGATATCATGCCAATCTCTGAAGGTAGTATCAAAGTATCCAAGCTCCAGAAGGATATAGATGGTGCCCTATTGTTCCAATCCCCACCAAACAGACCATCTCCAATCCAAGAAGCACCTCCTCTGAAAGAAGGCAGTGATCTTACAGGAGTGTGGTTTACTGATGCGTCATCTCACCGTGAGAACAATAAGTGGAAATACAAGGCCGTAGCACTGGAAGTAGCAACGGGGGAAAGAGCAATTGAAACAGGAGAAGGTAGCGCACAAGTAGGGGAACTCAGAGCCGTCCTACTAGCTGCACAACGTGGGGCTACTTACATTTACACTGACTCATATGCTGTTTTTAAAGGAGCCACTGAATGGATTGGACACTGGGCAGCCAATGATTGGCAGGTGAATAGAGTCCCAATCTGGGAGACAGAGAGTTGGAAGCAACTGTTGGAAATGGGAGGACAGAGAACATTGCACATTGGTTGGGTAAAAGGCCATGATCGTTCGAACTCGATCACTGCTCAATTCAACCAACAGGTAGATAGCCTCACGCGGTTGCAGCAAATTGACATTGTAGATGATGGTCGGGAATGGGAACGCTTACTCGAATGGTTACATATTAAGCGTGGCCATACAGGCCGTGCTGATCTGTATCAGGAAGGTCTAGCCCGGGGGTGGCCTGTGTCGGTTAAGCTGTGTGAACAAGTAGTAACCGCCTGTTCACAATGTCGCCTACGACTCAATAAAGATCATCCGAGTAAGGCGCCTCCTTTACACATTCGGGACAAGAAAACATTGTGGCATTCATGGCAAATTGATTATATTGGGCCCTTGAGATCATCAGGTGAGAAAAGATACGTCCTAGTCGGAGTGGAGATTATCTCTGGCCTCGCTATGGCCACCAGCTTCAAATCAGCTACCGGGAACAACACAGTGAAAGGCCTAAAAGGGTGGTTCAGCACACTTCCCCTTCCTGAGGAAATCCAAAGTGATAACGGTTCACACTTTACCGCTACAGTGGTACAAGATTGGGCCAAAGAAGAAGGGATTCGATGGGTATTTCATACTCCCTATTATCCTCAGGCTAATGGCATTGTTGAACGCACCAATGGATTGGTTAAGCGTTTTGCAAAAACTCATGAACCTGGTTGGCATTTGCCATTGGATGATGCCATCTATCAATTAAATAACAGATGGAGTGGAGATGGCTGTCCTAAAATGAAAGCTTTCTGTGTATCTGCTGATATCATCACTCCAAAAGTTCCCAATGAACCACGAAAATACCTAGGACAATTTCACCCTGGGCAACCTGTGTTAGTGAAAATGCCTCAAATTGGCACAGTACCAATGGTGTTAGCTACTCCCAAAAACCCCCATGCACGGGAAGCCAAAGACTGTTCAGGGAAGATACACCGGATCAGCACCCGGTGGATCTCGCCCTCTTTTTAACCCCGTCGGTCAAATGAGACCGAGCAGATTTTCTTTTCCTTTGTGTCTTACAGGAACCTCGGAAGAACTGTACGTGGACAGACGCATTGGCCTACGCTAACCTCGAGTGTCTCCAGGGAATCCTGACATTGATCCTGGCAATAATATTATTTTTGTTATGTATGGCCATCTGGAGGCCTAAATTTTAGAATGACGAATTGGCAGATGGAATTGATGCTATTCAGTTTTATCTTTTTACTCCCTGTTGTTTGTAGTCAAAGAGACCCAGAATGGCCGTGGTCTCAAGCTTATGTAAAACACAATGCGATGGCAGGAACAGGAAAAGGAAAATTGAGCCTGGCCACTGTAGTCCTACATGAAAATGAGGTGTTTTCAAAACATGAGATAGATCAAAGCATAGATAAAGTCGAACCTGACTCAACTCCACAGACTAGTCTGGTTCCACTGCCACTATCTGAAACCCCCGATAATGACACCTTATTGAGCGGACTTAAGAATCTGCCCCTTGATGATGAGCTTTGGGATAATGCACTGTCACGATACACTGCAAGCACTGAGACACTAGAAAACATGAGGGATTTAAATCTCTCCACTCTGGTTATACAAGGAAGTGAAGTATATTCCAGAGATAAATGGAGTTGGAAAGACTCACTCCAAATGGCTAAGCTTGAAGCCGTCCCAGGAAAGAAAATACAAATTAGCTGCCGAGTAATCAATGGGTCTGCTCACCATAGACCAACTGTAATTGAAACCATCCATGTAGACTCTACTAAACCGGACAAATATAACACTGATTGATTGTTACAAAATTATAGAGCCAAACTCAGATTGCTGGCACAACTTCACCTTTATCAAACCTATCATAGTATATTGTATTTGGGGCTACAGGGGCACGGAATTGTTATTTGAATTTATGATTGACTCAAATACATCTGAACCTGTTGAAATGAACCCAAAACCTACACCCCCACAAACTTTCAAGGGTGTAGCTACTCAGCCCTCCATTAGTCTAACTCCTTACACCTTTAACATTGGCCCTTATGCCATTAAACACACAGGTCAACAACAAATACCGTTTAACCCAACATATTCCCTCAAACGAGTAGAATTGTCAATGCAGATTAATATCTCTGCGATCAAACCCACCTGCTCACCATTCCTGAGTACATCTTATGCAGGATGGTCAGCGTGGTTAGGCCGGCGAACTGTTGACACCTCACAACGACTGAAGAGAGAGGTGACTGGTATCTTAGGAACAGGACTGGGAGTCTTAAATAGTACAGATGCTGAGATACTTGCAAACAAACTAGTCACAACTACTAGTGATCTAGACAAATTAAAACATCCTCTACAGTCCTCTCTATCAGCATTGGGAAATCACCAATGGCTTTTATCGAATATATTGCCTCAGTGGGAGGAAACAGGTGAAAAAGACCATCAGCTGATCACAAATGCACTTGGTACAACCCCAAACAATGTTTCCTTGGCCCTTAGTTGTATCCAAGCCCAACTGTGGATGCAATCTATGACAGCCGCAATTATAAGGGAAGGTGAAGAAGGCACCTTGCCCACTGAAATTCGAAAAGTAATATGGGATAATGCAATTGAGTTTGAGAGAAAATTTCAATCCTGGTGGTATCTGGTTAATTTCACCTATGATCCCACTGAGAGCAAAGCCACAGCTTTTGTCTTAACGATACGCAATGCCTCAGTATACACCATATACCCAATCATCGCACTGGGGTTGAATCACCATGGAGCTATACTCCATCCGGTAGAGCATAGAGTGTGGGCACAACAAAACGAGAATAAATGGCAAACTGTTGATGTTGAAGCATGCATTTCACGAGATCAACAAGGATTCATTTGTGAGAGTAATACTCTCAAGGCACAAGACATTTGTCTTGACACCAACCAGAATGTTTGTCATTTTGAGATACAACCTGATGAAACCCCAGAAACTGTGCTTGTATATATTGGGAAAGGGTGTGTTTGCATGAGGTCTCCCTGTACTTTTGTATTCGTAGATGACATAGCAGTAGATATAAGTAATAACTCAAATCTTTGTGTTTGTAACTTTACTAACATCATTGGATGTGACTTCAGTTATTCAGCTCCTGTTACGTCTTTTCAATTGCTACAATCTAATTACACATTGATTCGAGATTTGCTGCCTACCCCTATCGGAATGAATCTCTCACTAGTGAGGAAGTTGCTACAACACGATGAATTGAAGCGATTGTTGAAAGAGGCCCAAGAAAATGGACAAAGAACTCTGATTACTGTCCATCATGATGTTGAAGAAATACACCATGTACTGGAAAGGGTCAAGAGAGACGGTGGACATGAATGGCGGGACACCCTCTTTGGATGGTCACCGACAGCTACAGGACTTTTTAACAAGATGCTCCATCCTGTTGTTGTTCTACTAGTACTCACTGTATTGTGCTTTGCTTTGACAATTGTTTTGCATGTTAGACTTTGGATTATGATGAAACGCTTAACTCGCTTAATCACCCCGCAAGAAGTATTTGCACTTGATATCCCTCGCCATAAGAGGACATGTGATATTCCCCATCAGTATTGATTATCGTGGAGCTTGAGTGACTGTAGTCACGGGGTGGATTATGTGGAATAATTACTAAATTGGCCAAGAATACAAAAATACAGCATTGTTCACACATTAAGGAAAGTCATAAAATCAAGAGGCTTCTGAGGTAGAATACAGCCACAGCTAGCACACGAAGAATGCAACATCTGTGATTCCCTGCGCGAGGCTGTTTGCGAAACTACACGAGGGATGGAACGGAACACGCTTGTTCCATGGCCTTCCCTTGTGACGAATAGCAGATATGGGGACGAGATGGTACTACGGAACTGATAAGCGGCCTACACGCTACCCGAGCCAACCTTTCGTCAAATGTTGATGAAATGCTGTCCTTTTGTGCGAACTTTGCTCACCACAATGTACCAAAACACACCTCCATCCCGGAGGCTATCCGCCCCCGAGGTGTGAACACTCCTCCTTGAATACATTAATCATAATAAAAGTATGTATGACTAAAGTCACTCAAACTCCACTTTGAAGATAAAAAAATAATATAAAAATAGCCCAAGAGAGAGGGGATGTCAGGGAAGACACCATCGCGAAGAATTCCACCGCTGATTTCCGGGATCAGTCGACGGGCTGAGCCTTTCTTCCCCCCCATAGGGACGCCTTTGGGTAAGACTTCGATTACACCGAGCGCTTTCTCGGGGACTTAGAAATTTCTCTAGAGAATCTCTACCCTACGTTTATAGCCAGGCTGTATCGTTTATAATTTTGTCGCGCGTTTGTATACTTAGCAATATCTTTATTTGCACGTGCTTTGCAGACAGTGTATTTATCACCGGCAATCCTAAAGAACCTGTATATCTGTTGTTTAAATAAACTGCACTGTTTAAGTAGCTAGTCGTTCCGCTTTCTCACTGAACGCGACCAAAACTACAGAGAGGCCGTGCTAGTTCAGGAGCACGACTAGACTGAAGGTGCAGTCCACTATTAGTGTATCCAAATCGTAGTAGTTTAATACATATTAAACGCGATTGGACTGATAGTGCTGAATTGGGCATCACTCAGAATTTAAACCTAGCCGCACCTAGCCTCCCACCTCGGTGAGGAGTGTTAGAACGCAAGGGGGTTTATCTTCTGCCAAAACCGCTTGGCCCCGTTTCACGCAACAGAATTTGGCGTAGTCGGCAGGATTGCCATGGATAAACTGCTGCAAAAATATGATTGTGCCCCTTCCCAGGCTGGGAAGGAGTGGGCCCAAAAATTTTGGAAGGATGAAGAGAAAGTGGTGGAACGTATTGAAGAGTGTCGGGTTTCACAGAAGCTCAGAGCGGGGAAAGGCAAGGGTGTGATTTGTGCTGCGTTAGGCGCCTGTTTATCTTGTGCACAACAAGAAGCTAGAGAAACCCCTGCTCCTAATCTGATTTCAGCTGTAGAATATGCAACCCTGAAATCGGAGAATGAGGTGCTGAAGTCATCATTAGCCTTGCAAAAGGAGACAGGAGAAAAATTAAGAACTCACGTCGATAAGCTTGTGAGTGAGAATGAATGTTTAGGAAACCAGAATGCTCAACTTAAAATATTATTAGAAAGGGTGACTGGGCTCTTAGATAAAATGCAGCCCTCGACCCAGGTCCAACAGATTCGTAAGTTAATGTGTTATCCAAATTCCGGAACCCAGACCGGAGATTTTTTGTCTAATAGTGAGGATGACGAAGAAGATGAGGAGGAAAGGACTTTTACTTTGAAATCCCAAGTTTTTCCTTTACGTCCTCTGGTTAAAACTGAAGCTGCGGTTGATGACGATGATGAAATTCACACCACTGTGCGTACCGTTCCACGGACACCAACCGAGTTAACAAAAATAAGGGAGAAATATTCGAGGCGACCAGAAGAGTCAGCTGTTGAGTACGTGTGGCGAGTTTCTTCTGAAGGGGGGGACAGAATTATGCTGAGTGAGGAAGAAGCAGGAGACTCTTGGGGACCAGGAGTGTTTTTAACCACTATGCCTGGGGATCATAATTATTCCCTAACTGCTCGAGCAGCCTATTGGGCAGGGGGTATGGATCCGCGAGAGAGGGGGGAGCCGTTAGAGATTAGAGCTACAGGCTACTCTGATCTGTTTGCGGCTGTACGGAAAGCAGCTTGTCTGCAAGCCATGTATGACAGAGAGGAATTTCGGAAATCCCCAATGTCAGCCCCTATCGACCCCGATCGATTAGCCCCTCTCATCCGTGGTCTTCCCGATTGCCTGAAACCGTTCCTTGTTCGTACTCAAGATCGTATACGAGAGGCTCGGGGTGCTCATAGGCGGGGCCGTCGTCACTACATGCCCACCTGGAATGAATATGTACAGGAAATAGATCAATATGGGCGCCGAATGGGCTGGGCCAGCCTAACTAGTGAGAAATCCTCCGAACACCCCCGAAAGGTTCGCCAAGTCCGAACTCACACTAAAAACCCTAAATCGGAGGAAAGGTTTAAGCCTGATAAGGACCGGAATGAGTTGTGGCGTAAAGCCCTACAATTAGGGGTGCCCCGACAATTCTTGCACGGTGTCCCTACGGGAGACCTCCGTACACTAGTCCAATCTCTAACTAGAAAGAATAATGTGGCTGGGGAGAAAAGTCTAACCAGAGAATCCCCAAGTCGTGAGAAAATTGTGCCTTCTGCACCGGAACGTAACTTGATTGATTTGACAGAGTCCCAGCCAAAAAACTCCTATCCCCGGGGAGGGCAGTGAGCCACCCTGTCCGGCAGGTACTAGCAATTCAATGGCTCTCTCATAAAGACTCCGAACCCGTTATTATCATTCCTGTTGGACCCCGGAAGATATTGGTAAATTTTATTATTGATACTGGAGCCCAAATGTCTGCAATCACTAACGAAACAGCACAACTTCTAGGTATAAATCCCACCCGACGCAGAGTCAACTTCACAGGAATTGATGGTGTGGTAAAAACATGCCCCACTGCAAAAATTAACCTCTGGTTGCCGGGAGAGCAGCGAATGACTAGGGCAGAAGTGTTAGTGGGTGCCTCACATTCTAACCTCCTAGGATTTGACGTGCTGCGTGGGCGAATGTGGAAATTCCCGGATGGAACTGTGTGGAGTTTTGCAGGACGCAAAAAAGGATTAGACACAGTTAAACTGGGCCTATTAGAAACATCTATACCTTTGCCTCCCTCTAAAATTACCAACGTCCGACAGTACCCACTGCCTGCAGCTGCACTTGCAGGAGCAGACGGGGTGGTATCAGATTTAGAAAAAAGAAACATCATTCAGAGGACTCACTCGCCTTATAATTCACCGGTGTGGCCAGTAAAGAAACCAACCGGGCAATGGCGTTTCACAGTAGATTACCGAAAGTTAAACGCCAACACTGCACCCCTGACCGCTGCGGTTCCGAGTATCGCGGAAATTGTGACAATGATAAAAGGAGCTGCCCATCCTTGGATGGCTGCCTTAGATGTAAAAGACATGTTTTTTATGATTCCCCTCCTTGAGCAAGACAAAGCGCAGTTTGCATTCACGTGGAAAGGAGTCCAATATACCTTTAACCGACTTCCACAAGGATACAAACATTCCCCCACCATTGCTCATAATGCTTTAGCTAAAGCGCTATCAGAGATTCCTGTTTCACAGGGATGTACAGTATACCAATATATTGACGACATCTTAATAGGGGGGGAGAGAGCCAAGAAAGTGTACAAGACATGATGCAAAACATCCGAAAAACATTATCAGATTTGGGATTGGAAATTCCAGACTCAAAATGTCAGGGACCTGCACAGGAAGTTAAATTCCTGGGGGTCTGGTGGATTAAGGGAGCTGCTTCTGTCCCTCAGGATACCCTGAAAAAAATAGAACATGGACAGAATCCTTCCAGCACGAAGGAGTTACAGCAAGTTCTGGGAACTTTAAGTTATTGGCGTAAACACATCCCTGGCTTTTCCATCA
This sequence comes from Larus michahellis, assembly GCF_964199755.1. Lineage (NCBI taxonomy): Eukaryota > Metazoa > Chordata > Aves > Charadriiformes > Laridae > Larus > Larus michahellis. The sequence goes on from NW_027436301.1 coordinate 113,995, forward strand.
TTGCTCGCCCCCTTTATTGTTTGCTCAAAAAAGGTAAATCCTGGGAGTGGACTGAACAACATACTAATGCACTGGAATTGCTAATAAAAGAGCTAAGGTTATTCCAACAACTTGGCCCCATACATCCAACTGACCCTGTCCATGTAGAATGGGGGTCCAGCGAACATGGCTCTCATTGTAACTTATGGCAAAAGGGACCAGCAGGACCGGAGAGACCATTAGAATTTAGCTCTCACTCCTTTAATGATACTGAGAGCAGATATTCAGACCTAGAGAAGGGTTTACTGTCCCTGGTGCGAGCATTGCAACGAGCAGAGCAGATAAGGAGAGAACAGAGCGTGATTGTTCGGGGCCCTTTTCGTCTCCTAGATGTGGTCCGTAAAGGGACAGCACCACCAGCCGGCATTGCCCAGAAACCCACAGTTCGAAAGTGGTATGCTTATTTAGAAGGCATTAATGATATCATGCCAATCTCTGAAGGTAGTATCAAAGTATCCAAGCTCCAGAAGGATATAGATGGTGCCCTATTGTTCCAATCCCCACCAAACAGACCATCTCCAATCCAAGAAGCACCTCCTCTGAAAGAAGGCAGTGATCTTACAGGAGTGTGGTTTACTGATGCGTCATCTCACCGTGAGAACAATAAGTGGAAATACAAGGCCGTAGCACTGGAAGTAGCAACGGGGGAAAGAGCAATTGAAACAGGAGAAGGTAGCGCACAAGTAGGGGAACTCAGAGCCGTCCTACTAGCTGCACAACGTGGGGCTACTTACATTTACACTGACTCATATGCTGTTTTTAAAGGAGCCACTGAATGGATTGGACACTGGGCAGCCAATGATTGGCAGGTGAATAGAGTCCCAATCTGGGAGACAGAGAGTTGGAAGCAACTGTTGGAAATGGGAGGACAGAGAACATTGCACATCGGTTGGGTAAAAGGCCATGATCGTTCGAACTCGATCACTGCTCAATTCAACCAACAGGTAGATAGCCTCACGCGGTTGCAGCAAATTGACATTGTAGATGATGGTCGGGAATGGGAACGCTTACTCGAATGGTTACATATTAAGCGTGGCCATACAGGCCGTGCTGATCTGTATCAGGAAGGTCTAGCCCGGGGGTGGCCTGTGTCGGTTAAGCTGTGTGAACAAGTAGTAACCGCCTGTTCACAATGTCGCCTACGACTCAATAAAGATCATCCGAGTAAGGCGCCTCCTTTACACATTCGGGACAAGAAAACATTGTGGCATTCATGGCAAATTGATTATATTGGGCCCTTGAGATCATCAGGTGAGAAAAGATACGTCCTAGTCGGAGTGGAGATTATCTCTGGCCTCGCTATGGCCACCAGCTTCAAATCAGCTACCGGGAACAACACAGTGAAAGGCCTAAAAGGGTGGTTCAGCACACTTCCCCTTCCTGAGGAAATCCAAAGTGATAACGGTTCACACTTTACCGCTACAGTGGTACAAGATTGGGCCAAAGAAGAAGGGATTCGATGGGTATTTCATACTCCCTATTATCCTCAGGCTAATGGCATTGTTGAACGCACCAATGGATTGGTTAAGCGTTTTGCAAAAACTCATGAACCTGGTTGGCATTTGCCATTGGATGATGCCATCTATCAATTAAATAACAGATGGAGTGGAGATGGCTGTCCTAAAATGAAAGCTTTCTGTGTATCTGCTGATATCATCACTCCAAAAGTTCCCAATGAACCACGAAAATACCTGGGACAATTTCACCCTGGGCAACCTGTGTTAGTGAAAATGCCTCAAATTGGCACAGTACCAATGGTGTTAGCTACTCCCAAAAACCCCCATGCACGGGAAGCCAAAGACTGTTCAGGGAAGATACACCGGATCAGCACCCGGTGGATCTCGCCCTCTTTTTAACCCCGTCGGTCAAATGAGACCGAGCAGATTTTCTTTTCCTTTGTGTCTTACAGGAACCTCGGAAGAACTGTACGTGGACAGACGCATTGGCCTACGCTAACCTCGAGTGTCTCCAGGGAATCCTGACATTGATCCTGGCAATAATATTATTTTTGTTATGTATGGCCATCTGGAGGCCTAAATTTTAGAATGACGAATTGGCAGATGGAATTGATGCTATTCAGTTTTATCTTTTTACTCCCTGTTGTTTGTAGTCAAAGAGACCCAGAATGGCCGTGGTCTCAAGCTTATGTAAAACACAATGCGATGGCAGGAACAGGAAAAGGAAAATTGAGCCTGGCCACTGTAGTCCTACATGAAAATGAGGTGTTTTCAAAACATGAGATAGATCAAAGCATAGATAAAGTCGAACCTGACTCAACTCCACAGACTAGTCTGGTTCCACTGCCACTATCTGAAACCCCCGATAATGACACCTTATTGAGCGGACTTAAGAATCTGCCCCTTGATGATGAGCTTTGGGATAATGCACTGTCACGATACACTGCAAGCACTGAGACACTAGAAAACATGAGGGATTTAAATCTCTCCACTCTGGTCATACAAGGAAGTGAAGTATATTCCAGAGATAAATGGAGTTGGAAAGACTCACTCCAAATGGCTAAGCTTGAAGCCGTCCCAGGAAAGAAAATACAAATTAGCTGCCGAGTAATCAATGGGTCTGCTCACCATAGACCAACTGTAATTGAAACCATCCATGTAGACTCTACTAAACCGGACAAATATAACACTGATTGATTGTTACAAAATTATAGAGCCAAACTCAGATTGCTGGCACAACTTCACCTTTATCAAACCTATCATAGTATATTGTATTTGGGGCTACAGGGGCACGGAATTGTTATTTGAATTTATGATTGACTCAAATACATCTGAACCTGTTGAAATGAACCCAAAACCTACACCCCCACAAACTTTCAAGGGTGTAGCTACTCAGCCCTCCATTAGTCTAACTCCTTACACCTTTAACATTGGCCCTTATGCCATTAAACACACAGGTCAACAACAAATACCGTTTAACCCAACATATTCCCTCAAACGAGTAGAATTGTCAATGCAGATTAATATCTCTGCGATCAAACCCACCTGCTCACCATTCCTGAGTACATCTTATGCAGGATGGTCAGCATGGTTAGGCCGGCGAACTGTTGACACCTCACAACGACTGAAGAGAGAGGTGACTGGTATCTTAGGAACAGGACTGGGAGTCTTAAATAGTACAGATGCTGAGATACTTGCAAACAAACTAGTCACAACTACTAGTGATCTAGACAAATTAAAACATCCTCTACAGTCCTCTCTATCAGCATTGGGAAATCACCAATGGCTTTTATCGAATATATTGCCTCAGTGGGAGGAAACAGGTGAAAAAGACCATCAGCTGATCACAAATGCACTTGGTACAACCCCAAACAATGTTTCCTTGGCCCTTAGTTGTATCCAAGCCCAACTGTGGATGCAATCTATGACAGCCGCAATTATAAGGGAAGGTGAAGAAGGCACCTTGCCCACTGAAATTCGAAAAGTAATATGGGATAATGCAATTGAGTTTGAGAGAAAATTTCAATCCTGGTGGTATCTGGTTAATTTCACCTATGATCCCACTGAGAGCAAAGCCACAGCTTTTGTCTTAACGATACGCAATGCCTCAGTATACACCATATACCCAATCATCGCACTGGGGTTGAATCACCATGGAGCTATACTCCATCCGGTAGAGCATAGAGTGTGGGCACAACAAAACGAGAATAAATGGCAAACTGTTGATGTTGAAGCATGCATTTCACGAGATCAACAAGGATTCATTTGTGAGAGTAATACTCTCAAGGCACAAGACATTTGTCTTGACACCAACCAGAATGTTTGTCATTTTGAGATACAACCTGATGAAACCCCAGAAACTGTGCTTGTATATATTGGGAAAGGGTGTGTTTGCATGAGGTCTCCCTGTACTTTTGTATTCGTAGATGACATAGCAGTAGATATAAGTAATAACTCAAATCTTTGTGTTTGTAACTTTACTAACATCATTGGATGTGACTTCAGTTATTCAGCTCCTGTTACGTCTTTTCAATTGCTACAATCTAATTACACATTGATTCGAGATTTGCTGCCTACCCCTATCGGAATGAATCTCTCACTAGTGAGGAAGTTGCTACAACACGATGAATTGAAGCGATTGTTGAAAGAGGCCCAAGAAAATGGACAAAGAACTCTGATTACTGTCCATCATGATGTTGAAGAAATACACCATGTACTGGAAAGGGTCAAGAGAGACGGTGGACATGAATGGTGGGACACCCTCTTTGGATGGTCACCGACAGCTACAGGACTTTTTAACAAGATGCTCCATCCTGTTGTTGTTCTACTAGTACTCACTGTATTGTGCTTTGCTTTGACAATTGTTTTGCATGTTAGACTTTGGATTATGATGAAACGCTTAACTCGCTTAATCACCCCGCAAGAAGTATTTGCACTTGATATCCCTCGCCATAAGAGGACATGTGATATTCCCCATCAGTATTGATTATCGTGGAGCTTGAGTGACTGTAGTCACGGGGTGGATTATGTGGAATAATTACTAAATTGGCCAAGAATACAAAAATACAGCATTGTTCACACATTAAGGAAAGTCATAAAATCAAGAGGCTTCTGAGGTAGAATACAGCCACAGCTAGCACACGAAGAATGCAACATCTGTGATTCCCTGCGCGAGGTTGTTTGCGAAACTACACGAGGGATGGAACGGAACACGCTTGTTCCGTGGCCTTCCCTTGTGACGAATAGCAGATATGGGGACGAGATGGTACTACGGAACTGATAAGCGGCCTACACGCTACCCGAGCCAACCTTTCGTCAAATGTTGATGAAATGCTGTCCTTTTGTGCGAACTTTGCTCACCACAATGTACCAAAACACACCTCCATCCCGGAGGCTATCCGCCCCCGAGGTGTGAACACTCCTCCTTGAATACATTAATCATAATAAAAGTATGTATGACTAAAGTCACTCAAACTCCACTTTGAAGATAAAAAAATAATATAAAAATAGCCCAAGAGAGAGGGGATGTCAGGGAAGACACCATCGCGAAGAATTCCACCGCTGATTTCCGGGATCAGTCGACGGGCTGAGCCTTTCTTCCCCCCCATAGGGACGCCTTTGGGTAAGACTTCGATTACACCGAGCGCTTTCTCGGGGACTTAGAAATTTCTCTAGAGAATCTCTACCCTACGTTTATAGCCAGGCTGTATCGTTTATAATTTTGTCGCGCGTTTGTATACTTAGCAATATCTTTATTTGCACGTGCTTTGCAGACAGTGTATTTATCACCGGCAATCCTAAAGAACCTGTATATCTGTTGTTTAAATAAACTGCACTGTTTAAGTAGCTAGTCGTTCCGCTTTCTCACTGAACGCGACCAAAACTACAGAGAGGCCGTGCTAGTTCAGGAGCACGACTAGACTGAAGGTGCAGTCCACTATTAGTGTATCCAAATCGTAGTAGTTTAATACATATTAAACGCGATTGGACTGATAGTGCTGAATTGGGCATCACTCAGAATTTAAACCTAGCCGCACCTAGCCTCCCACCTCGGTGAGGAGTGTTAGAACGCAAGGGGGTTCATCTTCTGCCAAAACCGCTTGGCCCCGTTTCACGCAACAGAATTTGGCGTAGTCGGCAGGATTGCCATGGATAAACTGCTGCAAAAATATGATTGTGCCCCTTCCCAGGCTGGGAAGGAGTGGGCCCAAAAATTTTGGAAGGATGAAGAGAAAGTGGTGGAACGTATTGAAGAGTGTCGGGTTTCACAGAAGCTCAGAGCGGGGAAAGGCAAGGGTGTGATTTGTGCTGCGTTAGGCGCCTGTTTATCTTGTGCACAACAAGAAGCTAGAGAAACCCCTGCTCCTAATCTGATTTCAGCTGTAGAATATGCAACCCTGAAATCGGAGAATGAGGTGCTGAAGTCATCATTAGCCTTGCAAAAGGAGACAGGAGAAAAATTAAGAACTCACGTCGATAAGCTTGTGAGTGAGAATGAATGTTTAGGAAACCAGAATGCTCAACTTAAAATATTATTAGAAAGGGTGACTGGGCTCTTAGATAAAATGCAGCCCTCGACCCAGGTCCAACAGATTCGTAAGTTAATGTGTTATCCAAATTCCGGAACCCAGACCGGAGATTTTTTGTCTAATAGTGAGGATGACGAAGAAGATGAGGAGGAAAGGACTTTTACTTTGAAATCCCAAGTTTTTCCTTTACGTCCTCTGGTTAAAACTGAAGCTGCGGTTGATGACGATGATGAAATTCACACCACTGTGCGTACCGTTCCACGGACACCAACCGAGTTAACAAAAATAAGGGAGAAATATTCGAGGCGACCAGAAGAGTCAGCTGTTGAGTACGTGTGGCGAGTTTCTTCTGAAGGGGGGGACAGAATTATGCTGAGTGAGGAAGAAGCAGGAGACTCTTGGGGACCAGGAGTGTTTTTAACCACTATGCCTGGGGATCATAATTATTCCCTAACTGCTCGAGCAGCCTATTGGGCAGGGGGTATGGATCCGCGAGAGAGGGGGGAGCCGTTAGAGATTAGAGCTACAGGCTACTCTGATCTGTTTGCGGCTGTACGGAAAGCAGCTTGTCTGCAAGCCATGTATGACAGAGAGGAATTTCGGAAATCCCCAATGTCAGCCCCGATCGACCCCGATCGATTAGCCCCTCTCATCCGTGGTCTTCCCGATTGCCTGAAACCGTTCCTTGTTCGTACTCAAGATCGTATACGAGAGGCTCGGGGTGCTCATAGGCGGGGCCGTCGTCACTACATGCCCACCTGGAATGAATATGTACAGGAAATAGATCAATATGGGCGCCGAATGGGCTGGGCCAGCCTAACTAGTGAGAAATCCTCCGAACACCCCCGAAAGGTTCGCCAAGTCCGAACTCACACTAAAAACCCTAAATCGGAGGAAAGGTTTAAGCCTGATAAGGACCGGAATGAGTTGTGGCGTAAAGCCCTACAATTAGGGGTGCCCCGACAATTCTTGCACGGTGTCCCTACGGGAGACCTCCGTACACTAGTCCAATCTCTAACTAGAAAGAATAATGTGGCTGGGGAGAAAAGTCTAACCAGAGAATCCCCAAGTCGTGAGAAAATTGTGCCTTCTGCACCGGAACGTAACTTGATTGATTTGACAGAGTCCCAGCCAAAAAACTCCTATCCCCGGGGAGGGCAGTGAGCCACCCTGTCCGGCAGGTACTAGCAATTCAATGGCTCTCTCATAAAGACTCCGAACCCGTTATTATCATTCCTGTTGGACCCCGGAAGATATTGGTAAATTTTATTATTGATACTGGAGCCCAAATGTCTGCAATCACTAACGAAACAGCACAACTTCTAGGTATAAATCCCACCCGACGCAGAGTCAACTTCACAGGAATTGATGGTGTGGTAAAAACATGCCCCACTGCAAAAATTAACCTCTGGTTGCCGGGAGAGCAGCGAATGACTAGGGCAGAAGTGTTAGTGGGTGCCTCACATTCTAACCTCCTAGGATTTGACGTGCTGCGTGGGCGAATGTGGAAATTCCCGGATGGAACTGTGTGGAGTTTTGCAGGACGCAAAAAAGGATTAGACGCAGTTAAACTGGGCCTATTAGAAACATCTATACCTTTGCCTCCCTCTAAAATTACCAACGTCCGACAGTACCCACTGCCTGCAGCTGCACTTGCAGGAGCAGACGGGGTGGTATCAGATTTAGAAAAAAGAAACATCATTAAGAGGACTCACTCGCCTTATAATTCACCGGTGTGGCCAGTAAAGAAACCAACCGGGCAATGGCGTTTCACAGTAGATTACCGAAAGTTAAACGCCAACGCTGCACCCCTGACCGCTGCGGTTCCGAGTATCGCGGAAATTGTGACAATGATAAAAGGAGCTGCCCATCCTTGGATGGCTGCCTTAGATGTAAAAGACATGTTTTTTATGATTCCCCTCCTTGAGCAAGACAAAGCGCAGTTTGCATTCACGTGGAAAGGAGTCCAATATACCTTTAACCGACTTCCACAAGGATACAAACATTCCCCCACCATTGCTCATAATGCTTTAGCTAAAGCGCTATCAGAGATTCCTGTTTCACAGGGATGTACAGTATACCAATATATTGACGACATCTTAATAGGGGGGGAGAGAGCCAAGAAAGTGTACAAGACATGATGCAAAACATCCGAAAAACATTATCAGATTTGGGATTGGAAATTCCAGACTCAAAATGTCAGGGACCTGCACAGGAAGTTAAATTCCTGGGGGTCTGGTGGATTAAGGGAGCTGCTTCTGTCCCTCAGGATACCCTGAAAAAAATAGAACATGGACAGAATCCTTCCAGCACGAAGGAGTTACAGCAAGTTCTGGGAACTTTAAGTTATTGGCGTAAACACATCCCTGGCTTTTCCATCATTGCTCGCCCCCTTTATTGTTTGCTCAAAAAAGGTAAATCCTGGGAGTGGACTGAACAACATACTAATGCACTGGAATTGCTAATAAAAGAGCTAAGGTTATTCCAACAACTTGGCCCCATACATCCAACTGACCCTGTCCATGTAGAATGGGGGTCCAGCGAACATGGCTCTCATTGTAACTTATGGCAAAAGGGACCAGCAGGACCGGAGAGACCATTAGAATTTAGCTCTCACTCCTTTAATGATACTGAGAGCAGATATTCAGACCTAGAGAAGGGTTTACTGTCCCTGGTGCGAGCATTGCAACGAGCAGAGCAGATAAGGAGAGAACAGAGCGTGATTGTTCGGGGCCCTTTTCGTCTCCTAGATGTGGTCCGTAAAGGGACAGCACCGCCAGCCGGCATTGCCCAGAAACCCACAGTTCGAAAGTGGTATGCTTATTTAGAAGGCATTAATGATATCATGCCAATCTCTGAAGGTAGTATCAAAGTATCCAAGCTCCAGAAGGATATAGATGGTGCCCTATTGTTCCAATCCCCACCAAACAGACCATCTCCAATCCAAGAAGCACCTCCTCTGAAAGAAGGCAGTGATCTTACAGGAGTGTGGTTTACTGATGCGTCATCTCACCGTGAGAACAATAAGTGGAAATACAAGGCCGTAGCACTGGAAGTAGCAACGGGGGAAAGAGCAATTGAAACAGGAGAAGGTAGCGCACAAGTAGGGGAACTCAGAGCCGTCCTACTAGCTGCACAACGTGGGGCTACTTACATTTACACTGACTCATATGCTGTTTTTAAAGGAGCCACTGAATGGATTGGACACTGGGCAGCCAATGATTGGCAGGTGAATAGAGTCCCAATCTGGGAGACAGAGAGTTGGAAGCAACTGTTGGAAATGGGAGGACAGAGAACATTGCACATTGGTTGGGTAAAAGGCCATGATCGTTCGAACTCGATCACTGCTCAATTCAACCAACAGGTAGATAGCCTCACGCGGTTGCAGCAAATTGACATTGTAGATGATGGTCGGGAATGGGAACGCTTACTCGAATGGTTACATATTAAGCGTGGCCATACAGGCCGTGCTGATCTGTATCAGGAAGGTCTAGCCCGGGGGTGGCCTGTGTCGGTTAAGCTGTGTGAACAAGTAGTAACCGCCTGTTCACAATGTCGCCTACGACTCAATAAAGATCATCCGAGTAAGGCGCCTCCTTTACACATTCGGGACAAGAAAACATTGTGGCATTCATGGCAAATTGATTATATTGGGCCCTTGAGATCATCAGGTGAGAAAAGATACGTCCTAGTCGGAGTGGAGATTATCTCTGGCCTCGCTATGGCCACCAGCTTCAAATCAGCTACCGGGAACAACACAGTGAAAGGCCTAAAAGGGTGGTTCAGCACACTTCCCCTTCCTGAGGAAATCCAAAGTGATAACGGTTCACACTTTACCGCTACAGTGGTACAAGATTGGGCCAAAGAAGAAGGGATTCGATGGGTATTTCATACTCCCTATTATCCTCAGGCTAATGGCATTGTTGAACGCACCAATGGATTGGTTAAGCGTTTTGCAAAAACTCATGAACCTGGTTGGCATTTGCGATTGGATGATGCCATCTATCAATTAAATAACAGATGGAGTGGAGATGGCTGTCCTAAAATGAAAGCTTTCTGTGTATCTGCTGATATCATCACTCCAAAAGTTCCCAATGAACCACGAAAATACCTGGGACAATTTCACCCTGGGCAACCTGTGTTAGTGAAAATGCCTCAAATTGGCACAGTACCAATGGTGTTAGCTACTCCCAAAAACCCCCATGCACGGGAAGCCAAAGACTGTTCAGGGAAGATACACCGGATCAGCACCCGGTGGATCTCGCCCTCTTTTTAACCCCGTCGGTCAAATGAGACCGAGCAGATTTTCTTTTCCTTTGTGTCTTACAGGAACCTCGGAAGAACTGTACGTGGACAGACGCATTGGCCTACGCTAACCTCGAGTGTCTCCAGGGAATCCTGACATTGATCCTGGCAATAATATTATTTTTGTTATGTATGGCCATCTGGAGGCCTAAATTTTAGAATGACGAATTGGCAGATGGAATTGATGCTATTCAGTTTTATCTTTTTACTCCCTGTTGTTTGTAGTCAAAGAGACCCAGAATGGCCGTGGTCTCAAGCTTATGTAAAACACAATGCGATGGCAGGAACAGGAAAAGGAAAATTGAGCCTGGCCACTGTAGTCCTACATGAAAATGAGGTGTTTTCAAAACATGAGATAGATCAAAGCATAGATAAAGTCGAACCTGACTCAACTCCACAGACTAGTCTGGTTCCACTGCCACTATCTGAAACCCCCGATAATGACACCTTATTGAGCGGACTTAAGAATCTGCCCCTTGATGATGAGCTTTGGGATAATGCACTGTCACGATACACTGCAAGCACTGAGACACTAGAAAACATGAGGGATTTAAATCTCTCCACTCTGGTCATACAAGGAAGTGAAGTATATTCCAGAGATAAATGGAGTTGGAAAGACTCACTCCAAATGGCTAAGCTTGAAGCCGTCCCAGGAAAGAAAATACAAATTAGCTGCCGAGTAATCAATGGGTCTGCTCACCATAGACCAACTGTAATTGAAACCATCCATGTAGACTCTACTAAACCGGACAAATATAACACTGATTGATTGTTACAAAATTATAGAGCCAAACTCAGATTGCTGGCACAACTTCACCTTTATCAAACCTATCATAGTATATTGTATTTGGGGCTACAGGGGCACGGAATTGTTATTTGAATTTATGATTGACTCAAATACATCTGAACCTGTTGAAATGAACCCAAAACCTACACCCCCACAAACTTTCAAGGGTGTAGCTACTCAGCCCTCCATTAGTCTAACTCCTTACACCTTTAACATTGGCCCTTATGCCATTAAACACACAGGTCAACAACAAATACCGTTTAACCCAACATATTCCCTCAAACGAGTAGAATTGTCAATGCAGATTAATATCTCTGCGATCAAACCCACCTGCTCACCATTCCTGAGTACATCTTATGCAGGATGGTCAGCATGGTTAGGCCGGCGAACTGTTGACACCTCACAACGACTGAAGAGAGAGGTGACTGGTATCTTAGGAACAGGACTGGGAGTCTTAAATAGTACAGATGCTGAGATACTTGCAAACAAACTAGTCACAACTACTAGTGATCTAGACAAATTAAAACATCCTCTACAGTCCTCTCTATCAGCATTGGGAAATCACCAATGGCTTTTATCGAATATATTGCCTCAGTGGGAGGAAACAGGTGAAAAAGACCATCAGCTGATCACAAATGCACTTGGTACAACCCAAAACAATGTTTCCTTGGCCCTTAGTTGTATCCAAGCCCAACTGTGGATGCAATCTATGACAGCCGCAATTATAAGGGAAGGTGAAGAAGGCACCTTGCCCACTGAAATTCGAAAAGTAATATGGGATAATGCAATTGAGTTTGAGAGAAAATTTCAGTCCTGGTGGTATCTGGTTAATTTCACCTATGACCCCACTGAGAGCAAAGCCACAGCTTTTGTCTTAACGATACGCAATGCCTCAGTATACACCATATACCCAATCATCGCACTGGGGTTGAATCACCATGGAGCTATACTCCATCCGGTAGAGCATAGAGTGTGGGCACAACAAAACGAGAATAAATGGCAAACTGTTGATGTTGAAGCATGCATTTCACGAGATCAACAAGGATTCATTTGTGAGAGTAATACTCTCAAGGCACAAGACATTTGTCTTGACACCAACCAGAATGTTTGTCATTTTGAGATACAACCTGATGAAACCCCAGAAACTGTGCTTGTATATATTGGGAAAGGGTGTGTTTGCATGAGGTCTCCCTGTACTTTTGTATTCGTAGATGACATAGCAGTAGATATAAGTAATAACTCAAATCTTTGTGTTTGTAACTTTACTAACATCATTGGATGTGACTTCAGTTATTCAGCTCCTGTTACGTCTTTTCAATTGCTACAATCTAATTACACATTGATTCGAGATTTGCTGCCTACCCCTATCGGAATGAATCTCTCACTAGTGAGGAAGTTGCTACAACACGATGAATTGAAGCGATTGTTGAAAGAGGCCCAAGAAAATGGACAAAGAACTCTGATTACTGTCCATCATGATGTTGAAGAAATACACCATGTACTGGAAAGGGTCAAGAGAGACGGTGGACATGAATGGTGGGACACCCTCTTTGGATGGTCACCGACAGCTACAGGACTTTTTAACAAGATGCTCCATCCTGTTGTTGTTCTACTAGTACTCACTGTATTGTGCTTTGCTTTGACAATTGTTTTGCATGTTAGACTTTGGATTATGATGAAACGCTTAACTCGCTTAATCACCCCGCAAGAAGTATTTGCACTTGATATCCCTCGCCATAAGAGGACATGTGATATTCCCCATCAGTATTGATTATCGTGGAGCTTGAGTGACTGTAGTCACGGGGTGGATTATGTGGAATAATTACTAAATTGGCCAAGAATACAAAAATACAGCATTGTTCACACATTAAGGAAAGTCATAAAATCAAGAGGCTTCTGAGGTAGAATACAGCCACAGCTAGCACACGAAGAATGCAACATCTGTGATTCCCTGCGCGAGGTTGTTTGCGAAACTACACGAGGGATGGAACGGAACACGCTTGTTCCGTGGCCTTCCCTTGTGACGAATAGCAGATATGGGGACGAGATGGTACTACGGAACTGATAAGCGGCCTACACGCTACCCGAGCCAACCTTTCGTCAAATGTTGATGAAATGCTGTCCTTTTGTGCGAACTTTGCTCACCACAATGTACCAAAACACACCTCCATCCCGGAGGCTATCCGCCCCCGAGGTGTGAACACTCCTCCTTGAATACATTAATCATAATAAAAGTATGTATGACTAAAGTCACTCAAACTCCACTTTGAAGATAAAAAAATAATATAAAAATAGCCCAAGAGAGAGGGGATGTCAGGGAAGACACCATCGCGAAGAATTCCACCGCTGATTTCCGGGATCAGTCGACGGGCTGAGCCTTTCTTCCCCCCCATAGGGACGCCTTTGGGTAAGACTTCGATTACACCGAGCGCTTTCTCGGGGACTTAGAAATTTCTCTAGAGAATCTCTACCCTACGTTTATAGCCAGGCTGTATCGTTTATAATTTTGTCGCGCGTTTGTATACTTAGCAATATCTTTATTTGCACGTGCTTTGCAGACAGTGTATTTATCACCGGCAATCCTAAAGAACCTGTATATCTGTTGTTTAAATAAACTGCACTGTTTAAGTAGCTAGTCGTTCCGCTTTCTCACTGAACGCGACCAAAACTACAGAGAGGCCGTGCTAGTTCAGGAGCACGACTAGACTGAAGGTGCAGTCCACTATTAGTGTATCCAAATCGTAGTAGTTTAATACATATTAAACGCGATTGGACTGATAGTGCTGAATTGGGCATCACTCAGAATTTAAACCTAGCCGCACCTAGCCTCCCACCTCGGTGAGGAGTGTTAGAACGCAAGGGGGTTTATCTTCTGCCAAAACCGCTTGGCCCCGTTTCACGCAACAGAATTTGGCGTAGTCGGCAGGATTGCCATGGATAAACTGCTGCAAAAATATGATTGTGCCCCTTCCCAGGCTGGGAAGGAGTGGGCCCAAAAATTTTGGAAGGATGAAGAGAAAGTGGTGGAACGTATTGAAGAGTGTCGGGTTTCACAGAAGCTCAGAGCGGGGAAAGGCAAGGGTGTGATTTGTGCTGCGTTAGGCGCCTGTTTATCTTGTGCACAACAAGAAGCTAGAGAAACCCCTGCTCCTAATCTGATTTCAGCTGTAGAATATGCAACCCTGAAATCGGAGAATGAGGTGCTGAAGTCATCATTAGCCTTGCAAAAGGAGACAGGAGAAAAATTAAGAACTCACGTCGATAAGCTTGTGAGTGAGAATGAATGTTTAGGAAACCAGAATGCTCAACTTAAAATATTATTAGAAAGGGTGACTGGGCTCTTAGATAAAATGCAGCCCTCGACCCAGGTCCAACAGATTCGTAAGTTAATGTGTTATCCAAATTCCGGAACCCAGACCGGAGATTTTTTGTCTAATAGTGAGGATGACGAAGAAGATGAGGAGGAAAGGACTTTTACTTTGAAATCCCAAGTTTTTCCTTTACGTCCTCTGGTTAAAACTGAAACTGCGGTTGATGACGATGATGAAATTCACACCACTGTGCGTACCGTTCCACGGACACCAACCGAGTTAACAAAAATAAGGGAGAAATATTCGAGGCGACCAGAAGAGTCAGCTGTTGAGTACGTGTGGCGAGTTTCTTCTGAAGGGGGGGACAGAATTATGCTGAGTGAGGAAGAAGCAGGAGACTCTTGGGGACCAGGAGTGTTTTTAACCACTATGCCTGGGGATCATAATTATTCCCTAACTGCTCGAGCAGCCTATTGGGCAGGGGGTATGGATCCGCGAGAGAGGGGGGAGCCGTTAGAGATTAGAGCTACAGGCTACTCTGATCTGTTTGCGGCTGTACGGAAAGCAGCTTGTCTGCAAGCCATGTATGACAGAGAGGAATTTCGGAAATCCCCAATGTCAGCCCCTATCGACCCCGATCGATTAGCCCCTCTCATCCGTGGTCTTCCCGATTGCCTGAAACCGTTCCTTGTTCGTACTCAAGATCGTATACGAGAGGCTCGGGGTGCTCATAGGCGGGGCCGTCGTCACTACATGCCCACCTGGAATGAATATGTACAGGAAATAGATCAATATGGGCGCCGAATGGGCTGGGCCAGCCTAACTAGTGAGAAATCCTCCGAACACCCCCGAAAGGTTCGCCAAGTCCGAACTCACACTAAAAACCCTAAATCGGAGGAAAGGTTTAAGCCTGATAAGGACCGGAATGAGTTGTGGCGTAAAGCCCTACAATTAGGGGTGCCCCGACAATTCTTGCACGGTGTCCCTACGGGAGACCTCCGTACACTAGTCCAATCTCTAACTAGAAAGAATAATGTGGCTGGGGAGAAAAGTCTAACCAGAGAATCCCCAAGTCGTGAGAAAATTGTGCCTTCTGCACCGGAACGTAACTTGATTGATTTGACAGAGTCCCAGCCAAAAAACTCCTATCCCCGGGGAGGGCAGTGAGCCACCCTGTCCGGCAGGTACTAGCAATTCAATGGCTCTCTCATAAAGACTCCGAACCCGTTATTATCATTCCTGTTGGACCCCGGAAGTTATTGGTAAATTTTATTATTGATACTGGAGCCCAAATGTCTGCAATCACTAACGAAACAGCACAACTTCTAGGTATAAATCCCACCCGACGCAGAGTCAACTTCACAGGAATTGATGGTGTGGTAAAAACATGCCCCACTGCAAAAATTAACCTCTGGTTGCCGGGAGAGCAGCGAATGACTAGGGCAGAAGTGTTAGTGGGTGCCTCACATTCTAACCTCCTAGGATTTGACGTGCTGCGTGGGCGAATGTGGAAATTCCCGGATGGAACTGCGTGGAGTTTTGCAGGACGCAAAAAAGGATTAGACGCAGTTAAACTGGGCCTATTAGAAACATCTATACCTTTGCCTCCCTCTAAAATTACCAACGTCCGACAGTACCCACTGCCTGCAGCTGCACTTGCAGGAGCAGACGGGGTGGTATCAGATTTAGAAAAAAGAAACATCATTAAGAGGACTCACTCGCCTTATAATTCACCGGTGTGGCCAGTAAAGAAACCAACCGGGCAATGGCGTTTCACAGTAGATTACCGAAAGTTAAACGCCAACGCTGCACCCCTGACCGCTGCGGTTCCGAGTATCGCGGAAATTGTGACAATGATAAAAGGAGCTGCCCATCCTTGGATGGCTGCCTTAGATGTAAAAGACATGTTTTTTATGATTCCCCTCCTTGAGCAAGACAAAGCGCAGTTTGCATTCACGTGGAAAGGAGTCCAATATACCTTTAACCGACTTCCACAAGGATACAAACATTCCCCCACCATTGCTCATAATGCTTTAGCTAAAGCGCTATCAGAGATTCCTGTTTCACAGGGATGTACAGTATACCAATATATTGACGACATCTTAATAGGGGGGGAGAGAGCCAAGAAAGTGTACAAGACATGATGCAAAACATCCGAAAAACATTATCAGATTTGGGATTGGAAATTCCAGACTCAAAATGTCAGGGACCTGCACAGGAAGTTAAATTCCTGGGGGTCTGGTGGATTAAGGGAGCTGCTTCTGTCCCTCAGGATACCCTGAAAAAAATAGAACATGGACAGAATCCTTCCAGCACGAAGGAGTTACAGCAAGTTCTGGGAACTTTAAGTTATTGGCGTAAACACATCCCTGGCTTTTCCATCATTGCTCGCCCCCTTTATTGTTTGCTCAAAAAAGGTAAATCCTGGGAGTGGACTGAACAACATACTAATGCACTGGAATTGCTAATAAAAGAGCTAAGGTTATTCCAACAACTTGGCCCCATACATCCAACTGACCCTGTCCATGTAGAATGGGGGTCCAGCGAACATGGCTCTCATTGTAACTTATGGCAAAAGGGACCAGCAGGACCGGAGAGACCATTAGAATTTAGCTCTCACTCCTTTAATGATACTGAGAGCAGATATTCAGACCTAGAGAAGGGTTTACTGTCCCTGGTGCGAGCATTGCAACGAGCAGAGCAGATAAGGAGAGAACAGAGCGTGATTGTTCGGGGCCCTTTTCGTCTCCTAGATGTGGTCCGTAAAGGGACAGCACCACCAGCCGGCATTGCCCAGAAACCCACAGTTCGAAAGTGGTATGCTTATTTAGAAGGCATTAATGATATCATGCCAATCTCTGAAGGTAGTATCAAAGTATCCAAGCTCCAGAAGGATATAGATGGTGCCCTATTGTTCCAATCCCCACCAAACAGACCATCTCCAATCCAAGAAGCACCTCCTCTGAAAGAAGGCAGTGATCTTACAGGAGTGTGGTTTACTGATGCGTCATCTCACCGTGAGAACAATAAGTGGAAATACAAGGCCGTAGCACTGGAAGTAGCAACGGGGGAAAGAGCAATTGAAACAGGAGAAGGTAGCGCACAAGTAGGGGAACTCAGAGCCGTCCTACTAGCTGCACAACGTGGGGCTACTTACATTTACACTGACTCATATGCTGTTTTTAAAGGAGCCACTGAATGGATTGGACACTGGGCAGCCAATGATTGGCAGGTGAATAGAGTCCCAATCTGGGAGACAGAGAGTTGGAAGCAACTGTTGGAAATGGGAGGACAGAGAACATTGCACATCGGTTGGGTAAAAGGCCATGATCGTTCGAACTCGATCACTGCTCAATTCAACCAACAGGTAGATAGCCTCACGCGGTTGCAGCAAATTGACATTGTAGATGATGGTCGGGAATGGGAACGCTTACTCGAATGGTTACATATTAAGCGTGGCCATACAGGCCGTGCTGATCTGTATCAGGAAGGTCTAGCCCGGGGGTGGCCTGTGTCGGTTAAGCTGTGTGAACAAGTAGTAACCGCCTGTTCACAATGTCGCCTACGACTCAATAAAGATCATCCGAGTAAGGCGCCTCCTTTACACATTCGGGACAAGAAAACATTGTGGCATTCATGGCAAATTGATTATATTGGGCCCTTGAGATCATCAGGTGAGAAAAGATACGTCCTAGTCGGAGTGGAGATTATCTCTGGCCTCGCTATGGCCACCAGCTTCAAATCAGCTACCGGGAACAACACAGTGAAAGGCCTAAAAGGGTGGTTCAGCACACTTCCCCTTCCTGAGGAAATCCAAAGTGATAACGGTTCACACTTTACCGCTACAGTGGTACAAGATTGGGCCAAAGAAGAAGGGATTCGATGGGTATTTCATACTCCCTATTATCCTCAGGCTAATGGCATTGTTGAACGCACCAATGGATTGGTTAAGCGTTTTGCAAAAACTCATGAACCTGGTTGGCATTTGCGATTGGATGATGCCATCTATCAATTAAATAACAGATGGAGTGGAGATGGCTGTCCTAAAATGAAAGCTTTCTGTGTATCTGCTGCTATCATCACTCCAAAAGTTCCCAATGAACCACGAAAATACCTGGGACAATTTCACCCTGGGCAACCTGTGTTAGTGAAAATGCCTCAAATTGGCACAGTACCAATGGTGTTAGCTACTCCCAAAAACCCCCATGCACGGGAAGCCAAAGACTGTTCAGGGAAGATACACCGGATCAGCACCCGGTGGATCTCGCCCTCTTTTTAACCCCGTCGGTCAAATGAGACCGAGCAGATTTTCTTTTCCTTTGTGTCTTACAGGAACCTCGGAAGAACTGTACGTGGACAGACGCATTGGCCTACGCTAACCTCGAGTGTCTCCAGGGAATCCTGACATTGATCCTGGCAATAATATTATTTTTGTTATGTATGGCCATCTGGAGGCCTAAATTTTAGAATGACGAATTGGCAGATGGAATTGATGCTATTCAGTTTTATCTTTTTACTCCCTGTTGTTTGTAGTCAAAGAGACCCAGAATGGCCGTGGTCTCAAGCTTATGTAAAACACAATGCGATGGCAGGAACAGGAAAAGGAAAATTGAGCCTGGCCACTGTAGTCCTACATGAAAATGAGGTGTTTTCAAAACATGAGATAGATCAAAGCATAGATAAAGTCGAACCTGACTCAACTCCACAGACTAGTCTGGTTCCACTGCCACTATCTGAAACCCCCGATAATGACACCTTATTGAGCGGACTTAAGAATCTGCCCCTTGATGATGAGCTTTGGGATAATGCACTGTCACGATACACTGCAAGCACTGAGACACTAGAAAACATGAGGGATTTAAATCTCTCCACTCTGGTTATACAAGGAAGTGAAGTATATTCCAGAGATAAATGGAGTTGGAAAGACTCACTCCAAATGGCTAAGCTTGAAGCCGTCCCAGGAAAGAAAATACAAATTAGCTGCCGAGTAATCAATGGGTCTGCTCACCATAGACCAACTGTAATTGAAACCATCCATGTAGACTCTACTAAACCGGACAAATATAACACTGATTGATTGTTACAAAATTATAGAGCCAAACTCAGATTGCTGGCACAACTTCACCTTTATCAAACCTATCATAGTATATTGTATTTGGGGCTACAGGGGCACGGAATTGTTATTTGAATTTATGATTGACTCAAATACATCTGAACCTGTTGAAATGAACCCAAAACCTACACCCCCACAAACTTTCAAGGGTGTAGCTACTCAGCCCTCCATTAGTCTAACTCCTTACACCTTTAACATTGGCCCTTATGCCATTAAACACACAGGTCAACAACAAATACCGTTTAACCCAACATATTCCCTCAAACGAGTAGAATTGTCAATGCAGATTAATATCTCTGCGATCAAACCCACCTGCTCACCATTCCTGAGTACATCTTATGCAGGATGGTCAGCATGGTTAGGCCGGCGAACTGTTGACACCTCACAACGACTGAAGAGAGAGGTGACTGGTATCTTAGGAACAGGACTGGGAGTCTTAAATAGTACAGATGCTGAGATACTTGCAAACAAACTAGTCACAACTACTAGTGATCTAGACAAATTAAAACATCCTCTACAGTCCTCTCTATCAGCATTGGGAAATCACCAATGGCTTTTATCGAATATATTGCCTCAGTGGGAGGAAACAGGTGAAAAAGACCATCAGCTGATCACAAATGCACTTGGTACAACCCCAAACAATGTTTCCTTGGCCCTTAGTTGTATCCAAGCCCAACTGTGGATGCAATCTATGACAGCCGCAATTATAAGGGAAGGTGAAGAAGGCACCTTGCCCACTGAAATTCGAAAAGTAATATGGGATAATGCAATTGAGTTTGAGAGAAAATTTCAGTCCTGGTGGTATCTGGTTAATTTCACCTATGATCCCACTGAGAGCAAAGCCACAGCTTTTGTCTTAACGATACGCAATGCCTCAGTATACACCATATACCCAATCATCGCACTGGGGTTGAATCACCATGGAGCTATACTCCATCCGGTAGAGCATAGAGTGTGGGCACAACAAAACGAGAATAAATGGCAAACTGTTGATGTTGAAGCATGCATTTCACGAGATCAACAAGGATTCATTTGTGAGAGTAATACTCTCAAGGCACAAGACATTTGTCTTGACACCAACCAGAATGTTTGTCATTTTGAGATACAACCTGATGAAACCCCAGAAACTGTGCTTGTATATATTGGGAAAGGGTGTGTTTGCATGAGGTCTCCCTGTACTTTTGTATTCGTAGATGACATAGCAGTAGATATAAGTAATAACTCAAATCTTTGTGTTTGTAACTTTACTAACATCATTGGATGTGACTTCAGTTATTCAGCTCCTGTTACGTCTTTTCAATTGCTACAATCTAATTACACATTGATTCGAGATTTGCTGCCTACCCCTATCGGAATGAATCTCTCACTAGTGAGGAAGTTGCTACAACACGATGAATTGAAGCGATTGTTGAAAGAGGCCCAAGAAAATGGACAAAGAACTCTGATTACTGTCCATCATGATGTTGAAGAAATACACCATGTACTGGAAAGGGTCAAGAGAGACGGTGGACATGAATGGTGGGACACCCTCTTTGGATGGTCACCGACAGCTACAGGACTTTTTAACAAGATGCTCCATCCTGTTGTTGTTCTACTAGTACTCACTGTATTGTGCTTTGCTTTGACAATTGTTTTGCATGTTAGACTTTGGATTATGATGAAACGCTTAACTCGCTTAATCACCCCACAAGAAGTATTTGCACTTGATATCCCTCGCCATAAGAGGACGTGTGATATTCCCCATCAGTATTGATTATCGTGGAGCTTGAGTGACTGTAGTCACGGGGTGGATTATGTGGAATAATTACTAAATTGGCCAAGAATACAAAAATACAGCATTGTTCACACATTAAGGAAAGTCATAAAATCAAGAGGCTTCTGAGGTAGAATACAGCCACAGCTAGCACACGAAGAATGCAACATCTGTGATTCCCTGCGCGAGGTTGTTTGCGAAACTACACGAGGGATGGAACGGAACACGCTTGTTCCGTGGCCTTCCCTTGTGACGAATAGCAGATATGGGGACGAGATGGTACTACGGAACTGATAAGCGGCCTACACGCTACCCGAGCCAACCTTTCGTCAAATGTTGATGAAATGCTGTCCTTTTGTGCGAACTTTGCTCACCACAATGTACCAAAACACACCTCCATCCCGGAGGCTATCCGCCCCCGAGGTGTGAACACTCCTCCTTGAATACATTAATCATAATAAAAGTATGTATGACTAAAGTCACTCAAACTCCACTTTGAAGATAAAAAAATAATATAAAAATAGCCCAAGAGAGAGGGGATGTCAGGGAAGACACCATCGCGAAGAATTCCACCGCTGATTTCCGGGATCAGTCGACGGGCTGAGCCTTTCTTCCCCCCCATAGGGACGCCTTTGGGTAAGACTTCGATTACACCGAGCGCTTTCTCGGGGACTTAGAAATTTCTCTAGAGAATCTCTACCCTACGTTTATAGCCAGGCTGTATCGTTTATAATTTTGTCGCGCGTTTGTATACTTAGCAATATCTTTATTTGCACGTGCTTTGCAGACAGTGTATTTATCACCGGCAATCCTAAAGAACCTGTATATCTGTTGTTTAAATAAACTGCACTGTTTAAGTAGCTAGTCGTTCCGCTTTCTCACTGAACGCGACCAAAACTACAGAGAGGCCGTGCTAGTTCAGGAGCACGACTAGACTGAAGGTGCAGTCCACTATTAGTGTATCCAAATCGTAGTAGTTTAATACATATTAAACGCGATTGGACTGATAGTGCTGAATTGGGCATCACTCAGAATTTAAACCTAGCCGCACCTAGCCTCCCACCTCGGTGAGGAGTGTTAGAACGCAAGGGGGTTTATCTTCTGCCAAAACCGCTTGGCCCCGTTTCACGCAACAGAATTTGGCGTAGTCGGCAGGATTGCCATGGATAAACTGCTGCAAAAATATGATTGTGCCCCTTCCCAGGCTGGGAAGGAGTGGGCCCAAAAATTTTGGAAGGATGAAGAGAAAGTGGTGGAACGTATTGAAGAGTGTCGGGTTTCACAGAAGCTCAGAGCGGGGAAAGGCAAGGGTGTGATTTGTGCTGCGTTAGGCGCCTGTTTATCTTGTGCACAACAAGAAGCTAGAGAAACCCCTGCTCCTAATCTGATTTCAGCTGTAGAATATGCAACCCTGAAATCGGAGAATGAGGTGCTGAAGTCATCATTAGCCTTGCAAAAGGAGACAGGAGAAAAATTAAGAACTCACGTCGATAAGCTTGTGAGTGAGAATGAATGTTTAGGAAACCAGAATGCTCAACTTAAAATATTATTAGAAAGGGTGACTGGGCTCTTAGATAAAATGCAGCCCTCGACCCAGGTCCAACAGATTCGTAAGTTAATGTGTTATCCAAATTCCGGAACCCAGACCGGAGATTTTTTGTCTAATAGTGAGGATGACGAAGAAGATGAGGAGGAAAGGACTTTTACTTTGAAATCCCAAGTTTTTCCTTTACGTCCTCTGGTTAAAACTGAAGCTGCGGTTGATGACGATGATGAAATTCACACCACTGTGCGTACCGTTCCACGGACACCAACCGAGTTAACAAAAATAAGGGAGAAATATTCGAGGCGACCAGAAGAGTCAGCTGTTGAGTACGTGTGGCGAGTTTCTTCTGAAGGGGGGGACAGAATTATGCTGAGTGAGGAAGAAGCAGGAGACTCTTGGGGACCAGGAGTGTTTTTAACCACTATGCCTGGGGATCATAATTATTCCCTAACTGCTCGAGCAGCCTATTGGGCAGGGGGTATGGATCCGCGAGAGAGGGGGGAGCCGTTAGAGATTAGAGCTACAGGCTACTCTGATCTGTTTGCGGCTGTACGGAAAGCAGCTTGTCTGCAAGCCATGTATGACAGAGAGGAATTTCGGAAATCCCCAATGTCAGCCCCTATCGACCCCGATCGATTAGCCCCTCTCATCCGTGGTCTTCCCGATTGCCTGAAACCGTTCCTTGTTCGTACTCAAGATCGTATACGAGAGGCTCGGGGTGCTCATAGGCGGGGCCGTCGTCACTACATGCCCACCTGGAATGAATATGTACAGGAAATAGATCAATATGGGCGCCGAATGGGCTGGGCCAGCCTAACTAGTGAGAAATCCTCCGAACACCCCCGAAAGGTTCGCCAAGTCCGAACTCACACTAAAAACCCTAAATCGGAGGAAAGGTTTAAGCCTGATAAGGACCGGAATGAGTTGTGGCGTAAAGCCCTACAATTAGGGGTGCCCCGACAATTCTTGCACGGTGTCCCTACGGGAGACCTCCGTACACTAGTCCAATCTCTAACTAGAAAGAATAATGTGGCTGGGGAGAAAAGTCTAACCAGAGAATCCCCAAGTCGTGAGAAAATTGTGCCTTCTGCACCGGAACGTAACTTGATTGATTTGACAGAGTCCCAGCCAAAAAACTCCTATCCCCGGGGAGGGCAGTGAGCCACCCTGTCCGGCAGGTACTAGCAATTCAATGGCTCTCTCATAAAGACTCCGAACCCGTTATTATCATTCCTGTTGGACCCCGGAAGATATTGGTAAATTTTATTATTGATACTGGAGCCCAAATGTCTGCAATCACTAACGAAACAGCACAACTTCTAGGTATAAATCCCACCCGACGCAGAGTCAACTTCACAGGAATTGATGGTGTGGTAAAAACATGCCCCACTGCAAAAATTAACCTCTGGTTGCCGGGAGAGCAGCGAATGACTAGGGCAGAAGTGTTAGTGGGTGCCTCACATTCTAACCTCCTAGGATTTGACGTGCTGCGTGGGCGAATGTGGAAATTCCCGGATGGAACTGCGTGGAGTTTTGCAGGACGCAAAAAAGGATTAGACGCAGTTAAACTGGGCCTATTAGAAACATCTATACCTTTGCCTCCCTCTAAAATTACCAACGTCCGACAGTACCCACTGCCTGCAGCTGCACTTGCAGGAGCAGACGGGGTGGTATCAGATTTAGAAAAAAGAAACATCATTCAGAGGACTCACTCGCCTTATAATTCACCGGTGTGGCCAGTAAAGAAACCAACCGGGCAATGGCGTTTCACAGTAGATTACCGAAAGTTAAACGCCAACGCTGCACCCCTGACCGCTGCGGTTCCGAGTATCGCGGAAATTGTGACAATGATAAAAGGAGCTGCCCATCCTTGGATGGCTGCCTTAGATGTAAAAGACATGTTTTTTATGATTCCCCTCCTTGAGCAAGACAAAGCGCAGTTTGCATTCACGTGGAAAGGAGTCCAATATACCTTTAACCGACTTCCACAAGGATACAAACATTCCCCCACCATTGCTCATAATGCTTTAGCTAAAGCGCTATCAGAGATTCCTGTTTCACAGGGATGTACAGTATACCAATATATTGACGACATCTTAATAGGGGGGGAGAGAGCCAAGAAAGTGTACAAGACATGATGCAAAACATCCGAAAAACATTATCAGATTTGGGATTGGAAATTCCAGACTCAAAATGTCAGGGACCTGCACAGGAAGTTAAATTCCTGGGGGTCTGGTGGATTAAGGGAGCTGCTTCTGTCCCTCAGGATACCCTGAAAAAAATAGAACATGGACAGAATCCTTCCAGCACGAAGGAGTTACAGCAAGTTCTGGGAACTTTAAGTTATTGGCGTAAACACATCCCTGGCTTTTCCATCATTGCTCGCCCCCTTTATTGTTTGCTCAAAAAAGGTAAATCCTGGGAGTGGACTGAACAACATACTAATGCACTGGAATTGCTAATAAAAGAGCTAAGGTTATTCCAACAACTTGGCCCCATACATCCAACTGACCCTGTCCATGTAGAATGGGGGTCCAGCGAACATGGTTCTCATTGTAACTTATGGCAAAAGGGACCAGCAGGACCGGAGAGACCATTAGAATTTAGCTCTCACTCCTTTAATGATACTGAGAGCAGATATTCAGACCTAGAGAAGGGTTTACTGTCCCTGGTGCGAGCATTGCAACGAGCAGAGCAGATAAGGAGAGAACAGAGCGTGATTGTTCGGGGCCCTTTTCGTCTCCTAGATGTGGTCCGTAAAGGGACAGCACCGCCAGCCGGCATTGCCCAGAAACCCACAGTTCGAAAGTGGTATGCTTATTTAGAAGGCATTAATGATATCATGCCAATCTCTGAAGGTAGTATCAAAGTATCCAAGCTCCAGAAGGATATAGATGGTGCCCTATTGTTCCAATCCCCACCAAACAGACCATCTCCAATCCAAGAAGCACCTCCTCTGAAAGAAGGCAGTGATCTTACAGGAGTGTGGTTTACTGATGCGTCATCTCACCGTGAGAACAATAAGTGGAAATACAAGGCCGTAGCACTGGAAGTAGCAACGGGGGAAAGAGCAATTGAAACAGGAGAAGGTAGCGCACAAGTAGGGGAACTCAGAGCCGTCCTACTAGCTGCACAACGTGGGGCTACTTACATTTACACTGACTCATATGCTGTTTTTAAAGGAGCCACTGAATGGATTGGACACTGGGCAGCCAATGATTGGCAGGTGAATAGAGTCCCAATCTGGGAGACAGAGAGTTGGAAGCAACTGTTGGAAATGGGAGGACAGAGAACATTGCACATCGGTTGGGTAAAAGGCCATGATCGTTCGAACTCGATCACTGCTCAATTCAACCAACAGGTAGATAGCCTCACGCGGTTGCAGCAAATTGACATTGTAGATGATGGTCGGGAATGGGAACGCTTACTCGAATGGTTACATATTAAGCGTGGCCATACAGGCCGTGCTGATCTGTATCAGGAAGGTCTAGCCCGGGGGTGGCCTGTGTCGGTTAAGCTGTGTGAACAAGTAGTAACCGCCTGTTCACAATGTCGCCTACGACTCAATAAAGATCATCCGAGTAAGGCGCCTCCTTTACACATTCGGGACAAGAAAACATTGTGGCATTCATGGCAAATTGATTATATTGGGCCCTTGAGATCATCAGGTGAGAAAAGATACGTCCTAGTCGGAGTGGAGATTATCTCTGGCCTCGCTATGGCCACCAGCTTCAAATCAGCTACCGGGAACAACACAGTGAAAGGCCTAAAAGGGTGGTTCAGCACACTTCCCCTTCCTGAGGAAATCCAAAGTGATAACGGTTCACACTTTACCGCTACAGTGGTACAAGATTGGGCCAAAGAAGAAGGGATTCGATGGGTATTTCATACTCCCTATTATCCTCAGGCTAATGGCATTGTTGAACGCACCAATGGATTGGTTAAGCGTTTTGCAAAAACTCATGAACCTGGTTGGCATTTGCCATTGGATGATGCCATCTATCAATTAAATAACAGATGGAGTGGAGATGGCTGTCCTAAAATGAAAGCTTTCTGTGTATCTGCTGATATCATCACTCCAAAAGTTCCCAATGAACCACGAAAATACCTGGGACAATTTCACCCTGGGCAACCTGTGTTAGTGAAAATGCCTCAAATTGGCACAGTACCAATGGTGTTAGCTACTCCCAAAAACCCCCATGCACGGGAAGCCAAAGACTGTTCAGGGAAGATACACCGGATCAGCACCCGGTGGATCTCGCCCTCTTTTTAACCCCGTCGGTCAAATGAGACCGAGCAGATTTTCTTTTCCTTTGTGTCTTACAGGAACCTCGGAAGAACTGTACGTGGACAGACGCATTGGCCTACGCTAACCTCGAGTGTCTCCAGGGAATCCTGACATTGATCCTGGCAATAATATTATTTTTGTTATGTATGGCCATCTGGAGGCCTAAATTTTAGAATGACGAATTGGCAGATGGAATTGATGCTATTCAGTTTTATCTTTTTACTCCCTGTTGTTTGTAGTCAAAGAGACCCAGAATGGCCGTGGTCTCAAGCTTATGTAAAACACAATGCGATGGCAGGAACAGGAAAAGGAAAATTGAGCCTGGCCACTGTAGTCCTACATGAAAATGAGGTGTTTTCAAAACATGAGATAGATCAAAGCATAGATAAAGTCGAACCTGACTCAACTCCACAGACTAGTCTGGTTCCACTGCCACTATCTGAAACCCCCGATAATGACACCTTATTGAGCGGACTTAAGAATCTGCCCCTTGATGATGAGCTTTGGGATAATGCACTGTCACGATACACTGCAAGCACTGAGACACTAGAAAACATGAGGGATTTAAATCTCTCCACTCTGGTCATACAAGGAAGTGAAGTATATTCCAGAGATAAATGGAGTTGGAAAGACTCACTCCAAATGGCTAAGCTTGAAGCCGTCCCAGGAAAGAAAATACAAATTAGCTGCCGAGTAATCAATGGGTCTGCTCACCATAGACCAACTGTAATTGAAACCATCCATGTAGACTCTACTAAACCGGACAAATATAACACTGATTGATTGTTACAAAATTATAGAGCCAAACTCAGATTGCTGGCACAACTTCACCTTTATCAAACCTATCATAGTATATTGTATTTGGGGCTACAGGGGCACGGAATTGTTATTTGAATTTATGATTGACTCAAATACATCTGAACCTGTTGAAATGAACCCAAAACCTACACCCCCACAAACTTTCAAGGGTGTAGCTACTCAGCCCTCCATTAGTCTAACTCCTTACACCTTTAACATTGGCCCTTATGCCATTAAACACACAGGTCAACAACAAATACCGTTTAACCCAACATATTCCCTCAAACGAGTAGAATTGTCAATGCAGATTAATATCTCTGCGATCAAACCCACCTGCTCACCATTCCTGAGTACATCTTATGCAGGATGGTCAGCATGGTTAGGCCGGCGAACTGTTGACACCTCACAACGACTGAAGAGAGAGGTGACTGGTATCTTAGGAACAGGACTGGGAGTCTTAAATAGTACAGATGCTGAGATACTTGCAAACAAACTAGTCACAACTACTAGTGATCTAGACAAATTAAAACATCCTCTACAGTCCTCTCTATCAGCATTGGGAAATCACCAATGGCTTTTATCGAATATATTGCCTCAGTGGGAGGAAACAGGTGAAAAAGACCATCAGCTGATCACAAATGCACTTGGTACAACCCAAAACAATGTTTCCTTGGCCCTTAGTTGTATCCAAGCCCAACTGTGGATGCAATCTATGACAGCCGCAATTATAAGGGAAGGTGAAGAAGGCACCTTGCCCACTGAAATTCAAAAAGTAATATGGGATAATGCAATTGAGTTTGAGAGAAAATTTCAGTCCTGGTGGTATCTGGTTAATTTCACCTATGATCCCACTGAGAGCAAAGCCACAGCTTTTGTCTTAACGATACGCAATGCCTCAGTATACACCATATACCCAATCATCGCACTGGGGTTGAATCACCATGGAGCTATACTCCATCCGGTAGAGCATAGAGTGTGGGCACAACAAAACGAGAATAAATGGCAAACTGTTGATGTTGAAGCATGCATTTCACGAGATCAACAAGGATTCATTTGTGAGAGTAATACTCTCAAGGCACAAGACATTTGTCTTGACACCAACCAGAATGTTTGTCATTTTGAGATACAACCTGATGAAACCCCAGAAACTGTGCTTGTATATATTGGGAAAGGGTGTGTTTGCATGAGGTCTCCCTGTACTTTTGTATTCGTAGATGACATAGCAGTAGATATAAGTAATAACTCAAATCTTTGTGTTTGTAACTTTACTAACATCATTGGATGTGACTTCAGTTATTCAGCTCCTGTTACGTCTTTTCAATTGCTACAATCTAATTACACATTGATTCGAGATTTGCTGCCTACCCCTATCGGAATGAATCTCTCACTAGTGAGGAAGTTGCTACAACACGATGAATTGAAGCGATTGTTGAAAGAGGCCCAAGAAAATGGACAAAGAACTCTGATTACTGTCCATCATGATGTTGAAGAAATACACCATGTACTGGAAAGGGTCAAGAGAGACGGTGGACATGAATGGTGGGACACCCTCTTTGGATGGTCACCGACAGCTACAGGACTTTTTAACAAGATGCTCCATCCTGTTGTTGTTCTACTAGTACTCACTGTATTGTGCTTTGCTTTGACAATTGTTTTGCATGTTAGACTTTGGATTATGATGAAACGCTTAACTCGCTTAATCACCCCGCAAGAAGTATTTGCACTTGATATCCCTCGCCATAAGAGGACATGTGATATTCCCCATCAGTATTGATTATCGTGGAGCTTGAGTGACTGTAGTCACGGGGTGGATTATGTGGAATAATTACTAAATTGGCCAAGAATACAAAAATACAGCATTGTTCACACATTAAGGAAAGTCATAAAATCAAGAGGCTTCTGAGGTAGAATACAGCCACAGCTAGCACACGAAGAATGCAACATCTGTGATTCCCTGCGCGAGGCTGTTTGCGAAACTACACGAGGGATGGAACGGAACACGCTTGTTCCGTGGCCTTCCCTTGTGACGAATAGCAGATATGGGGACGAGATGGTACTACGGAACTGATAAGCGGCCTACACGCTACCCGAGCCAACATTTCGTCAAATGTTGATGAAATGCTGTCCTTTTGTGCGAACTTTGCTCACCACAATGTACCAAAACACACCTCCATCCCGGAGGCTATCCGCCCCCGAGGTGTGAACACTCCTCCTTGAATACATTAATCATAATAAAAGTATGTATGACTAAAGTCACTCAAACTCCACTTTGAAGATAAAAAAATAATATAAAAATAGCCCAAGAGAGAGGGGATGTCAGGGAAGACACCATCGCGAAGAATTCCACCGCTGATTTCCGGGATCAGTCGACGGGCTGAGCCTTTCTTCCCCCCCATAGGGACGCCTTTGGGTAAGACTTCGATTACACCGAGCGCTTTCTCGGGGACTTAGAAATTTCTCTAGAGAATCTCTACCCTACGTTTATAGCCAGGCTGTATCGTTTATAATTTTGTCGCGCGTTTGTATACTTAGCAATATCTTTATTTGCACGTGCTTTGCAGACAGTGTATTTATCACCGGCAATCCTAAAGAACCTGTATATCTGTTGTTTAAATAAACTGCACTGTTTAAGTAGCTAGTCGTTCCGCTTTCTCACTGAACGCGACCAAAACTACAGAGAGGCCGTGCTAGTTCAGGAGCACGACTAGACTGAAGGTGCAGTCCACTATTAGTGTATCCAAATCGTAGTAGTTTAATACATATTAAACGCGATTGGACTGATAGTGCTGAATTGGGCATCACTCAGAATTTAAACCTAGCCGCACCTAGCCTCCCACCTCGGTGAGGAGTGTTAGAACGCAAGGGGGTTTATCTTCTGCCAAAACCGCTTGGCCCCGTTTCACGCAACAGAATTTGGCGTAGTCGGCAGGATTGCCATGGATAAACTGCTGCAAAAATATGATTGTGCCCCTTCCCAGGCTGGGAAGGAGTGGGCCCAAAAATTTTGGAAGGATGAAGAGAAAGTGGTGGAACGTATTGAAGAGTGTCGGGTTTCACAGAAGCTCAGAGCGGGGAAAGGCAAGGGTGTGATTTGTGCTGTGTTAGGCGCCTGTTTATCTTGTGCACAACAAGAAGCTAGAGAAACCCCTGCTCCTAATCTGATTTCAGCTGTAGAATATGCAACCCTGAAATCGGAGAATGAGGTGCTGAAGTCATCATTAGCCTTGCAAAAGGAGACAGGAGAAAAATTAAGAACTCACGTCGATAAGCTTGTGAGTGAGAATGAATGTTTAGGAAACCAGAATGCTCAACTTAAAATATTATTAGAAAGGGTGACTGGGCTCTTAGATAAAATGCAGCCCTCGACCCAGGTCCAACAGATTCGTAAGTTAATGTGTTATCCAAATTCCGGAACCCAGACCGGAGATTTTTTGTCTAATAGTGAGGATGACGAAGAAGATGAGGAGGAAAGGACTTTTACTTTGAAATCCCAAGTTTTTCCTTTACGTCCTCTGGTTAAAACTGAAACTGCGGTTGATGACGATGATGAAATTCACACCACTGTGCGTACCGTTCCACGGACACCAACCGAGTTAACAAAAATAAGGGAGAAATATTCAAGGCGACCAGAAGAGTCAGCTGTTGAGTACGTGTGGCGAGTTTCTTCTGAAGGGGGGGACAGAATTATGCTGAGTGAGGAAGAAGCAGGAGACTCTTGGGGACCAGGAGTGTTTTTAACCACTATGCCTGGGGATCATAATTATTCCCTAACTGCTCGAGCAGCCTATTGGGCAGGGGGTATGGATCCGCGAGAGAGGGGGGAGCCGTTAGAGATTAGAGCTACAGGCTACTCTGATCTGTTTGCGGCTGTACGGAAAGCAGCTTGTCTGCAAGCCATGTATGACAGAGAGGAATTTCGGAAATCCCCAATGTCAGCCCCTATCGACCCCGATCGATTAGCCCCTCTCATCCGTGGTCTTCCCGATTGCCTGAAACCGTTCCTTGTTCGTACTCAAGATCGTATACGAGAGGCTCGGGGTGCTCATAGGCGGGGCCGTCGTCACTACATGCCCACCTGGAATGAATATGTACAGGAAATAGATCAATATGGGCGCCGAATGGGCTGGGCCAGCCTAACTAGTGAGAAATCCTCCGAACACCCCCGAAAGGTTCGCCAAGTCCGAACTCACACTAAAAACCCTAAATCGGAGGAAAGGTTTAAGCCTGATAAGGACCGGAATGAGTTGTGGCGTAAAGCCCTACAATTAGGGGTGCCCCGACAATTCTTGCACGGTGTCCCTACGGGAGACCTCCGTACACTAGTCCAATCTCTAACTAGAAAGAATAATGTGGCTGGGGAGAAAAGTCTAACCAGAGAATCCCCAAGTCGTGAGAAAATTGTGCCTTCTGCACCGGAACGTAACTTGATTGATTTGACAGAGTCCCAGCCAAAAAACTCCTATCCCCGGGGAGGGCAGTGAGCCACCCTGTCCGGCAGGTACTAGCAATTCAATGGCTCTCTCATAAAGACTCCGAACCCGTTATTATCATTCCTGTTGGACCCCGGAAGATATTGGTAAATTTTATTATTGATACTGGAGCCCAAATGTCTGCAATCACTAACGAAACAGCACAACTTCTAGGTATAAATCCCACCCGACGCAGAGTCAACTTCACAGGAATTGATGGTGTGGTAAAAACATGCCCCACTGCAAAAATTAACCTCTGGTTGCCGGGAGAGCAGCGAATGACTAGGGCAGAAGTGTTAGTGGGTGCCTCACATTCTAACCTCCTAGGATTTGACGTGCTGCGTGGGCGAATGTGGAAATTCCCGGATGGAACTGCGTGGAGTTTTGCAGGACGCAAAAAAGGATTAGACACAGTTAAACTGGGCCTATTAGAAACATCTATACCTTTGCCTCCCTCTAAAATTACCAACGTCCGACAGTACCCACTGCCTGCAGCTGCACTTGCAGGAGCAGACGGGGTGGTATCAGATTTAGAAAAAAGAAACATCATTAAGAGGACTCACTCGCCTTATAATTCACCGGTGTGGCCAGTAAAGAAACCAACCGGGCAATGGCGTTTCACAGTAGATTACCGAAAGTTAAACGCCAACACTGCACCCCTGACCGCTGCGGTTCCGAGTATCGCGGAAATTGTGACAATGATAAAAGGAGCTGCCCATCCTTGGATGGCTGCCTTAGATGTAAAAGACATGTTTTTTATGATTCCCCTCCTTGAGCAAGACAAAGCGCAGTTTGCATTCACGTGGAAAGGAGTCCAATATACCTTTAACCGACTTCCACAAGGATACAAACATTCCCCCACCATTGCTCATAATGCTTTAGCTAAAGCGCTATCAGAGATTCCTGTTTCACAGGGATGTACAGTATACCAATATATTGACGACATCTTAATAGGGGGGGAGAGAGCCAAGAAAGTGTACAAGACATGATGCAAAACATCCGAAAAACATTATCAGATTTGGGATTGGAAATTCCAGACTCAAAATGTCAGGGACCTGCACAGGAAGTTAAATTCCTGGGGGTCTGGTGGATTAAGGGAGCTGCTTCTGTCCCTCAGGATACCCTGAAAAAAATAGAACATGGACAGAATCCTTCCAGCACGAAGGAGTTACAGCAAGTTCTGGGAACTTTAAGTTATTGGCGTAAACACATCCCTGGCTTTTCCATCATTGCTCGCCCCCTTTATTGTTTGCTCAAAAAAGGTAAATCCTGGGAGTGGACTGAACAACATACTAATGCACTGGAATTGCTAATAAAAGAGCTAAGGTTATTCCAACAACTTGGCCCCATACATCCAACTGACCCTGTCCATGTAGAATGGGGGTCCAGCGAACATGGTTCTCATTGTAACTTATGGCAAAAGGGACCAGCAGGACCGGAGAGACCATTAGAATTTAGCTCTCACTCCTTTAATGATACTGAGAGCAGATATTCAGACCTAGAGAAGGGTTTACTGTCCCTGGTGCGAGCATTGCAACGAGCAGAGCAGATAAGGAGAGAACAGAGCGTGATTGTTCGGGGCCCTTTTCGTCTCCTAGATGTGGTCCGTAAAGGGACAGCACCACCAGCCGGCATTGCCCAGAAACCCACAGTTCGAAAGTGGTATGCTTATTTAGAAGGCATTAATGATATCATGCCAATCTCTGAAGGTAGTATCAAAGTATCCAAGCTCCAGAAGGATATAGATGGTGCCCTATTGTTCCAATCCCCACCAAACAGACCATCTCCAATCCAAGAAGCACCTCCTCTGAAAGAAGGCAGTGATCTTACAGGAGTGTGGTTTACTGATGCGTCATCTCACCGTGAGAACAATAAGTGGAAATACAAGGCCGTAGCACTGGAAGTAGCAACGGGGGAAAGAGCAATTGAAACAGGAGAAGGTAGCGCACAAGTAGGGGAACTCAGAGCCGTCCTACTAGCTGCACAACGTGGGGCTACTTACATTTACACTGACTCATATGCTGTTTTTAAAGGAGCCACTGAATGGATTGGACACTGGGCAGCCAATGATTGGCAGGTGAATAGAGTCCCAATCTGGGAGACAGAGAGTTGGAAGCAACTGTTGGAAATGGGAGGACAGAGAACATTGCACATCGGTTGGGTAAAAGGCCATGATCGTTCGAACTCGATCACTGCTCAATTCAACCAACAGGTAGATAGCCTCACGCGGTTGCAGCAAATTGACATTGTAGATGATGGTCGGGAATGGGAACGCTTACTCGAATGGTTACATATTAAGCGTGGCCATACAGGCCGTGCTGATCTGTATCAGGAAGGTCTAGCCCGGGGGTGGCCTGTGTCGGTTAAGCTGTGTGAACAAGTAGTAACCGCCTGTTCACAATGTCGCCTACGACTCAATAAAGATCATCCGAGTAAGGCGCCTCCTTTACACATTCGGGACAAGAAAACATTGTGGCATTCATGGCAAATTGATTATATTGGGCCCTTGAGATCATCAGGTGAGAAAAGATACGTCCTAGTCGGAGTGGAGATTATCTCTGGCCTCGCTATGGCCACCAGCTTCAAATCAGCTACCGGGAACAACACAGTGAAAGGCCTAAAAGGGTGGTTCAGCACACTTCCCCTTCCTGAGGAAATCCAAAGTGATAACGGTTCACACTTTACCGCTACAGTGGTACAAGATTGGGCCAAAGAAGAAGGGATTCGATGGGTATTTCATACTCCCTATTATCCTCAGGCTAATGGCATTGTTGAACGCACCAATGGATTGGTTAAGCGTTTTGCAAAAACTCATGAACCTGGTTGGCATTTGCCATTGGATGATGCCATCTATCAATTAAATAACAGATGGAGTGGAGATGGCTGTCCTAAAATGAAAGCTTTCTGTGTATCTGCTGATATCATCACTCCAAAAGTTCCCAATGAACCACGAAAATACCTGGGACAATTTCACCCTGGGCAACCTGTGTTAGTGAAAATGCCTCAAATTGGCACAGTACCAATGGTGTTAGCTACTCCCAAAAACCCCCATGCACGGGAAGCCAAAGACTGTTCAGGGAAGATACACCGGATCAGCACCCGGTGGATCTCGCCCTCTTTTTAACCCCGTCGGTCAAATGAGACCGAGCAGATTTTCTTTTCCTTTGTGTCTTACAGGAACCTCGGAAGAACTGTACGTGGACAGACGCATTGGCCTACGCTAACCTCGAGTGTCTCCAGGGAATCCTGACATTGATCCTGGCAATAATATTATTTTTGTTATGTATGGCCATCTGGAGGCCTAAATTTTAGAATGACGAATTGGCAGATGGAATTGATGCTATTCAGTTTTATCTTTTTACTCCCTGTTGTTTGTAGTCAAAGAGACCCAGAATGGCCGTGGTCTCAAGCTTATGTAAAACACAATGCGATGGCAGGAACAGGAAAAGGAAAATTGAGCCTGGCCACTGTAGTCCTACATGAAAATGAGGTGTTTTCAAAACATGAGATAGATCAAAGCATAGATAAAGTCGAACCTGACTCAACTCCACAGACTAGTCTGGTTCCACTGCCACTATCTGAAACCCCCGATAATGACACCTTATTGAGCGGACTTAAGAATCTGCCCCTTGATGATGAGCTTTGGGATAATGCACTGTCACGATACGCTGCAAGCACTGAGACACTAGAAAACATGAGGGATTTAAATCTCTCCACTCTGGTTATACAAGGAAGTGAAGTATATTCCAGAGATAAATGGAGTTGGAAAGACTCACTCCAAATGGCTAAGCTTGAAGCCGTCCCAGGAAAGAAAATACAAATTAGCTGCCGAGTAATCAATGGGTCTGCTCACCATAGACCAACTGTAATTGAAACCATCCATGTAGACTCTACTAAACCGGACAAATATAACACTGATTGATTGTTACAAAATTATAGAGCCAAACTCAGATTGCTGGCACAACTTCACCTTTATCAAACCTATCATAGTATATTGTATTTGGGGCTACAGGGGCACGGAATTGTTATTTGAATTTATGATTGACTCAAATACATCTGAACCTGTTGAAATGAACCCAAAACCTACACCCCCACAAACTTTCAAGGGTGTAGCTACTCAGCCCTCCATTAGTCTAACTCCTTACACCTTTAACATTGGCCCTTATGCCATTAAACACACAGGTCAACAACAAATACCGTTTAACCCAACATATTCCCTCAAACGAGTAGAATTGTCAATGCAGATTAATATCTCTGCGATCAAACCCACCTGCTCACCATTCCTGAGTACATCTTATGCAGGATGGTCAGCATGGTTAGGCCGGCGAACTGTTGACACCTCACAACGACTGAAGAGAGAGGTGACTGGTATCTTAGGAACAGGACTGGGAGTCTTAAATAGTACAGATGCTGAGATACTTGCAAACAAACTAGTCACAACTACTAGTGATCTAGACAAATTAAAACATCCTCTACAGTCCTCTCTATCAGCATTGGGAAATCACCAATGGCTTTTATCGAATATATTGCCTCAGTGGGAGGAAACAGGTGAAAAAGACCATCAGCTGATCACAAATGCACTTGGTACAACCCCAAACAATGTTTCCTTGGCCCTTAGTTGTATCCAAGCCCAACTGTGGATGCAATCTATGACAGCCGCAATTATAAGGGAAGGTGAAGAAGGCACCTTGCCCACTGAAATTCGAAAAGTAATATGGGATAATGCAATTGAGTTTGAGAGAAAATTTCAATCCTGGTGGTATCTGGTTAATTTCACCTATGATCCCACTGAGAGCAAAGCCACAGCTTTTGTCTTAACGATACGCAATGCCTCAGTATACACCATATACCCAATCATCGCACTGGGGTTGAATCACCATGGAGCTATACTCCATCCGGTAGAGCATAGAGTGTGGGCACAACAAAACGAGAATAAATGGCAAACTGTTGATGTTGAAGCATGCATTTCACGAGATCAACAAGGATTCATTTGTGAGAGTAATACTCTCAAGGCACAAGACATTTGTCTTGACACCAACCAGAATGTTTGTCATTTTGAGATACAACCTGATGAAACCCCAGAAACTGTGCTTGTATATATTGGGAAAGGGTGTGTTTGCATGAGGTCTCCCTGTACTTTTGTATTCGTAGATGACATAGCAGTAGATATAAGTAATAACTCAAATCTTTGTGTTTGTAACTTTACTAACATCATTGGATGTGACTTCAGTTATTCAGCTCCTGTTACGTCTTTTCAATTGCTACAATCTAATTACACATTGATTCGAGATTTGCTGCCTACCCCTATCGGAATGAATCTCTCACTAGTGAGGAAGTTGCTACAACACGATGAATTGAAGCGATTGTTGAAAGAGGCCCAAGAAAATGGACAAAGAACTCTGATTACTGTCCATCATGATGTTGAAGAAATACACCATGTACTGGAAAGGGTCAAGAGAGACGGTGGACATGAATGGTGGGACACCCTCTTTGGATGGTCACCGACAGCTACAGGACTTTTTAACAAGATGCTCCATCCTGTTGTTGTTCTACTAGTACTCACTGTATTGTGCTTTGCTTTGACAATTGTTTTGCATGTTAGACTTTGGATTATGATGAAACGCTTAACTCGCTTAATCACCCCACAAGAAGTATTTGCACTTGATATCCCTCGCCATAAGAGGACGTGTGATATTCCCCATCAGTATTGATTATCGTGGAGCTTGAGTGACTGTAGTCACGGGGTGGATTATGTGGAATAATTACTAAATTGGCCAAGAATACAAAAATACAGCATTGTTCACACATTAAGGAAAGTCATAAAATCAAGAGGCTTCTGAGGTAGAATACAGCCACAGCTAGCACACGAAGAATGCAACATCTGTGATTCCCTGCGCGAGGTTGTTTGCGAAACTACACGAGGGATGGAACGGAACACGCTTGTTCCGTGGCCTTCCCTTGTGACGAATAGCAGATATGGGGACGAGATGGTACTACGGAACTGATAAGCGGCCTACACGCTACCCGAGCCAACCTTTCATCAAATGTTGATGAAATGCTGTCCTTTTGTGCGAACTTTGCTCACCACAATGTACCAAAACACACCTCCATCCCGGAGGCTATCCGCCCCCGAGGTGTGAACACTCCTCCTTGAATACATTAATCATAATAAAAGTATGTATGACTAAAGTCACTCAAACTCCACTTTGAAGATAAAAAAATAATATAAAAATAGCCCAAGAGAGAGGGGATGTCAGGGAAGACACCATCGCGAAGAATTCCACCGCTGATTTCCGGGATCAGTCGACGGGCTGAGCCTTTCTTCCCCCCCATAGGGACGCCTTTGGGTAAGACTTCGATTACACCGAGCGCTTTCTCGGGGACTTAGAAATTTCTCTAGAGAATCTCTACCCTACGTTTATAGCCAGGCTGTATCGTTTATAATTTTGTCGCGCGTTTGTATACTTAGCAATATCTTTATTTGCACGTGCTTTGCAGACAGTGTATTTATCACCGGCAATCCTAAAGAACCTGTATATCTGTTGTTTAAATAAACTGCACTGTTTAAGTAGCTAGTCGTTCCGCTTTCTCACTGAACGCGACCAAAACTACAGAGAGGCCGTGCTAGTTCAGGAGCACGACTAGACTGAAGGTGCAGTCCACTATTAGTGTATCCAAATCGTAGTAGTTTAATACATATTAAACGCGATTGGACTGATAGTGCTGAATTGGGCATCACTCAGAATTTAAACCTAGCCGCACCTAGCCTCCCACCTCGGTGAGGAGTGTTAGAACGCAAGGGGGTTTATCTTCTGCCAAAACCGCTTGGCCCCGTTTCACGCAACAGAATTTGGCGTAGTCGGCAGGATTGCCATGGATAAACTGCTGCAAAAATATGATTGTGCCCCTTCCCAGGCTGGGAAGGAGTGGGCCCAAAAATTTTGGAAGGATGAAGAGAAAGTGGTGGAACGTATTGAAGAGTGTCGGGTTTCACAGAAGCTCAGAGCGGGGAAAGGCAAGGGTGTGATTTGTGCTGCGTTAGGCGCCTGTTTATCTTGTGCACAACAAGAAGCTAGAGAAACCCCTGCTCCTAATCTGATTTCAGCTGTAGAATATGCAACCCTGAAATCGGAGAATGAGGTGCTGAAGTCATCATTAGCCTTGCAAAAGGAGACAGGAGAAAAATTAAGAACTCACGTCGATAAGCTTGTGAGTGAGAATGAATGTTTAGGAAACCAGAATGCTCAACTTAAAATATTATTAGAAAGGGTGACTGGGCTCTTAGATAAAATGCAGCCCTCGACCCAGGTCCAACAGATTCGTAAGTTAATGTGTTATCCAAATTCCGGAACCCAGACCGGAGATTTTTTGTCTAATAGTGAGGATGACGAAGAAGATGAGGAGGAAAGGACTTTTACTTTGAAATCCCAAGTTTTTCCTTTACGTCCTCTGGTTAAAACTGAAGCTGCGGTTGATGACGATGATGAAATTCACACCACTGTGCGTACCGTTCCACGGACACCAACCGAGTTAACAAAAATAAGGGAGAAATATTCGAGGCGACCAGAAGAGTCAGCTGTTGAGTACGTGTGGCGAGTTTCTTCTGAAGGGGGGGACAGAATTATGCTGAGTGAGGAAGAAGCAGGAGACTCTTGGGGACCAGGAGTGTTTTTAACCACTATGCCTGGGGATCATAATTATTCCCTAACTGCTCGAGCAGCCTATTGGGCAGGGGGTATGGATCCGCGAGAGAGGGGGGAGCCGTTAGAGATTAGAGCTACAGGCTACTCTGATCTGTTTGCGGCTGTACGGAAAGCAGCTTGTCTGCAAGCCATGTATGACAGAGAGGAATTTCGGAAATCCCCAATGTCAGCCCCTATCGACCCCGATCGATTAGCCCCTCTCATCCGTGGTCTTCCCGATTGCCTGAAACCGTTCCTTGTTCGTACTCAAGATCGTATACGAGAGGCTCGGGGTGCTCATAGGCGGGGCCGTCGTCACTACATGCCCACCTGGAATGAATATGTACAGGAAATAGATCAATATGGGCGCCGAATGGGCTGGGCCAGCCTAACTAGTGAGAAATCCTCCGAACACCCCCGAAAGGTTCGCCAAGTCCGAACTCACACTAAAAACCCTAAATCGGAGGAAAGGTTTAAGCCTGATAAGGACCGGAATGAGTTGTGGCGTAAAGCCCTACAATTAGGGGTGCCCCGACAATTCTTGCACGGTGTCCCTACGGGAGACCTCCGTACACTAGTCCAATCTCTAACTAGAAAGAATAATGTGGCTGGGGAGAAAAGTCTAACCAGAGAATCCCCAAGTCGTGAGAAAATTGTGCCTTCTGCACCGGAACGTAACTTGATTGATTTGACAGAGTCCCAGCCAAAAAACTCCTATCCCCGGGGAGGGCAGTGAGCCACCCTGTCCGGCAGGTACTAGCAATTCAATGGCTCTCTCATAAAGACTCCGAACCCGTTATTATCATTCCTGTTGGACCCCGGAAGATATTGGTAAATTTTATTATTGATACTGGAGCCCAAATGTCTGCAATCACTAACGAAACAGCACAACTTCTAGGTATAAATCCCACCCGACGCAGAGTCAACTTCACAGGAATTGATGGTGTGGTAAAAACATGCCCCACTGCAAAAATTAACCTCTGGTTGCCGGGAGAGCAGCGAATGACTAGGGCAGAAGTGTTAGTGGGTGCCTCACATTCTAACCTCCTAGGATTTGACGTGCTGCGTGGGCGAATGTGGAAATTCCCGGATGGAACTGCGTGGAGTTTTGCAGGACGCAAAAAAGGATTAGACACAGTTAAACTGGGCCTATTAGAAACATCTATACCTTTGCCTCCCTCTAAAATTACCAACGTCCGACAGTACCCACTGCCTGCAGCTGCACTTGCAGGAGCAGACGGGGTGGTATCAGATTTAGAAAAAAGAAACATCATTCAGAGGACTCACTCGCCTTATAATTCACCGGTGTGGCCAGTAAAGAAACCAACCGGGCAATGGCGTTTCACAGTAGATTACCGAAAGTTAAACGCCAACGCTGCACCCCTGACCGCTGCGGTTCCGAGTATCGCGGAAATTGTGACAATGATAAAAGGAGCTGCCCATCCTTGGATGGCTGCCTTAGATGTAAAAGACATGTTTTTTATGATTCCCCTCCTTGAGCAAGACAAAGCGCAGTTTGCATTCACGTGGAAAGGAGTCCAATATACCTTTAACCGACTTCCACAAGGATACAAACATTCCCCCACCATTGCTCATAATGCTTTAGCTAAAGCGCTATCAGAGATTCCTGTTTCACAGGGATGTACAGTATACCAATATATTGACGACATCTTAATAGGGGGGGAGAGAGCCAAGAAAGTGTACAAGACATGATGCAAAACATCCGAAAAACATTATCAGATTTGGGATTGGAAATTCCAGACTCAAAATGTCAGGGACCTGCACAGGAAGTTAAATTCCTGGGGGTCTGGTGGATTAAGGGAGCTGCTTCTGTCCCTCAGGATACCCTGAAAAAAATAGAACATGGACAGAATCCTTCCAGCACGAAGGAGTTACAGCAAGTTCTGGGAACTTTAAGTTATTGGCGTAAACACATCCCTGGCTTTTCCATCATTGCTCGCCCCCTTTATTGTTTGCTCAAAAAAGGTAAATCCTGGGAGTGGACTGAACAACATACTAATGCACTGGAATTGCTAATAAAAGAGCTAAGGTTATTCCAACAACTTGGCCCCATACATCCAACTGACCCTGTCCATGTAGAATGGGGGTCCAGCGAACATGGCTCTCATTGTAACTTATGGCAAAAGGGACCAGCAGGACCGGAGAGACCATTAGAATTTAGCTCTCACTCCTTTAATGATACTGAGAGCAGATATTCAGACCTAGAGAAGGGTTTACTGTCCCTGGTGCGAGCATTGCAACGAGCAGAGCAGATAAGGAGAGAACAGAGCGTGATTGTTCGGGGCCCTTTTCGTCTCCTAGATGTGGTCCGTAAAGGGACAGCACCGCCAGCCGGCATTGCCCAGAAACCCACAGTTCGAAAGTGGTATGCTTATTTAGAAGGCATTAATGATATCATGCCAATCTCTGAAGGTAGTATCAAAGTATCCAAGCTCCAGAAGGATATAGATGGTGCCCTATTGTTCCAATCCCCACCAAACAGACCATCTCCAATCCAAGAAGCACCTCCTCTGAAAGAAGGCAGTGATCTTACAGGAGTGTGGTTTACTGATGCGTCATCTCACCGTGAGAACAATAAGTGGAAATACAAGGCCGTAGCACTGGAAGTAGCAACGGGGGAAAGAGCAATTGAAACAGGAGAAGGTAGCGCACAAGTAGGGGAACTCAGAGCCGTCCTACTAGCTGCACAACGTGGGGCTACTTACATTTACACTGACTCATATGCTGTTTTTAAAGGAGCCACTGAATGGATTGGACACTGGGCAGCCAATGATTGGCAGGTGAATAGAGTCCCAATCTGGGAGACAGAGAGTTGGAAGCAACTGTTGGAAATGGGAGGACAGAGAACATTGCACATTGGTTGGGTAAAAGGCCATGATCGTTCGAACTCGATCACTGCTCAATTCAACCAACAGGTAGATAGCCTCACGCGGTTGCAGCAAATTGACATTGTAGATGATGGTCGGGAATGGGAACGCTTACTCGAATGGTTACATATTAAGCGTGGCCATACAGGCCGTGCTGATCTGTATCAGGAAGGTCTAGCCCGGGGGTGGCCTGTGTCGGTTAAGCTGTGTGAACAAGTAGTAACCGCCTGTTCACAATGTCGCCTACGACTCAATAAAGATCATCCGAGTAAGGCGCCTCCTTTACACATTCGGGACAAGAAAACATTGTGGCATTCATGGCAAATTGATTATATTGGGCCCTTGAGATCATCAGGTGAGAAAAGATACGTCCTAGTCGGAGTGGAGATTATCTCTGGCCTCGCTATGGCCACCAGCTTCAAATCAGCTACCGGGAACAACACAGTGAAAGGCCTAAAAGGGTGGTTCAGCACACTTCCCCTTCCTGAGGAAATCCAAAGTGATAACGGTTCACACTTTACCGCTACAGTGGTACAAGATTGGGCCAAAGAAGAAGGGATTCGATGGGTATTTCATACTCCCTATTATCCTCAGGCTAATGGCATTGTTGAACGCACCAATGGATTGGTTAAGCGTTTTGCAAAAACTCATGAACCTGGTTGGCATTTGCCATTGGATGATGCCATCTATCAATTAAATAACAGATGGAGTGGAGATGGCTGTCCTAAAATGAAAGCTTTCTGTGTATCTGCTGCTATCATCACTCCAAAAGTTCCCAATGAACCACGAAAATACCTGGGACAATTTCACCCTGGGCAACCTGTGTTAGTGAAAATGCCTCAAATTGGCACAGTACCAATGGTGTTAGCTACTCCCAAAAACCCCCATGCACGGGAAGCCAAAGACTGTTCAGGGAAGATACACCGGATCAGCACCCGGTGGATCTCGCCCTCTTTTTAACCCCGTCGGTCAAATGAGACCGAGCAGATTTTCTTTTCCTTTGTGTCTTACAGGAACCTCGGAAGAACTGTACGTGGACAGACGCATTGGCCTACGCTAACCTCGAGTGTCTCCAGGGAATCCTGACATTGATCCTGGCAATAATATTATTTTTGTTATGTATGGCCATCTGGAGGCCTAAATTTTAGAATGACGAATTGGCAGATGGAATTGATGCTATTCAGTTTTATCTTTTTACTCCCTGTTGTTTGTAGTCAAAGAGACCCAGAATGGCCGTGGTCTCGAGCTTATGTAAAACACAATGCGATGGCAGGAACAGGAAAAGGAAAATTGAGCCTGGCCACTGTAGTCCTACATGAAAATGAGGTGTTTTCAAAACATGAGATAGATCAAAGCATAGATAAAGTCGAACCTGACTCAACTCCACAGACTAGTCTGGTTCCACTGCCACTATCTGAAACCCCCGATAATGACACCTTATTGAGCGGACTTAAGAATCTGCCCCTTGATGATGAGCTTTGGGATAATGCACTGTCACGATACACTGCAAGCACTGAGACACTAGAAAACATGAGGGATTTAAATCTCTCCACTCTGGTTATACAAGGAAGTGAAGTATATTCCAGAGATAAATGGAGTTGGAAAGACTCACTCCAAATGGCTAAGCTTGAAGCCGTCCCAGGAAAGAAAATACAAATTAGCTGCCGAGTAATCAATGGGTCTGCTCACCATAGACCAACTGTAATTGAAACCATCCATGTAGACTCTACTAAACCGGACAAATATAACACTGATTGATTGTTACAAAATTATAGAGCCAAACTCAGATTGCTGGCACAACTTCACCTTTATCAAACCTATCATAGTATATTGTATTTGGGGCTACAGGGGCACGGAATTGTTATTTGAATTTATGATTGACTCAAATACATCTGAACCTGTTGAAATGAACCCAAAACCTACACCCCCACAAACTTTCAAGGGTGTAGCTACTCAGCCCTCCAT
This sequence comes from Larus michahellis, assembly GCF_964199755.1. NCBI lineage: Eukaryota > Metazoa > Chordata > Aves > Charadriiformes > Laridae > Larus > Larus michahellis. Next base: position 158,925 of record NW_027436301.1, read on the forward strand.
TAGTCTAACTCCTTACACCTTTAACATTGGCCCTTATGCCATTAAACACACAGGTCAACAACAAATACCGTTTAACCCAACATATTCCCTCAAACGAGTAGAATTGTCAATGCAGATTAATATCTCTGCGATCAAACCCACCTGCTCACCATTCCTGAGTACATCTTATGCAGGATGGTCAGCATGGTTAGGCCGGCGAACTGTTGACACCTCACAACGACTGAAGAGAGAGGTGACTGGTATCTTAGGAACAGGACTGGGAGTCTTAAATAGTACAGATGCTGAGATACTTGCAAACAAACTAGTCACAACTACTAGTGATCTAGACAAATTAAAACATCCTCTACAGTCCTCTCTATCAGCATTGGGAAATCACCAATGGCTTTTATCGAATATATTGCCTCAGTGGGAGGAAACAGGTGAAAAAGACCATCAGCTGATCACAAATGCACTTGGTACAACCCAAAACAATGTTTCCTTGGCCCTTAGTTGTATCCAAGCCCAACTGTGGATGCAATCTATGACAGCCGCAATTATAAGGGAAGGTGAAGAAGGCACCTTGCCCACTGAAATTCGAAAAGTAATATGGGATAATGCAATTGAGTTTGAGAGAAAATTTCAATCCTGGTGGTATCTGGTTAATTTCACCTATGATCCCACTGAGAGCAAAGCCACAGCTTTTGTCTTAACGATACGCAATGCCTCAGTATACACCATATACCCAATCATCGCACTGGGGTTGAATCACCATGGAGCTATACTCCATCCGGTAGAGCATAGAGTGTGGGCACAACAAAACGAGAATAAATGGCAAACTGTTGATGTTGAAGCATGCATTTCACGAGATCAACAAGGATTCATTTGTGAGAGTAATACTCTCAAGGCACAAGACATTTGTCTTGACACCAACCAGAATGTTTGTCATTTTGAGATACAACCTGATGAAACCCCAGAAACTGTGCTTGTATATATTGGGAAAGGGTGTGTTTGCATGAGGTCTCCCTGTACTTTTGTATTCGTAGATGACATAGCAGTAGATATAAGTAATAACTCAAATCTTTGTGTTTGTAACTTTACTAACATCATTGGATGTGACTTCAGTTATTCAGCTCCTGTTACGTCTTTTCAATTGCTACAATCTAATTACACATTGATTCGAGATTTGCTGCCTACCCCTATCGGAATGAATCTCTCACTAGTGAGGAAGTTGCTACAACACGATGAATTGAAGCGATTGTTGAAAGAGGCCCAAGAAAATGGACAAAGAACTCTGATTACTGTCCATCATGATGTTGAAGAAATACACCATGTACTGGGAAGGGTCAAGAGAGACGGTGGACATGAATGGTGGGACACCCTCTTTGGATGGTCACCGACAGCTACAGGACTTTTTAACAAGATGCTCCATCCTGTTGTTGTTCTACTAGTACTCACTGTATTGTGCTTTGCTTTGACAATTGTTTTGCATGTTAGACTTTGGATTATGATGAAACGCTTAACTCGCTTAATCACCCCGCAAGAAGTATTTGCACTTGATATCCCTCGCCATAAGAGGACATGTGATATTCCCCATCAGTATTGATTATCGTGGAGCTTGAGTGACTGTAGTCACGGGGTGGATTATGTGGAATAATTACTAAATTGGCCAAGAATACAAAAATACAGCATTGTTCACACATTAAGGAAAGTCATAAAATCAAGAGGCTTCTGAGGTAGAATACAGCCACAGCTAGCACACGAAGAATGCAACATCTGTGATTCCCTGCGCGAGGTTGTTTGCGAAACTACACGAGGGATGGAACGGAACACGCTTGTTCCGTGGCCTTCCCTTGTGACGAATAGCAGATATGGGGACGAGATGGTACTACGGAACTGATAAGCGGCCTACACGCTACCCGAGCCAACCTTTCGTCAAATGTTGATGAAATGCTGTCCTTTTGTGCGAACTTTGCTCACCACAATGTACCAAAACACACCTCCATCCCGGAGGCTATCCGCCCCCGAGGTGTGAACACTCCTCCTTGAATACATTAATCATAATAAAAGTATGTATGACTAAAGTCACTCAAACTCCACTTTGAAGATAAAAAAAAAATATAAAAATAGCCCAAGAGAGAGGGGATGTCAGGGAAGACACCATCGCGAAGAATTCCACCGCTGATTTCCGGGATCAGTCGACGGGCTGAGCCTTTCTTCCCCCCCATAGGGACGCCTTTGGGTAAGACTTCGATTACACCGAGCGCTTTCTCGGGGACTTAGAAATTTCTCTAGAGAATCTCTACCCTACGTTTATAGCCAGGCTGTATCGTTTATAATTTTGTCGCGCGTTTGTATACTTAGCAATATCTTTATTTGCACGTGCTTTGCAGACAGTGTATTTATCACCGGCAATCCTAAAGAACCTGTATATCTGTTGTTTAAATAAACTGCACTGTTTAAGTAGCTAGTCGTTCCGCTTTCTCACTGAACGCGACCAAAACTACAGAGAGGCCGTGCTAGTTCAGGAGCACGACTAGACTGAAGGTGCAGTCCACTATTAGTGTATCCAAATCGTAGTAGTTTAATACATATTAAACGCGATTGGACTGATAGTGCTGAATTGGGCATCACTCAGAATTTAAACCTAGCCGCACCTAGCCTCCCACCTCGGTGAGGAGTGTTAGAACGCAAGGGGGTTTATCTTCTGCCAAAACCGCTTGGCCCCGTTTCACGCAACAGAATTTGGCGTAGTCGGCAGGATTGCCATGGATAAACTGCTGCAAAAATATGATTGTGCCCCTTCCCAGGCTGGGAAGGAGTGGGCCCAAAAATTTTGGAAGGATGAAGAGAAAGTGGTGGAACGTATTGAAGAGTGTCGGGTTTCACAGAAGCTCAGAGCGGGGAAAGGCAAGGGTGTGATTTGTGCTGCGTTAGGCGCCTGTTTATCTTGTGCACAACAAGAAGCTAGAGAAACCCCTGCTCCTAATCTGATTTCAGCTGTAGAATATGCAACCCTGAAATCGGAGAATGAGGTGCTGAAGTCATCATTAGCCTTGCAAAAGGAGACAGGAGAAAAATTAAGAACTCACGTCGATAAGCTTGTGAGTGAGAATGAATGTTTAGGAAACCAGAATGCTCAACTTAAAATATTATTAGAAAGGGTGACTGGGCTCTTAGATAAAATGCAGCCCTCGACCCAGGTCCAACAGATTCGTAAGTTAATGTGTTATCCAAATTCCGGAACCCAGACCGGAGATTTTTTGTCTAATAGCGAGGATGACGAAGAAGATGAGGAGGAAAGGACTTTTACTTTGAAATCCCAAGTTTTTCCTTTACGTCCTCTGGTTAAAACTGAAGCTGCGGTTGATGACGATGATGAAATTCACACCACTGTGCGTACCGTTCCACGGACACCAACCGAGTTAACAAAAATAAGGGAGAAATATTCGAGGCGACCAGAAGAGTCAGCTGTTGAGTACGTGTGGCGAGTTTCTTCTGAAGGGGGGGACAGAATTATGCTGAGTGAGGAAGAAGCAGGAGACTCTTGGGGACCAGGAGTGTTTTTAACCACTATGCCTGGGGATCATAATTATTCCCTAACTGCTCGAGCAGCCTATTGGGCAGGGGGTATGGATCCGCGAGAGAGGGGGGAGCCGTTAGAGATTAGAGCTACAGGCTACTCTGATCTGTTTGCGGCTGTACGGAAAGCAGCTTGTCTGCAAGCCATGTATGACAGAGAGGAATTTCGGAAATCCCCAATGTCAGCCCCTATCGACCCCGATCGATTAGCCCCTCTCATCCGTGGTCTTCCCGATTGCCTGAAACCGTTCCTTGTTCGTACTCAAGATCGTATACGAGAGGCTCGGGGTGCTCATAGGCGGGGCCGTCGTCACTACATGCCCACCTGGAATGAATATGTACAGGAAATAGATCAATATGGGCGCCGAATGGGCTGGGCCAGCCTAACTAGTGAGAAATCCTCCGAACACCCCCGAAAGGTTCGCCAAGTCCGAACTCACACTAAAAACCCTAAATCGGAGGAAAGGTTTAAGCCTGATAAGGACCGGAATGAGTTGTGGCGTAAAGCCCTACAATTAGGGGTGCCCCGACAATTCTTGCACGGTGTCCCTACGGGAGACCTCCGTACACTAGTCCAATCTCTAACTAGAAAGAATAATGTGGCTGGGGAGAAAAGTCTAACCAGAGAATCCCCAAGTCGTGAGAAAATTGTGCCTTCTGCACCGGAACGTAACTTGATTGATTTGACAGAGTCCCAGCCAAAAAACTCCTATCCCCGGGGAGGGCAGTGAGCCACCCTGTCCGGCAGGTACTAGCAATTCAATGGCTCTCTCATAAAGACTCCGAACCCGTTATTATCATTCCTGTTGGACCCCGGAAGATATTGGTAAATTTTATTATTGATACTGGAGCCCAAATGTCTGCAATCACTAACGAAACAGCACAACTTCTAGGTATAAATCCCACCCGACGCAGAGTCAACTTCACAGGAATTGATGGTGTGGTAAAAACATGCCCCACTGCAAAAATTAACCTCTGGTTGCCGGGAGAGCAGCGAATGACTAGGGCAGAAGTGTTAGTGGGTGCCTCACATTCTAACCTCCTAGGATTTGACGTGCTGCGTGGGCGAATGTGGAAATTCCCGGATGGAACTGCGTGGAGTTTTGCAGGACGCAAAAAAGGATTAGACACAGTTAAACTGGGCCTATTAGAAACATCTATACCTTTGCCTCCCTCTAAAATTACCAACGTCCGACAGTACCCACTGCCTGCAGCTGCACTTGCAGGAGCAGACGGGGTGGTATCAGATTTAGAAAAAAGAAACATCATTCAGAGGACTCACTCGCCTTATAATTCACCGGTGTGGCCAGTAAAGAAACCAACCGGGCAATGGCGTTTCACAGTAGATTACCGAAAGTTAAACGCCAACACTGCACCCCTGACCGCTGCGGTTCCGAGTATCGCGGAAATTGTGACAATGATAAAAGGAGCTGCCCATCCTTGGATGGCTGCCTTAGATGTAAAAGACATGTTTTTTATGATTCCCCTCCTTGAGCAAGACAAAGCGCAGTTTGCATTCACGTGGAAAGGAGTCCAATATACCTTTAACCGACTTCCACAAGGATACAAACATTCCCCCACCATTGCTCATAATGCTTTAGCTAAAGCGCTATCAGAGATTCCTGTTTCACAGGGATGTACAGTATACCAATATATTGACGACATCTTAATAGGGGGGGAGAGAGCCAAGAAAGTGTACAAGACATGATGCAAAACATCCGAAAAACATTATCAGATTTGGGATTGGAAATTCCAGACTCAAAATGTCAGGGACCTGCACAGGAAGTTAAATTCCTGGGGGTCTGGTGGATTAAGGGAGCTGCTTCTGTCCCTCAGGATACCCTGAAAAAAATAGAACATGGACAGAATCCTTCCAGCACGAAGGAGTTACAGCAAGTTCTGGGAACTTTAAGTTATTGGCGTAAACACATCCCTGGCTTTTCCATCATTGCTCGCCCCCTTTATTGTTTGCTCAAAAAAGGTAAATCCTGGGAGTGGACTGAACAACATACTAATGCACTGGAATTGCTAATAAAAGAGCTAAGGTTATTCCAACAACTTGGCCCCATACATCCAACTGACCCTGTCCATGTAGAATGGGGGTCCAGCGAACATGGTTCTCATTGTAACTTATGGCAAAAGGGACCAGCAGGACCGGAGAGACCATTAGAATTTAGCTCTCACTCCTTTAATGATACTGAGAGCAGATATTCAGACCTAGAGAAGGGTTTACTGTCCCTGGTGCGAGCATTGCAACGAGCAGAGCAGATAAGGAGAGAACAGAGCGTGATTGTTCGGGGCCCTTTTCGTCTCCTAGATGTGGTCCGTAAAGGGACAGCACCACCAGCCGGCATTGCCCAGAAACCCACAGTTCGAAAGTGGTATGCTTATTTAGAAGGCATTAATGATATCATGCCAATCTCTGAAGGTAGTATCAAAGTATCCAAGCTCCAGAAGGATATAGATGGTGCCCTATTGTTCCAATCCCCACCAAACAGACCATCTCCAATCCAAGAAGCACCTCCTCTGAAAGAAGGCAGTGATCTTACAGGAGTGTGGTTTACTGATGCGTCATCTCACCGTGAGAACAATAAGTGGAAATACAAGGCCGTAGCACTGGAAGTAGCAACGGGGGAAAGAGCAATTGAAACAGGAGAAGGTAGCGCACAAGTAGGGGAACTCAGAGCCGTCCTACTAGCTGCACAACGTGGGGCTACTTACATTTACACTGACTCATATGCTGTTTTTAAAGGAGCCACTGAATGGATTGGACACTGGGCAGCCAATGATTGGCAGGTGAATAGAGTCCCAATCTGGGAGACAGAGAGTTGGAAGCAACTGTTGGAAATGGGAGGACAGAGAACATTGCACATTGGTTGGGTAAAAGGCCATGATCGTTCGAACTCGATCACTGCTCAATTCAACCAACAGGTAGATAGCCTCACGCGGTTGCAGCAAATTGACATTGTAGATGATGGTCGGGAATGGGAACGCTTACTCGAATGGTTACATATTAAGCGTGGCCATACAGGCCGTGCTGATCTGTATCAGGAAGGTCTAGCCCGGGGGTGGCCTGTGTCGGTTAAGCTGTGTGAACAAGTAGTAACCGCCTGTTCACAATGTCGCCTACGACTCAATAAAGATCATCCGAGTAAGGCGCCTCCTTTACACATTCGGGACAAGAAAACATTGTGGCATTCATGGCAAATTGATTATATTGGGCCCTTGAGATCATCAGGTGAGAAAAGATACGTCCTAGTCGGAGTGGAGATTATCTCTGGCCTCGCTATGGCCACCAGCTTCAAATCAGCTACCGGGAACAACACAGTGAAAGGCCTAAAAGGGTGGTTCAGCACACTTCCCCTTCCTGAGGAAATCCAAAGTGATAACGGTTCACACTTTACCGCTACAGTGGTACAAGATTGGGCCAAAGAAGAAGGGATTCGATGGGTATTTCATACTCCCTATTATCCTCAGGCTAATGGCATTGTTGAACGCACCAATGGATTGGTTAAGCGTTTTGCAAAAACTCATGAACCTGGTTGGCATTTGCCATTGGATGATGCCATCTATCAATTAAATAACAGATGGAGTGGAGATGGCTGTCCTAAAATGAAAGCTTTCTGTGTATCTGCTGATATCATCACTCCAAAAGTTCCCAATGAACCACGAAAATACCTGGGACAATTTCACCCTGGGCAACCTGTGTTAGTGAAAATGCCTCAAATTGGCACAGTACCAATGGTGTTAGCTACTCCCAAAAACCCCCATGCACGGGAAGCCAAAGACTGTTCAGGGAAGATACACCGGATCAGCACCCGGTGGATCTCGCCCTCTTTTTAACCCCGTCGGTCAAATGAGACCGAGCAGATTTTCTTTTCCTTTGTGTCTTACAGGAACCTCGGAAGAACTGTACGTGGACAGACGCATTGGCCTACGCTAACCTCGAGTGTCTCCAGGGAATCCTGACATTGATCCTGGCAATAATATTATTTTTGTTATGTATGGCCATCTGGAGGCCTAAATTTTAGAATGACGAATTGGCAGATGGAATTGATGCTATTCAGTTTTATCTTTTTACTCCCTGTTGTTTGTAGTCAAAGAGACCCAGAATGGCCGTGGTCTCGAGCTTATGTAAAACACAATGCGATGGCAGGAACAGGAAAAGGAAAATTGAGCCTGGCCACTGTAGTCCTACATGAAAATGAGGTGTTTTCAAAACATGAGATAGATCAAAGCATAGATAAAGTCGAACCTGACTCAACTCCACAGACTAGTCTGGTTCCACTGCCACTATCTGAAACCCCCGATAATGACACCTTATTGAGCGGACTTAAGAATCTGCCCCTTGATGATGAGCTTTGGGATAATGCACTGTCACGATACACTGCAAGCACTGAGACACTAGAAAACATGAGGGATTTAAATCTCTCCACTCTGGTTATACAAGGAAGTGAAGTATATTCCAGAGATAAATGGAGTTGGAAAGACTCACTCCAAATGGCTAAGCTTGAAGCCGTCCCAGGAAAGAAAATACAAATTAGCTGCCGAGTAATCAATGGGTCTGCTCACCATAGACCAACTGTAATTGAAACCATCCATGTAGACTCTACTAAACCGGACAAATATAACACTGATTGATTGTTACAAAATTATAGAGCCAAACTCAGATTGCTGGCACAACTTCACCTTTATCAAACCTATCATAGTATATTGTATTTGGGGCTACAGGGGCACGGAATTGTTATTTGAATTTATGATTGACTCAAATACATCTGAACCTGTTGAAATGAACCCAAAACCTACACCCCCACAAACTTTCAAGGGTGTAGCTACTCAGCCCTCCATTAGTCTAACTCCTTACACCTTTAACATTGGCCCTTATGCCATTAAACACACAGGTCAACAACAAATACCGTTTAACCCAACATATTCCCTCAAACGAGTAGAATTGTCAATGCAGATTAATATCTCTGCGATCAAACCCACCTGCTCACCATTCCTGAGTACATCTTATGCAGGATGGTCAGCATGGTTAGGCCGGCGAACTGTTGACACCTCACAACGACTGAAGAGAGAGGTGACTGGTATCTTAGGAACAGGACTGGGAGTCTTAAATAGTACAGATGCTGAGATACTTGCAAACAAACTAGTCACAACTACTAGTGATCTAGACAAATTAAAACATCCTCTACAGTCCTCTCTATCAGCATTGGGAAATCACCAATGGCTTTTATCGAATATATTGCCTCAGTGGGAGGAAACAGGTGAAAAAGACCATCAGCTGATCACAAATGCACTTGGTACAACCCAAAACAATGTTTCCTTGGCCCTTAGTTGTATCCAAGCCCAACTGTGGATGCAATCTATGACAGCCGCAATTATAAGGGAAGGTGAAGAAGGCACCTTGCCCACTGAAATTCGAAAAGTAATATGGGATAATGCAATTGAGTTTGAGAGAAAATTTCAGTCCTGGTGGTATCTGGTTAATTTCACCTATGATCCCACTGAGAGCAAAGCCACAGCTTTTGTCTTAACGATACGCAATGCCTCAGTATACACCATATACCCAATCATCGCACTGGGGTTGAATCACCATGGAGCTATACTCCATCCGGTAGAGCATAGAGTGTGGGCACAACAAAACGAGAATAAATGGCAAACTGTTGATGTTGAAGCATGCATTTCACGAGATCAACAAGGATTCATTTGTGAGAGTAATACTCTCAAGGCACAAGACATTTGTCTTGACACCAACCAGAATGTTTGTCATTTTGAGATACAACCTGATGAAACCCCAGAAACTGTGCTTGTATATATTGGGAAAGGGTGTGTTTGCATGAGGTCTCCCTGTACTTTTGTATTCGTAGATGACATAGCAGTAGATATAAGTAATAACTCAAATCTTTGTGTTTGTAACTTTACTAACATCATTGGATGTGACTTCAGTTATTCAGCTCCTGTTACGTCTTTTCAATTGCTACAATCTAATTACACATTGATTCGAGATTTGCTGCCTACCCCTATCGGAATGAATCTCTCACTAGTGAGGAAGTTGCTACAACACGATGAATTGAAGCGATTGTTGAAAGAGGCCCAAGAAAATGGACAAAGAACTCTGATTACTGTCCATCATGATGTTGAAGAAATACACCATGTACTGGAAAGGGTCAAGAGAGACGGTGGACATGAATGGTGGGACACCCTCTTTGGATGGTCACCGACAGCTACAGGACTTTTTAACAAGATGCTCCATCCTGTTGTTGTTCTACTAGTACTCACTGTATTGTGCTTTGCTTTGACAATTGTTTTGCATGTTAGACTTTGGATTATGATGAAACGCTTAACTCGCTTAATCACCCCACAAGAAGTATTTGCACTTGATATCCCTCGCCATAAGAGGACATGTGATATTCCCCATCAGTATTGATTATCGTGGAGCTTGAGTGACTGTAGTCACGGGGTGGATTATGTGGAATAATTACTAAATTGGCCAAGAATACAAAAATACAGCATTGTTCACACATTAAGGAAAGTCATAAAATCAAGAGGCTTCTGAGGTAGAATACAGCCACAGCTAGCACACGAAGAATGCAACATCTGTGATTCCCTGCGCGAGGCTGTTTGCGAAACTACACGAGGGATGGAACGGAACACGCTTGTTCCGTGGCCTTCCCTTGTGACGAATAGCAGATATGGGGACGAGATGGTACTACGGAACTGATAAGCGGCCTACACGCTACCCGAGCCAACCTTTCGTCAAATGTTGATGAAATGCTGTCCTTTTGTGCGAACTTTGCTCACCACAATGTACCAAAACACACCTCCATCCCGGAGGCTATCCGCCCCCGAGGTGTGAACACTCCTCCTTGAATACATTAATCATAATAAAAGTATGTATGACTAAAGTCACTCAAACTCCACTTTGAAGATAAAAAAAAAATATAAAAATAGCCCAAGAGAGAGGGGATGTCAGGGAAGACACCATCGCGAAGAATTCCACCGCTGATTTCCGGGATCAGTCGACGGGCTGAGCCTTTCTTCCCCCCCATAGGGACGCCTTTGGGTAAGACTTCGATTACACCGAGCGCTTTCTCGGGGACTTAGAAATTTCTCTAGAGAATCTCTACCCTACGTTTATAGCCAGGCTGTATCGTTTATAATTTTGTCGCGCGTTTGTATACTTAGCAATATCTTTATTTGCACGTGCTTTGCAGACAGTGTATTTATCACCGGCAATCCTAAAGAACCTGTATATCTGTTGTTTAAATAAACTGCACTGTTTAAGTAGCTAGTCGTTCCGCTTTCTCACTGAACGCGACCAAAACTACAGAGAGGCCGTGCTAGTTCAGGAGCACGACTAGACTGAAGGTGCAGTCCACTATTAGTGTATTCAAATCGTAGTAGTTTAATACATATTAAACGCGATTGGACTGATAGTGCTGAATTGGGCATCACTCAGAATTTAAACCTAGCCGCACCTAGCCTCCCACCTCGGTGAGGAGTGTTAGAACGCAAGGGGGTTTATCTTCTGCCAAAACCGCTTGGCCCCGTTTCACGCAACAGAATTTGGCGTAGTCGGCAGGATTGCCATGGATAAACTGCTGCAAAAATATGATTGTGCCCCTTCCCAGGCTGGGAAGGAGTGGGCCCAAAAATTTTGGAAGGATGAAGAGAAAGTGGTGGAACGTATTGAAGAGTGTCGGGTTTCACAGAAGCTCAGAGCGGGGAAAGGCAAGGGTGTGATTTGTGCTGCGTTAGGCGCCTGTTTATCTTGTGCACAACAAGAAGCTAGAGAAACCCCTGCTCCTAATCTGATTTCAGCTGTAGAATATGCAACCCTGAAATCGGAGAATGAGGTGCTGAAGTCATCATTAGCCTTGCAAAAGGAGACAGGAGAAAAATTAAGAACTCACGTCGATAAGCTTGTGAGTGAGAATGAATGTTTAGGAAACCAGAATGCTCAACTTAAAATATTATTAGAAAGGGTGACTGGGCTCTTAGATAAAATGCAGCCCTCGACCCAGGTCCAACAGATTCGTAAGTTAATGTGTTATCCAAATTCCGGAACCCAGACCGGAGATTTTTTGTCTAATAGTGAGGATGACGAAGAAGATGAGGAGGAAAGGACTTTTACTTTGAAATCCCAAGTTTTTCCTTTACGTCCTCTGGTTAAAACTGAAACTGCGGTTGATGACGATGATGAAATTCACACCACTGTGCGTACCGTTCCACGGACACCAACCGAGTTAACAAAAATAAGGGAGAAATATTCGAGGCGACCAGAAGAGTCAGCTGTTGAGTACGTGTGGCGAGTTTCTTCTGAAGGGGGGGACAGAATTATGCTGAGTGAGGAAGAAGCAGGAGACTCTTGGGGACCAGGAGTGTTTTTAACCACTATGCCTGGGGATCATAATTATTCCCTAACTGCTCGAGCAGCCTATTGGGCAGGGGGTATGGATCCGCGAGAGAGGGGGGAGCCGTTAGAGATTAGAGCTACAGGCTACTCTGATCTGTTTGCGGCTGTACGGAAAGCAGCTTGTCTGCAAGCCATGTATGACAGAGAGGAATTTCGGAAATCCCCAATGTCAGCCCCTATCGACCCCGATCGATTAGCCCCTCTCATCCGTGGTCTTCCCGATTGCCTGAAACCGTTCCTTGTTCGTACTCAAGATCGTATACGAGAGGCTCGGGGTGCTCATAGGCGGGGCCGTCGTCACTACATGCCCACCTGGAATGAATATGTACAGGAAATAGATCAATATGGGCGCCGAATGGGCTGGGCCAGCCTAACTAGTGAGAAATCCTCCGAACACCCCCGAAAGGTTCGCCAAGTCCGAACTCACACTAAAAACCCTAAATCGGAGGAAAGGTTTAAGCCTGATAAGGACCGGAATGAGTTGTGGCGTAAAGCCCTACAATTAGGGGTGCCCCGACAATTCTTGCACGGTGTCCCTACGGGAGACCTCCGTACACTAGTCCAATCTCTAACTAGAAAGAATAATGTGGCTGGGGAGAAAAGTCTAACCAGAGAATCCCCAAGTCGTGAGAAAATTGTGCCTTCTGCACCGGAACGTAACTTGATTGATTTGACAGAGTCCCAGCCAAAAAACTCCTATCCCCGGGGAGGGCAGTGAGCCACCCTGTCCGGCAGGTACTAGCAATTCAATGGCTCTCTCATAAAGACTCCGAACCCGTTATTATCATTCCTGTTGGACCCCGGAAGATATTGGTAAATTTTATTATTGATACTGGAGCCCAAATGTCTGCAATCACTAACGAAACAGCACAACTTCTAGGTATAAATCCCACCCGACGCAGAGTCAACTTCACAGGAATTGATGGTGTGGTAAAAACATGCCCCACTGCAAAAATTAACCTCTGGTTGCCGGGAGAGCAGCGAATGACTAGGGCAGAAGTGTTAGTGGGTGCCTCACATTCTAACCTCCTAGGATTTGACGTGCTGCGTGGGCGAATGTGGAAATTCCCGGATGGAACTGTGTGGAGTTTTGCAGGACGCAAAAAAGGATTAGACGCAGTTAAACTGGGCCTATTAGAAACATCTATACCTTTGCCTCCCTCTAAAATTACCAACGTCCGACAGTACCCACTGCCTGCAGCTGCACTTGCAGGAGCAGACGGGGTGGTATCAGATTTAGAAAAAAGAAACATCATTCAGAGGACTCACTCGCCTTATAATTCACCGGTGTGGCCAGTAAAGAAACCAACCGGGCAATGGCGTTTCACAGTAGATTACCGAAAGTTAAACGCCAACGCTGCACCCCTGACCGCTGCGGTTCCGAGTATCGCGGAAATTGTGACAATGATAAAAGGAGCTGCCCATCCTTGGATGGCTGCCTTAGATGTAAAAGACATGTTTTTTATGATTCCCCTCCTTGAGCAAGACAAAGCGCAGTTTGCATTCACGTGGAAAGGAGTCCAATATACCTTTAACCGACTTCCACAAGGATACAAACATTCCCCCACCATTGCTCATAATGCTTTAGCTAAAGCGCTATCAGAGATTCCTGTTTCACAGGGATGTACAGTATACCAATATATTGACGACATCTTAATAGGGGGGGAGAGAGCCAAGAAAGTGTACAAGACATGATGCAAAACATCCGAAAAACATTATCAGATTTGGGATTGGAAATTCCAGACTCAAAATGTCAGGGACCTGCACAGGAAGTTAAATTCCTGGGGGTCTGGTGGATTAAGGGAGCTGCTTCTGTCCCTCAGGATACCCTGAAAAAAATAGAACATGGACAGAATCCTTCCAGCACGAAGGAGTTACAGCAAGTTCTGGGAACTTTAAGTTATTGGCGTAAACACATCCCTGGCTTTTCCATCATTGCTCGCCCCCTTTATTGTTTGCTCAAAAAAGGTAAATCCTGGGAGTGGACTGAACAACATACTAATGCACTGGAATTGCTAATAAAAGAGCTAAGGTTATTCCAACAACTTGGCCCCATACATCCAACTGACCCTGTCCATGTAGAATGGGGGTCCAGCGAACATGGTTCTCATTGTAACTTATGGCAAAAGGGACCAGCAGGACCGGAGAGACCATTAGAATTTAGCTCTCACTCCTTTAATGATACTGAGAGCAGATATTCAGACCTAGAGAAGGGTTTACTGTCCCTGGTGCGAGCATTGCAACGAGCAGAGCAGATAAGGAGAGAACAGAGCGTGATTGTTCGGGGCCCTTTTCGTCTCCTAGATGTGGTCCGTAAAGGGACAGCACCACCAGCCGGCATTGCCCAGAAACCCACAGTTCGAAAGTGGTATGCTTATTTAGAAGGCATTAATGATATCATGCCAATCTCTGAAGGTAGTATCAAAGTATCCAAGCTCCAGAAGGATATAGATGGTGCCCTATTGTTCCAATCCCCACCAAACAGACCATCTCCAATCCAAGAAGCACCTCCTCTGAAAGAAGGCAGTGATCTTACAGGAGTGTGGTTTACTGATGCGTCATCTCACCGTGAGAACAATAAGTGGAAATACAAGGCCGTAGCACTGGAAGTAGCAACGGGGGAAAGAGCAATTGAAACAGGAGAAGGTAGCGCACAAGTAGGGGAACTCAGAGCCGTCCTACTAGCTGCACAACGTGGGGCTACTTACATTTACACTGACTCATATGCTGTTTTTAAAGGAGCCACTGAATGGATTGGACACTGGGCAGCCAATGATTGGCAGGTGAATAGAGTCCCAATCTGGGAGACAGAGAGTTGGAAGCAACTGTTGGAAATGGGAGGACAGAGAACATTGCACATTGGTTGGGTAAAAGGCCATGATCGTTCGAACTCGATCACTGCTCAATTCAACCAACAGGTAGATAGCCTCACGCGGTTGCAGCAAATTGACATTGTAGATGATGGTCGGGAATGGGAACGCTTACTCGAATGGTTACATATTAAGCGTGGCCATACAGGCCGTGCTGATCTGTATCAGGAAGGTCTAGCCCGGGGGTGGCCTGTGTCGGTTAAGCTGTGTGAACAAGTAGTAACCGCCTGTTCACAATGTCGCCTACGACTCAATAAAGATCATCCGAGTAAGGCGCCTCCTTTACACATTCGGGACAAGAAAACATTGTGGCATTCATGGCAAATTGATTATATTGGGCCCTTGAGATCATCAGGTGAGAAAAGATACGTCCTAGTCGGAGTGGAGATTATCTCTGGCCTCGCTATGGCCACCAGCTTCAAATCAGCTACCGGGAACAACACAGTGAAAGGCCTAAAAGGGTGGTTCAGCACACTTCCCCTTCCTGAGGAAATCCAAAGTGATAACGGTTCACACTTTACCGCTACAGTGATACAAGATTGGGCCAAAGAAGAAGGGATTCGATGGGTATTTCATACTCCCTATTATCCTCAGGCTAATGGCATTGTTGAACGCACCAATGGATTGGTTAAGCGTTTTGCAAAAACTCATGAACCTGGTTGGCATTTGCCATTGGATGATGCCATCTATCAATTAAATAACAGATGGAGTGGAGATGGCTGTCCTAAAATGAAAGCTTTCTGTGTATCTGCTGATATCATCACTCCAAAAGTTCCCAATGAACCACGAAAATACCTGGGACAATTTCACCCTGGGCAACCTGTGTTAGTGAAAATGCCTCAAATTGGCACAGTACCAATGGTGTTAGCTACTCCCAAAAACCCCCATGCACGGGAAGCCAAAGACTGTTCAGGGAAGATACACCGGATCAGCACCCGGTGGATCTCGCCCTCTTTTTAACCCCGTCGGTCAAATGAGACCGAGCAGATTTTCTTTTCCTTTGTGTCTTACAGGAACCTCGGAAGAACTGTATGTGGACAGACGCATTGGCCTACGCTAACCTCGAGTGTCTCCAGGGAATCCTGACATTGATCCTGGCAATAATATTATTTTTGTTATGTATGGCCATCTGGAGGCCTAAATTTTAGAATGACGAATTGGCAGATGGAATTGATGCTATTCAGTTTTATCTTTTTACTCCCTGTTGTTTGTAGTCAAAGAGACCCAGAATGGCCGTGGTCTCAAGCTTATGTAAAACACAATGCGATGGCAGGAACAGGAAAAGGAAAATTGAGCCTGGCCACTGTAGTCCTACATGAAAATGAGGTGTTTTCAAAACATGAGATAGATCAAAGCATAGATAAAGTCGAACCTGACTCAACTCCACAGACTAGTCTGGTTCCACTGCCACTATCTGAAACCCCCGATAATGACACCTTATTGAGCGGACTTAAGAATCTGCCCCTTGATGATGAGCTTTGGGATAATGCACTGTCACGATACGCTGCAAGCACTGAGACACTAGAAAACATGAGGGATTTAAATCTCTCCACTCTGGTTATACAAGGAAGTGAAGTATATTCCAGAGATAAATGGAGTTGGAAAGACTCACTCCAAATGGCTAAGCTTGAAGCCGTCCCAGGAAAGAAAATACAAATTAGCTGCCGAGTAATCAATGGGTCTGCTCACCATAGACCAACTGTAATTGAAACCATCCATGTAGACTCTACTAAACCGGACAAATATAACACTGATTGATTGTTACAAAATTATAGAGCCAAACTCAGATTGCTGGCACAACTTCACCTTTATCAAACCTATCATAGTATATTGTATTTGGGGCTACAGGGGCACGGAATTGTTATTTGAATTTATGATTGACTCAAATACATCTGAACCTGTTGAAATGAACCCAAAACCTACACCCCCACAAACTTTCAAGGGTGTAGCTACTCAGCCCTCCATTAGTCTAACTCCTTACACCTTTAACATTGGCCCTTATGCCATTAAACACACAGGTCAACAACAAATACCGTTTAACCCAACATATTCCCTCAAACGAGTAGAATTGTCAATGCAGATTAATATCTCTGCGATCAAACCCACCTGCTCACCATTCCTGAGTACATCTTATGCAGGATGGTCAGCATGGTTAGGCCGGCGAACTGTTGACACCTCACAACGACTGAAGAGAGAGGTGACTGGTATCTTAGGAACAGGACTGGGAGTCTTAAATAGTACAGATGCTGAGATACTTGCAAACAAACTAGTCACAACTACTAGTGATCTAGACAAATTAAAACATCCTCTACAGTCCTCTCTATCAGCATTGGGAAATCACCAATGGCTTTTATCGAATATATTGCCTCAGTGGGAGGAAACAGGTGAAAAAGACCATCAGCTGATCACAAATGCACTTGGTACAACCCAAAACAATGTTTCCTTGGCCCTTAGTTGTATCCAAGCCCAACTGTGGATGCAATCTATGACAGCCGCAATTATAAGGGAAGGTGAAGAAGGCACCTTGCCCACTGAAATTCGAAAAGTAATATGGGATAATGCAATTGAGTTTGAGAGAAAATTTCAGTCCTGGTGGTATCTGGTTAATTTCACCTATGATCCCACTGAGAGCAAAGCCACAGCTTTTGTCTTAACGATACGCAATGCCTCAGTATACACCATATACCCAATCATCGCACTGGGGTTGAATCACCATGGAGCTATACTCCATCCGGTAGAGCATAGAGTGTGGGCACAACAAAACGAGAATAAATGGCAAACTGTTGATGTTGAAGCATGCATTTCACGAGATCAACAAGGATTCATTTGTGAGAGTAATACTCTCAAGGCACAAGACATTTGTCTTGACACCAACCAGAATGTTTGTCATTTTGAGATACAACCTGATGAAACCCCAGAAACTGTGCTTGTATATATTGGGAAAGGGTGTGTTTGCATGAGGTCTCCCTGTACTTTTGTATTCGTAGATGACATAGCAGTAGATATAAGTAATAACTCAAATCTTTGTGTTTGTAACTTTACTAACATCATTGGATGTGACTTCAGTTATTCAGCTCCTGTTACGTCTTTTCAATTGCTACAATCTAATTACACATTGATTCGAGATTTGCTGCCTACCCCTATCGGAATGAATCTCTCACTAGTGAGGAAGTTGCTACAACACGATGAATTGAAGCGATTGTTGAAAGAGGCCCAAGAAAATGGACAAAGAACTCTGATTACTGTCCATCATGATGTTGAAGAAATACACCATGTACTGGAAAGGGTCAAGAGAGACGGTGGACATGAATGGTGGGACACCCTCTTTGGATGGTCACCGACAGCTACAGGACTTTTTAACAAGATGCTCCATCCTGTTGTTGTTCTACTAGTACTCACTGTATTGTGCTTTGCTTTGACAATTGTTTTGCATGTTAGACTTTGGATTATGATGAAACGCTTAACTCGCTTAATCACCCCGCAAGAAGTATTTGCACTTGATATCCCTCGCCATAAGAGGACATGTGATATTCCCCATCAGTATTGATTATCGTGGAGCTTGAGTGACTGTAGTCACGGGGTGGATTATGTGGAATAATTACTAAATTGGCCAAGAATACAAAAATACAGCATTGTTCACACATTAAGGAAAGTCATAAAATCAAGAGGCTTCTGAGGTAGAATACAGCCACAGCTAGCACACGAAGAATGCAACATCTGTGATTCCCTGCGCGAGGTTGTTTGCGAAACTACACGAGGGATGGAACGGAACACGCTTGTTCCGTGGCCTTCCCTTGTGACGAATAGCAGATATGGGGACGAGATGGTACTACGGAACTGATAAGCGGCCTACACGCTACCCGAGCCAACCTTTCGTCAAATGTTGATGAAATGCTGTCCTTTTGTGCGAACTTTGCTCACCACAATGTACCAAAACACACCTCCATCCCGGAGGCTATCCGCCCCCGAGGTGTGAACACTCCTCCTTGAATACATTAATCATAATAAAAGTATGTATGACTAAAGTCACTCAAACTCCACTTTGAAGATAAAAAAATAATATAAAAATAGCCCAAGAGAGAGGGGATGTCAGGGAAGACACCATCGCGAAGAATTCCACCGCTGATTTCCGGGATCAGTCGACGGGCTGAGCCTTTCTTCCCCCCCATAGGGACGCCTTTGGGTAAGACTTCGATTACACCGAGCGCTTTCTCGGGGACTTAGAAATTTCTCTAGAGAATCTCTACCCTACGTTTATAGCCAGGCTGTATCGTTTATAATTTTGTCGCGCGTTTGTATACTTAGCAATATCTTTATTTGCACGTGCTTTGCAGACAGTGTATTTATCACCGGCAATCCTAAAGAACCTGTATATCTGTTGTTTAAATAAACTGCACTGTTTAAGTAGCTAGTCGTTCCGCTTTCTCACTGAACGCGACCAAAACTACAGAGAGGCCGTGCTAGTTCAGGAGCACGACTAGACTGAAGGTGCAGTCCACTATTAGTGTATCCAAATCGTAGTAGTTTAATACATATTAAACGCGATTGGACTGATAGTGCTGAATTGGGCATCACTCAGAATTTAAACCTAGCCGCACCTAGCCTCCCACCTCGGTGAGGAGTGTTAGAACGCAAGGGGGTTTATCTTCTGCCAAAACCGCTTGGCCCCGTTTCACGCAACAGAATTTGGCGTAGTCGGCAGGATTGCCATGGATAAACTGCTGCAAAAATATGATTGTGCCCCTTCCCAGGCTGGGAAGGAGTGGGCCCAAAAATTTTGGAAGGATGAAGAGAAAGTGGTGGAACGTATTGAAGAGTGTCGGGTTTCACAGAAGCTCAGAGCGGGGAAAGGCAAGGGTGTGATTTGTGCTGCGTTAGGCGCCTGTTTATCTTGTGCACAACAAGAAGCTAGAGAAACCCCTGCTCCTAATCTGATTTCAGCTGTAGAATATGCAACCCTGAAATCGGAGAATGAGGTGCTGAAGTCATCATTAGCCTTGCAAAAGGAGACAGGAGAAAAATTAAGAACTCACGTCGATAAGCTTGTGAGTGAGAATGAATGTTTAGGAAACCAGAATGCTCAACTTAAAATATTATTAGAAAGGGTGACTGGGCTCTTAGATAAAATGCAGCCCTCGACCCAGGTCCAACAGATTCGTAAGTTAATGTGTTATCCAAATTCCGGAACCCAGACCGGAGATTTTTTGTCTAATAGTGAGGATGACGAAGAAGATGAGGAGGAAAGGACTTTTACTTTGAAATCCCAAGTTTTTCCTTTACGTCCTCTGGTTAAAACTGAAGCTGCGGTTGATGACGATGATGAAATTCACACCACTGTGCGTACCGTTCCACGGACACCAACCGAGTTAACAAAAATAAGGGAGAAATATTCGAGGCGACCAGAAGAGTCAGCTGTTGAGTACGTGTGGCGAGTTTCTTCTGAAGGGGGGGACAGAATTATGCTGAGTGAGGAAGAAGCAGGAGACTCTTGGGGACCAGGAGTGTTTTTAACCACTATGCCTGGGGATCATAATTATTCCCTAACTGCTCGAGCAGCCTATTGGGCAGGGGGTATGGATCCGCGAGAGAGGGGGGAGCCGTTAGAGATTAGAGCTACAGGCTACTCTGATCTGTTTGCGGCTGTACGGAAAGCAGCTTGTCTGCAAGCCATGTATGACAGAGAGGAATTTCGGAAATCCCCAATGTCAGCCCCTATCGACCCCGATCGATTAGCCCCTCTCATCCGTGGTCTTCCCGATTGCCTGAAACCGTTCCTTGTTCGTACTCAAGATCGTATACGAGAGGCTCGGGGTGCTCATAGGCGGGGCCGTCGTCACTACATGCCCACCTGGAATGAATATGTACAAGAAATAGATCAATATGGGCGCCGAATGGGCTGGGCCAGCCTAACTAGTGAGAAATCCTCCGAACACCCCCGAAAGGTTCGCCAAGTCCGAACTCACACTAAAAACCCTAAATCGGAGGAAAGGTTTAAGCCTGATAAGGACCGGAATGAGTTGTGGCGTAAAGCCCTACAATTAGGGGTGCCCCGACAATTCTTGCACGGTGTCCCTACGGGAGACCTCCGTACACTAGTCCAATCTCTAACTAGAAAGAATAATGTGGCTGGGGAGAAAAGTCTAACCAGAGAATCCCCAAGTCGTGAGAAAATTGTGCCTTCTGCACCGGAACGTAACTTGATTGATTTGACAGAGTCCCAGCCAAAAAACTCCTATCCCCGGGGAGGGCAGTGAGCCACCCTGTCCGGCAGGTACTAGCAATTCAATGGCTCTCTCATAAAGACTCCGAACCCGTTATTATCATTCCTGTTGGACCCCGGAAGATATTGGTAAATTTTATTATTGATACTGGAGCCCAAATGTCTGCAATCACTAACGAAACAGCACAACTTCTAGGTATAAATCCCACCCGACGCAGAGTCAACTTCACAGGAATTGATGGTGTGGTAAAAACATGCCCCACTGCAAAAATTAACCTCTGGTTGCCGGGAGAGCAGCGAATGACTAGGGCAGAAGTGTTAGTGGGTGCCTCACATTCTAACCTCCTAGGATTTGACGTGCTGCGTGGGCGAATGTGGAAATTCCCGGATGGAACTGTGTGGAGTTTTGCAGGACGCAAAAAAGGATTAGACACAGTTAAACTGGGCCTATTAGAAACATCTATACCTTTGCCTCCCTCTAAAATTACCAACGTCCGACAGTACCCACTGCCTGCAGCTGCACTTGCAGGAGCAGACGGGGTGGTATCAGATTTAGAAAAAAGAAACATCATTAAGAGGACTCACTCGCCTTATAATTCACCGGTGTGGCCAGTAAAGAAACCAACCGGGCAATGGCGTTTCACAGTAGATTACCGAAAGTTAAACGCCAACACTGCACCCCTGACCGCTGCGGTTCCGAGTATCGCGGAAATTGTGACAATGATAAAAGGAGCTGCCCATCCTTGGATGGCTGCCTTAGATGTAAAAGACATGTTTTTTATGATTCCCCTCCTTGAGCAAGACAAAGCGCAGTTTGCATTCACGTGGAAAGGAGTCCAATATACCTTTAACCGACTTCCACAAGGATACAAACATTCCCCCACCATTGCTCATAATGCTTTAGCTAAAGCGCTATCAGAGATTCCTGTTTCACAGGGATGTACAGTATACCAATATATTGACGACATCTTAATAGGGGGGGAGAGAGCCAAGAAAGTGTACAAGACATGATGCAAAACATCCAAAAAACATTATCAGATTTGGGATTGGAAATTCCAGACTCAAAATGTCAGGGACCTGCACAGGAAGTTAAATTCCTGGGGGTCTGGTGGATTAAGGGAGCTGCTTCTGTCCCTCAGGATACCCTGAAAAAAATAGAACATGGACAGAATCCTTCCAGCACGAAGGAGTTACAGCAAGTTCTGGGAACTTTAAGTTATTGGCGTAAACACATCCCTGGCTTTTCCATCATTGCTCGCCCCCTTTATTGTTTGCTCAAAAAAGGTAAATCCTGGGAGTGGACTGAACAACATACTAATGCACTGGAATTGCTAATAAAAGAGCTAAGGTTATTCCAACAACTTGGCCCCATACATCCAACTGACCCTGTCCATGTAGAATGGGGGTCCAGCGAACATGGTTCTCATTGTAACTTATGGCAAAAGGGACCAGCAGGACCGGAGAGACCATTAGAATTTAGCTCTCACTCCTTTAATGATACTGAGAGCAGATATTCAGACCTAGAGAAGGGTTTACTGTCCCTGGTGCGAGCATTGCAACGAGCAGAGCAGATAAGGAGAGAACAGAGCGTGATTGTTCGGGGCCCTTTTCGTCTCCTAGATGTGGTCCGTAAAGGGACAGCACCACCAGCCGGCATTGCCCAGAAACCCACAGTTCGAAAGTGGTATGCTTATTTAGAAGGCATTAATGATATCATGCCAATCTCTGAAGGTAGTATCAAAGTATCCAAGCTCCAGAAGGATATAGATGGTGCCCTATTGTTCCAATCCCCACCAAACAGACCATCTCCAATCCAAGAAGCACCTCCTCTGAAAGAAGGCAGTGATCTTACAGGAGTGTGGTTTACTGATGCGTCATCTCACCGTGAGAACAATAAGTGGAAATACAAGGCCGTAGCACTGGAAGTAGCAACGGGGGAAAGAGCAATTGAAACAGGAGAAGGTAGCGCACAAGTAGGGGAACTCAGAGCCGTCCTACTAGCTGCACAACGTGGGGCTACTTACATTTACACTGACTCATATGCTGTTTTTAAAGGAGCCACTGAATGGATTGGACACTGGGCAGCCAATGATTGGCAGGTGAATAGAGTCCCAATCTGGGAGACAGAGAGTTGGAAGCAACTGTTGGAAATGGGAGGACAGAGAACATTGCACATTGGTTGGGTAAAAGGCCATGATCGTTCGAACTCGATCACTGCTCAATTCAACCAACAGGTAGATAGCCTCACGCGGTTGCAGCAAATTGACATTGTAGATGATGGTCGGGAATGGGAACGCTTACTCGAATGGTTACATATTAAGCGTGGCCATACAGGCCGTGCTGATCTGTATCAGGAAGGTCTAGCCCGGGGGTGGCCTGTGTCGGTTAAGCTGTGTGAACAAGTAGTAACCGCCTGTTCACAATGTCGCCTACGACTCAATAAAGATCATCCGAGTAAGGCGCCTCCTTTACACATTCGGGACAAGAAAACATTGTGGCATTCATGGCAAATTGATTATATTGGGCCCTTGAGATCATCAGGTGAGAAAAGATACGTCCTAGTCGGAGTGGAGATTATCTCTGGCCTCGCTATGGCCACCAGCTTCAAATCAGCTACCGGGAACAACACAGTGAAAGGCCTAAAAGGGTGGTTCAGCACACTTCCCCTTCCTGAGGAAATCCAAAGTGATAACGGTTCACACTTTACCGCTACAGTGGTACAAGATTGGGCCAAAGAAGAAGGGATTCGATGGGTATTTCATACTCCCTATTATCCTCAGGCTAATGGCATTGTTGAACGCACCAATGGATTGGTTAAGCGTTTTGCAAAAACTCATGAACCTGGTTGGCATTTGCGATTGGATGATGCCATCTATCAATTAAATAACAGATGGAGTGGAGATGGCTGTCCTAAAATGAAAGCTTTCTGTGTATCTGCTGATATCATCACTCCAAAAGTTCCCAATGAACCACGAAAATACCTGGGACAATTTCACCCTGGGCAACCTGTGTTAGTGAAAATGCCTCAAATTGGCACAGTACCAATGGTGTTAGCTACTCCCAAAAACCCCCATGCACGGGAAGCCAAAGACTGTTCAGGGAAGATACACCGGATCAGCACCCGGTGGATCTCGCCCTCTTTTTAACCCCGTCGGTCAAATGAGACCGAGCAGATTTTCTTTTCCTTTGTGTCTTACAGGAACCTCGGAAGAACTGTACGTGGACAGACGCATTGGCCTACGCTAACCTCGAGTGTCTCCAGGGAATCCTGACATTGATCCTGGCAATAATATTATTTTTGTTATGTATGGCCATCTGGAGGCCTAAATTTTAGAATGACGAATTGGCAGATGGAATTGATGCTATTCAGTTTTATCTTTTTACTCCCTGTTGTTTGTAGTCAAAGAGACCCAGAATGGCCGTGGTCTCAAGCTTATGTAAAACACAATGCGATGGCAGGAACAGGAAAAGGAAAATTGAGCCTGGCCACTGTAGTCCTACATGAAAATGAGGTGTTTTCAAAACATGAGATAGATCAAAGCATAGATAAAGTCGAACCTGACTCAACTCCACAGACTAGTCTGGTTCCACTGCCACTATCTGAAACCCCCGATAATGACACCTTATTGAGCGGACTTAAGAATCTGCCCCTTGATGATGAGCTTTGGGATAATGCACTGTCACGATACACTGCAAGCACTGAGACACTAGAAAACATGAGGGATTTAAATCTCTCCACTCTGGTTATACAAGGAAGTGAAGTATATTCCAGAGATAAATGGAGTTGGAAAGACTCACTCCAAATGGCTAAGCTTGAAGCCGTCCCAGGAAAGAAAATACAAATTAGCTGCCGAGTAATCAATGGGTCTGCTCACCATAGACCAACTGTAATTGAAACCATCCATGTAGACTCTACTAAACCGGACAAATATAACACTGATTGATTGTTACAAAATTATAGAGCCAAACTCAGATTGCTGGCACAACTTCACCTTTATCAAACCTATCATAGTATATTGTATTTGGGGCTACAGGGGCACGGAATTGTTATTTGAATTTATGATTGACTCAAATACATCTGAACCTGTTGAAATGAACCCAAAACCTACACCCCCACAAACTTTCAAGGGTGTAGCTACTCAGCCCTCCATTAGTCTAACTCCTTACACCTTTAACATTGGCCCTTATGCCATTAAACACACAGGTCAACAACAAATACCGTTTAACCAAACATATTCCCTCAAACGAGTAGAATTGTCAATGCAGATTAATATCTCTGCGATCAAACCCACCTGCTCACCATTCCTGAGTACATCTTATGCAGGATGGTCAGCATGGTTAGGCCGGCGAACTGTTGACACCTCACAACGACTGAAGAGAGAGGTGACTGGTATCTTAGGAACAGGACTGGGAGTCTTAAATAGTATAGATGCTGAGATACTTGCAAACAAACTAGTCACAACTACTAGTGATCTAGACAAATTAAAACATCCTCTACAGTCCTCTCTATCAGCATTGGGAAATCACCAATGGCTTTTATCGAATATATTGCCTCAGTGGGAGGAAACAGGTGAAAAAGACCATCAGCTGATCACAAATGCACTTGGTACAACCCCAAACAATGTTTCCTTGGCCCTTAGTTGTATCCAAGCCCAACTGTGGATGCAATCTATGACAGCCGCAATTATAAGGGAAGGTGAAGAAGGCACCTTGCCCACTGAAATTCGAAAAGTAATATGGGATAATGCAATTGAGTTTGAGAGAAAATTTCAATCCTGGTGGTATCTGGTTAATTTCACCTATGATCCCACTGAGAGCAAAGCCACAGCTTTTGTCTTAACGATACGCAATGCCTCAGTATACACCATATACCCAATCATCGCACTGGGGTTGAATCACCATGGAGCTATACTCCATCCGGTAGAGCATAGAGTGTGGGCACAACAAAACGAGAATAAATGGCAAACTGTTGATGTTGAAGCATGCATTTCACGAGATCAACAAGGATTCATTTGTGAGAGTAATACTCTCAAGGCACAAGACATTTGTCTTGACACCAACCAGAATGTTTGTCATTTTGAGATACAACCTGATGAAACCCCAGAAACTGTGCTTGTATATATTGGGAAAGGGTGTGTTTGCATGAGGTCTCCCTGTACTTTTGTATTCGTAGATGACATAGCAGTAGATATAAGTAATAACTCAAATCTTTGTGTTTGTAACTTTACTAACATCATTGGATGTGACTTCAGTTATTCAGCTCCTGTTACGTCTTTTCAATTGCTACAATCTAATTACACATTGATTCGAGATTTGCTGCCTACCCCTATCGGAATGAATCTCTCACTAGTGAGGAAGTTGCTACAACACGATGAATTGAAGCGATTGTTGAAAGAGGCCCAAGAAAATGGACAAAGAACTCTGATTACTGTCCATCATGATGTTGAAGAAATACACCATGTACTGGAAAGGGTCAAGAGAGACGGTGGACATGAATGGTGGGACACCCTCTTTGGATGGTCACCGACAGCTACAGGACTTTTTAACAAGATGCTCCATCCTGTTGTTGTTCTACTAGTACTCACTGTATTGTGCTTTGCTTTGACAATTGTTTTGCATGTTAGACTTTGGATTATGATGAAACGCTTAACTCGCTTAATCACCCCACAAGAAGTATTTGCACTTGATATCCCTCGCCATAAGAGGACGTGTGATATTCCCCATCAGTATTGATTATCGTGGAGCTTGAGTGACTGTAGTCACGGGGTGGATTATGTGGAATAATTACTAAATTGGCCAAGAATACAAAAATACAGCATTGTTCACACATTAAGGAAAGTCATAAAATCAAGAGGCTTCTGAGGTAGAATACAGCCACAGCTAGCACACGAAGAATGCAACATCTGTGATTCCCTGCGCGAGGTTGTTTGCGAAACTACACGAGGGATGGAACGGAACACGCTTGTTCCGTGGCCTTCCCTTGTGACGAATAGCAGATATGGGGACGAGATGGTACTACGGAACTGATAAGCGGCCTACACGCTACCCGAGCCAACCTTTCGTCAAATGTTGATGAAATGCTGTCCTTTTGTGCGAACTTTGCTCACCACAATGTACCAAAACACACCTCCATCCCGGAGGCTATCCGCCCCCGAGGTGTGAACACTCCTCCTTGAATACATTAATCATAATAAAAGTATGTATGACTAAAGTCACTCAAACTCCACTTTGAAGATAAAAAAATAATATAAAAATAGCCCAAGAGAGAGGGGATGTCAGGGAAGACACCATCGCGAAGAATTCCACCGCTGATTTCCGGGATCAGTCGACGGGCTGAGCCTTTCTTCCCCCCCATAGGGACGCCTTTGGGTAAGACTTCGATTACACCGAGCGCTTTCTCGGGGACTTAGAAATTTCTCTAGAGAATCTCTACCCTACGTTTATAGCCAGGCTGTATCGTTTATAATTTTGTCGCGCGTTTGTATACTTAGCAATATCTTTATTTGCACGTGCTTTGCAGACAGTGTATTTATCACCGGCAATCCTAAAGAACCTGTATATCTGTTGTTTAAATAAACTGCACTGTTTAAGTAGCTAGTCGTTCCGCTTTCTCACTGAACGCGACCAAAACTACAGAGAGGCCGTGCTAGTTCAGGAGCACGACTAGACTGAAGGTGCAGTCCACTATTAGTGTATCCAAATCGTAGTAGTTTAATACATATTAAACGCGATTGGACTGATAGTGCTGAATTGGGCATCACTCAGAATTTAAACCTAGCCGCACCTAGCCTCCCACCTCGGTGAGGAGTGTTAGAACGCAAGGGGGTTTATCTTCTGCCAAAACCGCTTGGCCCCGTTTCACGCAACAGAATTTGGCGTAGTCGGCAGGATTGCCATGGATAAACTGCTGCAAAAATATGATTGTGCCCCTTCCCAGGCTGGGAAGGAGTGGGCCCAAAAATTTTGGAAGGATGAAGAGAAAGTGGTGGAACGTATTGAAGAGTGTCGGGTTTCACAGAAGCTCAGAGCGGGGAAAGGCAAGGGTGTGATTTGTGCTGTGTTAGGCGCCTGTTTATCTTGTGCACAACAAGAAGCTAGAGAAACCCCTGCTCCTAATCTGATTTCAGCTGTAGAATATGCAACCCTGAAATCGGAGAATGAGGTGCTGAAGTCATCATTAGCCTTGCAAAAGGAGACAGGAGAAAAATTAAGAACTCACGTCGATAAGCTTGTGAGTGAGAATGAATGTTTAGGAAACCAGAATGCTCAACTTAAAATATTATTAGAAAGGGTGACTGGGCTCTTAGATAAAATGCAGCCCTCGACCCAGGTCCAACAGATTCGTAAGTTAATGTGTTATCCAAATTCCGGAACCCAGACCGGAGATTTTTTGTCTAATAGTGAGGATGACGAAGAAGATGAGGAGGAAAGGACTTTTACTTTGAAATCCCAAGTTTTTCCTTTACGTCCTCTGGTTAAAACTGAAGCTGCGGTTGATGACGATGATGAAATTCACACCACTGTGCGTACCGTTCCACGGACACCAACCGAGTTAACAAAAATAAGGGAGAAATATTCGAGGCGACCAGAAGAGTCAGCTGTTGAGTACGTGTGGCGAGTTTCTTCTGAAGGGGGGGACAGAATTATGCTGAGTGAGGAAGAAGCAGGAGACTCTTGGGGACCAGGAGTGTTTTTAACCACTATGCCTGGGGATCATAATTATTCCCTAACTGCTCGAGCAGCCTATTGGGCAGGGGGTATGGATCCGCGAGAGAGGGGGGAGCCGTTAGAGATTAGAGCTACAGGCTACTCTGATCTGTTTGCGGCTGTACGGAAAGCAGCTTGTCTGCAAGCCATGTATGACAGAGAGGAATTTCGGAAATCCCCAATGTCAGCCCCTATCGACCCCGATCGATTAGCCCCTCTCATCCGTGGTCTTCCCGATTGCCTGAAACCGTTCCTTGTTCGTACTCAAGATCGTATACGAGAGGCTCGGGGTGCTCATAGGCGGGGCCGTCGTCACTACATGCCCACCTGGAATGAATATGTACAGGAAATAGATCAATATGGGCGCCGAATGGGCTGGGCCAGCCTAACTAGTGAGAAATCCTCCGAACACCCCCGAAAGGTTCGCCAAGTCCGAACTCACACTAAAAACCCTAAATCGGAGGAAAGGTTTAAGCCTGATAAGGACCGGAATGAGTTGTGGCGTAAAGCCCTACAATTAGGGGTGCCCCGACAATTCTTGCACGGTGTCCCTACGGGAGACCTCCGTACACTAGTCCAATCTCTAACTAGAAAGAATAATGTGGCTGGGGAGAAAAGTCTAACCAGAGAATCCCCAAGTCGTGAGAAAATTGTGCCTTCTGCACCGGAACGTAACTTGATTGATTTGACAGAGTCCCAGCCAAAAAACTCCTATCCCCGGGGAGGGCAGTGAGCCACCCTGTCCGGCAGGTACTAGCAATTCAATGGCTCTCTCATAAAGACTCCGAACCCGTTATTATCATTCCTGTTGGACCCCGGAAGATATTGGTAAATTTTATTATTGATACTGGAGCCCAAATGTCTGCAATCACTAACGAAACAGCACAACTTCTAGGTATAAATCCCACCCGACGCAGAGTCAACTTCACAGGAATTGATGGTGTGGTAAAAACATGCCCCACTGCAAAAATTAACCTCTGGTTGCCGGGAGAGCAGCGAATGACTAGGGCAGAAGTGTTAGTGGGTGCCTCACATTCTAACCTCCTAGGATTTGACGTGCTGCGTGGGCGAATGTGGAAATTCCCGGATGGAACTGCGTGGAGTTTTGCAGGACGCAAAAAAGGATTAGACACAGTTAAACTGGGCCTATTAGAAACATCTATACCTTTGCCTCCCTCTAAAATTACCAACGTCCGACAGTACCCACTGCCTGCAGCTGCACTTGCAGGAGCAGACGGGGTGGTATCAGATTTAGAAAAAAGAAACATCATTAAGAGGACTCACTCGCCTTATAATTCACCGGTGTGGCCAGTAAAGAAACCAACCGGGCAATGGCGTTTCACAGTAGATTACCGAAAGTTAAACGCCAACACTGCACCCCTGACCGCTGCGGTTCCGAGTATCGCGGAAATTGTGACAATGATAAAAGGAGCTGCCCATCCTTGGATGGCTGCCTTAGATGTAAAAGACATGTTTTTTATGATTCCCCTCCTTGAGCAAGACAAAGCGCAGTTTGCATTCACGTGGAAAGGAGTCCAATATACCTTTAACCGACTTCCACAAGGATACAAACATTCCCCCACCATTGCTCATAATGCTTTAGCTAAAGCGCTATCAGAGATTCCTGTTTCACAGGGATGTACAGTATACCAATATATTGACGACATCTTAATAGGGGGGGAGAGAGCCAAGAAAGTGTACAAGACATGATGCAAAACATCCGAAAAACATTATCAGATTTGGGATTGGAAATTCCAGACTCAAAATGTCAGGGACCTGCACAGGAAGTTAAATTCCTGGGGGTCTGGTGGATTAAGGGAGCTGCTTCTGTCCCTCAGGATACCCTGAAAAAAATAGAACATGGACAGAATCCTTCCAGCACGAAGGAGTTACAGCAAGTTCTGGGAACTTTAAGTTATTGGCGTAAACACATCCCTGGCTTTTCCATCATTGCTCGCCCCCTTTATTGTTTGCTCAAAAAAGGTAAATCCTGGGAGTGGACTGAACAACATACTAATGCACTGGAATTGCTAATAAAAGAGCTAAGGTTATTCCAACAACTTGGCCCCATACATCCAACTGACCCTGTCCATGTAGAATGGGGGTCCAGCGAACATGGCTCTCATTGTAACTTATGGCAAAAGGGACCAGCAGGACCGGAGAGACCATTAGAATTTAGCTCTCACTCCTTTAATGATACTGAGAGCAGATATTCAGACCTAGAGAAGGGTTTACTGTCCCTGGTGCGAGCATTGCAACGAGCAGAGCAGATAAGGAGAGAACAGAGCGTGATTGTTCGGGGCCCTTTTCGTCTCCTAGATGTGGTCCGTAAAGGGACAGCACCACCAGCCGGCATTGCCCAGAAACCCACAGTTCGAAAGTGGTATGCTTATTTAGAAGGCATTAATGATATCATGCCAATCTCTGAAGGTAGTATCAAAGTATCCAAGCTCCAGAAGGATATAGATGGTGCCCTATTGTTCCAATCCCCACCAAACAGACCATCTCCAATCCAAGAAGCACCTCCTCTGAAAGAAGGCAGTGATCTTACAGGAGTGTGGTTTACTGATGCGTCATCTCACCGTGAGAACAATAAGTGGAAATACAAGGCCGTAGCACTGGAAGTAGCAACGGGGGAAAGAGCAATTGAAACAGGAGAAGGTAGCGCACAAGTAGGGGAACTCAGAGCCGTCCTACTAGCTGCACAACGTGGGGCTACTTACATTTACACTGACTCATATGCTGTTTTTAAAGGAGCCACTGAATGGATTGGACACTGGGCAGCCAATGATTGGCAGGTGAATAGAGTCCCAATCTGGGAGACAGAGAGTTGGAAGCAACTGTTGGAAATGGGAGGACAGAGAACATTGCACATCGGTTGGGTAAAAGGCCATGATCGTTCGAACTCGATCACTGCTCAATTCAACCAACAGGTAGATAGCCTCACGCGGTTGCAGCAAATTGACATTGTAGATGATGGTCGGGAATGGGAACGCTTACTCGAATGGTTACATATTAAGCGTGGCCATACAGGCCGTGCTGATCTGTATCAGGAAGGTCTAGCCCGGGGGTGGCCTGTGTCGGTTAAGCTGTGTGAACAAGTAGTAACCGCCTGTTCACAATGTCGCCTACGACTCAATAAAGATCATCCGAGTAAGGCGCCTCCTTTACACATTCGGGACAAGAAAACATTGTGGCATTCATGGCAAATTGATTATATTGGGCCCTTGAGATCATCAGGTGAGAAAAGATACGTCCTAGTCGGAGTGGAGATTATCTCTGGCCTCGCTATGGCCACCAGCTTCAAATCAGCTACCGGGAACAACACAGTGAAAGGCCTAAAAGGGTGGTTCAGCACACTTCCCCTTCCTGAGGAAATCCAAAGTGATAACGGTTCACACTTTACCGCTACAGTGGTACAAGATTGGGCCAAAGAAGAAGGGATTCGATGGGTATTTCATACTCCCTATTATCCTCAGGCTAATGGCATTGTTGAACGCACCAATGGATTGGTTAAGCGTTTTGCAAAAACTCATGAACCTGGTTGGCATTTGCCATTGGATGATGCCATCTATCAATTAAATAACAGATGGAGTGGAGATGGCTGTCCTAAAATGAAAGCTTTCTGTGTATCTGCTGATATCATCACTCCAAAAGTTCCCAATGAACCACGAAAATACCTGGGACAATTTCACCCTGGGCAACCTGTGTTAGTGAAAATGCCTCAAATTGGCACAGTACCAATGGTGTTAGCTACTCCCAAAAACCCCCATGCACGGGAAGCCAAAGACTGTTCAGGGAAGATACACCGGATCAGCACCCGGTGGATCTCGCCCTCTTTTTAACCCCGTCGGTCAAATGAGACCGAGCAGATTTTCTTTTCCTTTGTGTCTTACAGGAACCTCGGAAGAACTGTACGTGGACAGACGCATTGGCCTACGCTAACCTCAAGTGTCTCCAGGGAATCCTGACATTGATCCTGGCAATAATATTATTTTTGTTATGTATGGCCATCTGGAGGCCTAAATTTTAGAATGACGAATTGGCAGATGGAATTGATGCTATTCAGTTTTATCTTTTTACTCCCTGTTGTTTGTAGTCAAAGAGACCCAGAATGGCCGTGGTCTCAAGCTTATGTAAAACACAATGCGATGGCAGGAACAGGAAAAGGAAAATTGAGCCTGGCCACTGTAGTCCTACATGAAAATGAGGTGTTTTCAAAACATGAGATAGATCAAAGCATAGATAAAGTCGAACCTGACTCAACTCCACAGACTAGTCTGGTTCCACTGCCACTATCTGAAACCCCCGATAATGACACCTTATTGAGCGGACTTAAGAATCTGCCCCTTGATGATGAGCTTTGGGATAATGCACTGTCACGATACACTGCAAGCACTGAGACACTAGAAAACATGAGGGATTTAAATCTCTCCACTCTGGTCATACAAGGAAGTGAAGTATATTCCAGAGATAAATGGAGTTGGAAAGACTCACTCCAAATGGCTAAGCTTGAAGCCGTCCCAGGAAAGAAAATACAAATTAGCTGCCGAGTAATCAATGGGTCTGCTCACCATAGACCAACTGTAATTGAAACCATCCATGTAGACTCTACTAAACCGGACAAATATAACACTGATTGATTGTTACAAAATTATAGAGCCAAACTCAGATTGCTGGCACAACTTCACCTTTATCAAACCTATCATAGTATATTGTATTTGGGGCTACAGGGGCACGGAATTGTTATTTGAATTTATGATTGACTCAAATACATCTGAACCTGTTGAAATGAACCCAAAACCTACACCCCCACAAACTTTCAAGGGTGTAGCTACTCAGCCCTCCATTAGTCTAACTCCTTACACCTTTAACATTGGCCCTTATGCCATTAAACACACAGGTCAACAACAAATACCGTTTAACCAAACATATTCCCTCAAACGAGTAGAATTGTCAATGCAGATTAATATCTCTGCGATCAAACCCACCTGCTCACCATTCCTGAGTACATCTTATGCAGGATGGTCAGCATGGTTAGGCCGGCGAACTGTTGACACCTCACAACGACTGAAGAGAGAGGTGACTGGTATCTTAGGAACAGGACTGGGAGTCTTAAATAGTACAGATGCTGAGATACTTGCAAACAAACTAGTCACAACTACTAGTGATCTAGACAAATTAAAACATCCTCTACAGTCCTCTCTATCAGCATTGGGAAATCACCAATGGCTTTTATCGAATATATTGCCTCAGTGGGAGGAAACAGGTGAAAAAGACCATCAGCTGATCACAAATGCACTTGGTACAACCCCAAACAATGTTTCCTTGGCCCTTAGTTGTATCCAAGCCCAACTGTGGATGCAATCTATGACAGCCGCAATTATAAGGGAAGGTGAAGAAGGCACCTTGCCCACTGAAATTCGAAAAGTAATATGGGATAATGCAATTGAGTTTGAGAGAAAATTTCAATCCTGGTGGTATCTGGTTAATTTCACCTATGATCCCACTGAGAGCAAAGCCACAGCTTTTGTCTTAACGATACGCAATGCCTCAGTATACACCATATACCCAATCATCGCACTGGGGTTGAATCACCATGGAGCTATACTCCATCCGGTAGAGCATAGAGTGTGGGCACAACAAAACGAGAATAAATGGCAAACTGTTGATGTTGAAGCATGCATTTCACGAGATCAACAAGGATTCATTTGTGAGAGTAATACTCTCAAGGCACAAGACATTTGTCTTGACACCAACCAGAATGTTTGTCATTTTGAGATACAACCTGATGAAACCCCAGAAACTGTGCTTGTATATATTGGGAAAGGGTGTGTTTGCATGAGGTCTCCCTGTACTTTTGTATTCGTAGATGACATAGCAGTAGATATAAGTAATAACTCAAATCTTTGTGTTTGTAACTTTACTAACATCATTGGATGTGACTTCAGTTATTCAGCTCCTGTTACGTCTTTTCAATTGCTACAATCTAATTACACATTGATTCGAGATTTGCTGCCTACCCCTATCGGAATGAATCTCTCACTAGTGAGGAAGTTGCTACAACACGATGAATTGAAGCGATTGTTGAAAGAGGCCCAAGAAAATGGACAAAGAACTCTGATTACTGTCCATCATGATGTTGAAGAAATACACCATGTACTGGAAAGGGTCAAGAGAGACGGTGGACATGAATGGTGGGACACCCTCTTTGGATGGTCACCGACAGCTACAGGACTTTTTAACAAGATGCTCCATCCTGTTGTTGTTCTACTAGTACTCACTGTATTGTGCTTTGCTTTGACAATTGTTTTGCATGTTAGACTTTGGATTATGATGAAACGCTTAACTCGCTTAATCACCCCACAAGAAGTATTTGCACTTGATATCCCTCGCCATAAGAGGACATGTGATATTCCCCATCAGTATTGATTATCGTGGAGCTTGAGTGACTGTAGTCACGGGGTGGATTATGTGGAATAATTACTAAATTGGCCAAGAATACAAAAATACAGCATTGTTCACACATTAAGGAAAGTCATAAAATCAAGAGGCTTCTGAGGTAGAATACAGCCACAGCTAGCACACGAAGAATGCAACATCTGTGATTCCCTGCGCGAGGTTGTTTGCGAAACTACACGAGGGATGGAACGGAACACGCTTGTTCCGTGGCCTTCCCTTGTGACGAATAGCAGATATGGGGACGAGATGGTACTACGGAACTGATAAGCGGCCTACACGCTACCCGAGCCAACCTTTCGTCAAATGTTGATGAAATGCTGTCCTTTTGTGCGAACTTTGCTCACCACAATGTACCAAAACACACCTCCATCCCGGAGGCTATCCGCCCCCGAGGTGTGAACACTCCTCCTTGAATACATTAATCATAATAAAAGTATGTATGACTAAAGTCACTCAAACTCCACTTTGAAGATAAAAAAATAATATAAAAATAGCCCAAGAGAGAGGGGATGTCAGGGAAGACACCATCGCGAAGAATTCCACCGCTGATTTCCGGGATCAGTCGACGGGCTGAGCCTTTCTTCCCCCCCATAGGGACGCCTTTGGGTAAGACTTCGATTACACCGAGCGCTTTCTCGGGGACTTAGAAATTTCTCTAGAGAATCTCTACCCTACGTTTATAGCCAGGCTGTATCGTTTATAATTTTGTCGCGCGTTTGTATACTTAGCAATATCTTTATTTGCACGTGCTTTGCAGACAGTGTATTTATCACCGGCAATCCTAAAGAACCTGTATATCTGTTGTTTAAATAAACTGCACTGTTTAAGTAGCTAGTCGTTCCGCTTTCTCACTGAACGCGACCAAAACTACAGAGAGGCCGTGCTAGTTCAGGAGCACGACTAGACTGAAGGTGCAGTCCACTATTAGTGTATCCAAATCGTAGTAGTTTAATACATATTAAACGCGATTGGACTGATAGTGCTGAATTGGGCATCACTCAGAATTTAAACCTAGCCGCACCTAGCCTCCCACCTCGGTGAGGAGTGTTAGAACGCAAGGGGGTTTATCTTCTGCCAAAACCGCTTGGCCCCGTTTCACGCAACAGAATTTGGCGTAGTCGGCAGGATTGCCATGGATAAACTGCTGCAAAAATATGATTGTGCCCCTTCCCAGGCTGGGAAGGAGTGGGCCCAAAAATTTTGGAAGGATGAAGAGAAAGTGGTGGAACGTATTGAAGAGTGTCGGGTTTCACAGAAGCTCAGAGCGGGGAAAGGCAAGGGTGTGATTTGTGCTGCGTTAGGCGCCTGTTTATCTTGTGCACAACAAGAAGCTAGAGAAACCCCTGCTCCTAATCTGATTTCAGCTGTAGAATATGCAACCCTGAAATCGGAGAATGAGGTGCTGAAGTCATCATTAGCCTTGCAAAAGGAGACAGGAGAAAAATTAAGAACTCACGTCGATAAGCTTGTGAGTGAGAATGAATGTTTAGGAAACCAGAATGCTCAACTTAAAATATTATTAGAAAGGGTGACTGGGCTCTTAGATAAAATGCAGCCCTCGACCCAGGTCCAACAGATTCGTAAGTTAATGTGTTATCCAAATTCCGGAACCCAGACCGGAGATTTTTTGTCTAATAGCGAGGATGACGAAGAAGATGAGGAGGAAAGGACTTTTACTTTGAAATCCCAAGTTTTTCCTTTACGTCCTCTGGTTAAAACTGAAGCTGCGGTTGATGACGATGATGAAATTCACACCACTGTGCGTACCGTTCCACGGACACCAACCGAGTTAACAAAAATAAGGGAGAAATATTCGAGGCGACCAGAAGAGTCAGCTGTTGAGTACGTGTGGCGAGTTTCTTCTGAAGGGGGGGACAGAATTATGCTGAGTGAGGAAGAAGCAGGAGACTCTTGGGGACCAGGAGTGTTTTTAACCACTATGCCTGGGGATCATAATTATTCCCTAACTGCTCGAGCAGCCTATTGGGCAGGGGGTATGGATCCGCGAGAGAGGGGGGAGCCGTTAGAGATTAGAGCTACAGGCTACTCTGATCTGTTTGCGGCTGTACGGAAAGCAGCTTGTCTGCAAGCCATGTATGACAGAGAGGAATTTCGGAAATCCCCAATGTCAGCCCCTATCGACCCCGATCGATTAGCCCCTCTCATCCGTGGTCTTCCCGATTGCCTGAAACCGTTCCTTGTTCGTACTCAAGATCGTATACGAGAGGCTCGGGGTGCTCATAGGCGGGGCCGTCGTCACTACATGCCCACCTGGAATGAATATGTACAGGAAATAGATCAATATGGGCGCCGAATGGGCTGGGCCAGCCTAACTAGTGAGAAATCCTCCGAACACCCCCGAAAGGTTCGCCAAGTCCGAACTCACACTAAAAACCCTAAATCGGAGGAAAGGTTTAAGCCTGATAAGGACCGGAATGAGTTGTGGCGTAAAGCCCTACAATTAGGGGTGCCCCGACAATTCTTGCACGGTGTCCCTACGGGAGACCTCCGTACACTAGTCCAATCTCTAACTAGAAAGAATAATGTGGCTGGGGAGAAAAGTCTAACCAGAGAATCCCCAAGTCGTGAGAAAATTGTGCCTTCTGCACCGGAACGTAACTTGATTGATTTGACAGAGTCCCAGCCAAAAAACTCCTATCCCCGGGGAGGGCAGTGAGCCACCCTGTCCGGCAGGTACTAGCAATTCAATGGCTCTCTCATAAAGACTCCGAACCCGTTATTATCATTCCTGTTGGACCCCGGAAGATATTGGTAAATTTTATTATTGATACTGGAGCCCAAATGTCTGCAATCACTAACGAAACAGCACAACTTCTAGGTATAAATCCCACCCGACGCAGAGTCAACTTCACAGGAATTGATGGTGTGGTAAAAACATGCCCCACTGCAAAAATTAACCTCTGGTTGCCGGGAGAGCAGCGAATGACTAGGGCAGAAGTGTTAGTGGGTGCCTCACATTCTAACCTCCTAGGATTTGACGTGCTGCGTGGGCGAATGTGGAAATTCCCGGATGGAACTGTGTGGAGTTTTGCAGGACGCAAAAAAGGATTAGACACAGTTAAACTGGGCCTATTAGAAACATCTATACCTTTGCCTCCCTCTAAAATTACCAACGTCCGACAGTACCCACTGCCTGCAGCTGCACTTGCAGGAGCAGACGGGGTGGTATCAGATTTAGAAAAAAGAAACATCATTCAGAGGACTCACTCGCCTTATAATTCACCGGTGTGGCCAGTAAAGAAACCAACCGGGCAATGGCGTTTCACAGTAGATTACCGAAAGTTAAACGCCAACGCTGCACCCCTGACCGCTGCGGTTCCGAGTATCGCGGAAATTGTGACAATGATAAAAGGAGCTGCCCATCCTTGGATGGCTGCCTTAGATGTAAAAGACATGTTTTTTATGATTCCCCTCCTTGAGCAAGACAAAGCGCAGTTTGCATTCACGTGGAAAGGAGTCCAATATACCTTTAACCGACTTCCACAAGGATACAAACATTCCCCCACCATTGCTCATAATGCTTTAGCTAAAGCGCTATCAGAGATTCCTGTTTCACAGGGATGTACAGTATACCAATATATTGACGACATCTTAATAGGGGGGGAG
This sequence comes from Larus michahellis, assembly GCF_964199755.1. Taxonomy (NCBI): domain Eukaryota; kingdom Metazoa; phylum Chordata; class Aves; order Charadriiformes; family Laridae; genus Larus; species Larus michahellis. The sequence goes on from NW_027436301.1 coordinate 197,788, forward strand.
AGAGCCAAGAAAGTGTACAAGACATGATGCAAAACATCCTAAAAACATTATCAGATTTGGGATTGGAAATTCCAGACTCAAAATGTCAGGGACCTGCACAGGAAGTTAAATTCCTGGGGGTCTGGTGGATTAAGGGAGCTGCTTCTGTCCCTCAGGATACCCTGAAAAAAATAGAACATGGACAGAATCCTTCCAGCACGAAGGAGTTACAGCAAGTTCTGGGAACTTTAAGTTATTGGCGTAAACACATCCCTGGCTTTTCCATCATTGCTCGCCCCCTTTATTGTTTGCTCAAAAAAGGTAAATCCTGGGAGTGGACTGAACAACATACTAATGCACTGGAATTGCTAATAAAAGAGCTAAGGTTATTCCAACAACTTGGCCCCATACATCCAACTGACCCTGTCCATGTAGAATGGGGGTCCAGCGAACATGGTTCTCATTGTAACTTATGGCAAAAGGGACCAGCAGGACCGGAGAGACCATTAGAATTTAGCTCTCACTCCTTTAATGATACTGAGAGCAGATATTCAGACCTAGAGAAGGGTTTACTGTCCCTGGTGCGAGCATTGCAACGAGCAGAGCAGATAAGGAGAGAACAGAGCGTGATTGTTCGGGGCCCTTTTCGTCTCCTAGATGTGGTCCGTAAAGGGACAGCACCGCCAGCCGGCATTGCCCAGAAACCCACAGTTCGAAAGTGGTATGCTTATTTAGAAGGCATTAATGATATCATGCCAATCTCTGAAGGTAGTATCAAAGTATCCAAGCTCCAGAAGGATATAGATGGTGCCCTATTGTTCCAATCCCCACCAAACAGACCATCTCCAATCCAAGAAGCACCTCCTCTGAAAGAAGGCAGTGATCTTACAGGAGTGTGGTTTACTGATGCGTCATCTCACCGTGAGAACAATAAGTGGAAATACAAGGCCGTAGCACTGGAAGTAGCAACGGGGGAAAGAGCAATTGAAACAGGAGAAGGTAGCGCACAAGTAGGGGAACTCAGAGCCGTCCTACTAGCTGCACAACGTGGGGCTACTTACATTTACACTGACTCATATGCTGTTTTTAAAGGAGCCACTGAATGGATTGGACACTGGGCAGCCAATGATTGGCAGGTGAATAGAGTCCCAATCTGGGAGACAGAGAGTTGGAAGCAACTGTTGGAAATGGGAGGACAGAGAACATTGCACATTGGTTGGGTAAAAGGCCATGATCGTTCGAACTCGATCACTGCTCAATTCAACCAACAGGTAGATAGCCTCACGCGGTTGCAGCAAATTGACATTGTAGATGATGGTCGGGAATGGGAACGCTTACTCGAATGGTTACATATTAAGCGTGGCCATACAGGCCGTGCTGATCTGTATCAGGAAGGTCTAGCCCGGGGGTGGCCTGTGTCGGTTAAGCTGTGTGAACAAGTAGTAACCGCCTGTTCACAATGTCGCCTACGACTCAATAAAGATCATCCGAGTAAGGCGCCTCCTTTACACATTCGGGACAAGAAAACATTGTGGCATTCATGGCAAATTGATTATATTGGGCCCTTGAGATCATCAGGTGAGAAAAGATACGTCCTAGTCGGAGTGGAGATTATCTCTGGCCTCGCTATGGCCACCAGCTTCAAATCAGCTACCGGGAACAACACAGTGAAAGGCCTAAAAGGGTGGTTCAGCACACTTCCCCTTCCTGAGGAAATCCAAAGTGATAACGGTTCACACTTTACCGCTACAGTGGTACAAGATTGGGCCAAAGAAGAAGGGATTCGATGGGTATTTCATACTCCCTATTATCCTCAGGCTAATGGCATTGTTGAACGCACCAATGGATTGGTTAAGCGTTTTGCAAAAACTCATGAACCTGGTTGGCATTTGCGATTGGATGATGCCATCTATCAATTAAATAACAGATGGAGTGGAGATGGCTGTCCTAAAATGAAAGCTTTCTGTGTATCTGCTGATATCATCACTCCAAAAGTTCCCAATGAACCACGAAAATACCTGGGACAATTTCACCCTGGGCAACCTGTGTTAGTGAAAATGCCTCAAATTGGCACAGTACCAATGGTGTTAGCTACTCCCAAAAACCCCCATGCACGGGAAGCCAAAGACTGTTCAGGGAAGATACACCGGATCAGCACCCGGTGGATCTCGCCCTCTTTTTAACCCCGTCGGTCAAATGAGACCGAGCAGATTTTCTTTTCCTTTGTGTCTTACAGGAACCTCGGAAGAACTGTACGTGGACAGACGCATTGGCCTACGCTAACCTCGAGTGTCTCCAGGGAATCCTGACATTGATCCTGGCAATAATATTATTTTTGTTATGTATGGCCATCTGGAGGCCTAAATTTTAGAATGACGAATTGGCAGATGGAATTGATGCTATTCAGTTTTATCTTTTTACTCCCTGTTGTTTGTAGTCAAAGAGACCCAGAATGGCCGTGGTCTCAAGCTTATGTAAAACACAATGCGATGGCAGGAACAGGAAAAGGAAAATTGAGCCTGGCCACTGTAGTCCTACATGAAAATGAGGTGTTTTCAAAACATGAGATAGATCAAAGCATAGATAAAGTCGAACCTGACTCAACTCCACAGACTAGTCTGGTTCCACTGCCACTATCTGAAACCCCCGATAATGACACCTTATTGAGCGGACTTAAGAATCTGCCCCTTGATGATGAGCTTTGGGATAATGCACTGTCACGATACACTGCAAGCACTGAGACACTAGAAAACATGAGGGATTTAAATCTCTCCACTCTGGTTATACAAGGAAGTGAAGTATATTCCAGAGATAAATGGAGTTGGAAAGACTCACTCCAAATGGCTAAGCTTGAAGCCGTCCCAGGAAAGAAAATACAAATTAGCTGCCGAGTAATCAATGGGTCTGCTCACCATAGACCAACTGTAATTGAAACCATCCATGTAGACTCTACTAAACCGGACAAATATAACACTGATTGATTGTTACAAAATTATAGAGCCAAACTCAGATTGCTGGCACAACTTCACCTTTATCAAACCTATCATAGTATATTGTATTTGGGGCTACAGGGGCACGGAATTGTTATTTGAATTTATGATTGACTCAAATACATCTGAACCTGTTGAAATGAACCCAAAACCTACACCCCCACAAACTTTCAAGGGTGTAGCTACTCAGCCCTCCATTAGTCTAACTCCTTACACCTTTAACATTGGCCCTTATGCCATTAAACACACAGGTCAACAACAAATACCGTTTAACCCAACATATTCCCTCAAACGAGTAGAATTGTCAATGCAGATTAATATCTCTGCGATCAAACCCACCTGCTCACCATTCCTGAGTACATCTTATGCAGGATGGTCAGCATGGTTAGGCCGGCGAACTGTTGACACCTCACAACGACTGAAGAGAGAGGTGACTGGTATCTTAGGAACAGGACTGGGAGTCTTAAATAGTACAGATGCTGAGATACTTGCAAACAAACTAGTCACAACTACTAGTGATCTAGACAAATTAAAACATCCTCTACAGTCCTCTCTATCAGCATTGGGAAATCACCAATGGCTTTTATCGAATATATTGCCTCAGTGGGAGGAAACAGGTGAAAAAGACCATCAGCTGATCACAAATGCACTTGGTACAACCCCAAACAATGTTTCCTTGGCCCTTAGTTGTATCCAAGCCCAACTGTGGATGCAATCTATGACAGCCGCAATTATAAGGGAAGGTGAAGAAGGCACCTTGCCCACTGAAATTTGAAAAGTAATATGGGATAATGCAATTGAGTTTGAGAGAAAATTTCAATCCTGGTGGTATCTGGTTAATTTCACCTATGATCCCACTGAGAGCAAAGCCACAGCTTTTGTCTTAACGATACGCAATGCCTCAGTATACACCATATACCCAATCATCGCACTGGGGTTGAATCACCATGGAGCTATACTCCATCCGGTAGAGCATAGAGTGTGGGCACAACAAAACGAGAATAAATGGCAAACTGTTGATGTTGAAGCATGCATTTCACGAGATCAACAAGGATTCATTTGTGAGAGTAATACTCTCAAGGCACAAGACATTTGTCTTGACACCAACCAGAATGTTTGTCATTTTGAGATACAACCTGATGAAACCCCAGAAACTGTGCTTGTATATATTGGGAAAGGGTGTGTTTGCATGAGGTCTCCCTGTACTTTTGTATTCGTAGATGACATAGCAGTAGATATAAGTAATAACTCAAATCTTTGTGTTTGTAACTTTACTAACATCATTGGATGTGACTTCAGTTATTCAGCTCCTGTTACGTCTTTTCAATTGCTACAATCTAATTACACATTGATTCGAGATTTGCTGCCTATCCCTATCGGAATGAATCTCTCACTAGTGAGGAAGTTGCTACAACACGATGAATTGAAGCTATTGTTGAAAGAGGCCCAAGAAAATGGACAAAGAACTCTGATTACTGTCCATCATGATGTTGAAGAAATACACCATGTACTGGAAAGGGTCAAGAGAGACGGTGGACATGAATGGTGGGACACCCTCTTTGGATGGTCACCGACAGCTACAGGACTTTTTAACAAGATGCTCCATCCTGTTGTTGTTCTACTAGTACTCACTGTATTGTGCTTTGCTTTGACAATTGTTTTGCATGTTAGACTTTGGATTATGATGAAACGCTTAACTCGCTTAATCACCCCACAAGAAGTATTTGCACTTGATATCCCTCGCCATAAGAGGACGTGTGATATTCCCCATCAGTATTGATTATCGTGGAGCTTGAGTGACTGTAGTCACGGGGTGGATTATGTGGAATAATTACTAAATTGGCCAAGAATACAAAAATACAGCATTGTTCACACATTAAGGAAAGTCATAAAATCAAGAGGCTTCTGAGGTAGAATACAGCCACAGCTAGCACACGAAGAATGCAACATCTGTGATTCCCTGCGCGAGGTTGTTTGCGAAACTACACGAGGGATGGAACGGAACACGCTTGTTCCGTGGCCTTCCCTTGTGACGAATAGCAGATATGGGGACGAGATGGTACTACGGAACTGATAAGCGGCCTACACGCTACCCGAGCCAACCTTTCGTCAAATGTTGATGAAATGCTGTCCTTTTGTGCGAACTTTGCTCACCACAATGTACCAAAACACACCTCCATCCCGGAGGCTATCCGCCCCCGAGGTGTGAACACTCCTCCTTGAATACATTAATCATAATAAAAGTATGTATGACTAAAGTCACTCAAACTCCACTTTGAAGATAAAAAAATAATATAAAAATAGCCCAAGAGAGAGGGGATGTCAGGGAAGACACCATCGCGAAGAATTCCACCGCTGATTTCCGGGATCAGTCGACGGGCTGAGCCTTTCTTCCCCCCCATAGGGACGCCTTTGGGTAAGACTTCGATTACACCGAGCGCTTTCTCGGGGACTTAGAAATTTCTCTAGAGAATCTCTACCCTACGTTTATAGCCAGGCTGTATCGTTTATAATTTTGTCGCGCGTTTGTATACTTAGCAATATCTTTATTTGCACGTGCTTTGCAGACAGTGTATTTATCACCGGCAATCCTAAAGAACCTGTATATCTGTTGTTTAAATAAACTGCACTGTTTAAGTAGCTAGTCGTTCCGCTTTCTCACTGAACGCGACCAAAACTACAGAGAGGCCGTGCTAGTTCAGGAGCACGACTAGACTGAAGGTGCAGTCCACTATTAGTGTATCCAAATCGTAGTAGTTTAATACATATTAAACGCGATTGGACTGATAGTGCTGAATTGGGCATCACTCAGAATTTAAACCTAGCCGCACCTAGCCTCCCACCTCGGTGAGGAGTGTTAGAACGCAAGGGGGTTTATCTTCTGCCAAAACCGCTTGGCCCCGTTTCACGCAACAGAATTTGGCGTAGTCGGCAGGATAGCCATGGATAAACTGCTGCAAAAATATGATTGTGCCCCTTCCCAGGCTGGGAAGGAGTGGGCCCAAAAATTTTGGAAGGATGAAGAGAAAGTGGTGGAACGTATTGAAGAGTGTCGGGTTTCACAGAAGCTCAGAGCGGGGAAAGGCAAGGGTGTGATTTGTGCTGCGTTAGGCGCCTGTTTATCTTGTGCACAACAAGAAGCTAGAGAAACCCCTGCTCCTAATCTGATTTCAGCTGTAGAATATGCAACCCTGAAATCGGAGAATGAGGTGCTGAAGTCATCATTAGCCTTGCAAAAGGAGACAGGAGAAAAATTAAGAACTCACGTCGATAAGCTTGTGAGTGAGAATGAATGTTTAGGAAACCAGAATGCTCAACTTAAAATATTATTAGAAAGGGTGACTGGGCTCTTAGATAAAATGCAGCCCTCGACCCAGGTCCAACAGATTCGTAAGTTAATGTGTTATCCAAATTCCGGAACCCAGACCGGAGATTTTTTGTCTAATAGTGAGGATGACGAAGAAGATGAGGAGGAAAGGACTTTTACTTTGAAATCCCAAGTTTTTCCTTTACGTCCTCTGGTTAAAACTGAAGCTGCGGTTGATGACGATGATGAAATTCACACCACTGTGCGTACCGTTCCACGGACACCAACCGAGTTAACAAAAATAAGGGAGAAATATTCGAGGCGACCAGAAGAGTCAGCTGTTGAGTACGTGTGGCGAGTTTCTTCTGAAGGGGGGGACAGAATTATGCTGAGTGAGGAAGAAGCAGGAGACTCTTGGGGACCAGGAGTGTTTTTAACCACTATGCCTGGGGATCATAATTATTCCCTAACTGCTCGAGCAGCCTATTGGGCAGGGGGTATGGATCCGCGAGAGAGGGGGGAGCCGTTAGAGATTAGAGCTACAGGCTACTCTGATCTGTTTGCGGCTGTACGGAAAGCAGCTTGTCTGCAAGCCATGTATGACAGAGAGGAATTTCGGAAATCCCCAATGTCAGCCCCTATCGACCCCGATCGATTAGCCCCTCTCATCCGTGGTCTTCCCGATTGCCTGAAACCGTTCCTTGTTCGTACTCAAGATCGTATACGAGAGGCTCGGGGTGCTCATAGGCGGGGCCGTCGTCACTACATGCCCACCTGGAATGAATATGTACAGGAAATAGATCAATATGGGCGCCGAATGGGCTGGGCCAGCCTAACTAGTGAGAAATCCTCCGAACACCCCCGAAAGGTTCGCCAAGTCCGAACTCACACTAAAAACCCTAAATCGGAGGAAAGGTTTAAGCCTGATAAGGACCGGAATGAGTTGTGGCGTAAAGCCCTACAATTAGGGGTGCCCCGACAATTCTTGCACGGTGTCCCTACGGGAGACCTCCGTACACTAGTCCAATCTCTAACTAGAAAGAATAATGTGGCTGGGGAGAAAAGTCTAACCAGAGAATCCCCAAGTCGTGAGAAAATTGTGCCTTCTGCACCGGAACGTAACTTGATTGATTTGACAGAGTCCCAGCCAAAAAACTCCTATCCCCGGGGAGGGCAGTGAGCCACCCTGTCCGGCAGGTACTAGCAATTCAATGGCTCTCTCATAAAGACTCCGAACCCGTTATTATCATTCCTGTTGGACCCCGGAAGATATTGGTAAATTTTATTATTGATACTGGAGCCCAAATGTCTGCAATCACTAACGAAACAGCACAACTTCTAGGTATAAATCCCACCCGACGCAGAGTCAACTTCACAGGAATTGATGGTGTGGTAAAAACATGCCCCACTGCAAAAATTAACCTCTGGTTGCCGGGAGAGCAGCGAATGACTAGGGCAGAAGTGTTAGTGGGTGCCTCACATTCTAACCTCCTAGGATTTGACGTGCTGCGTGGGCGAATGTGGAAATTCCCGGATGGAACTGCGTGGAGTTTTGCAGGACGCAAAAAAGGATTAGACACAGTTAAACTGGGCCTATTAGAAACATCTATACCTTTGCCTCCCTCTAAAATTACCAACGTCCGACAGTACCCACTGCCTGCAGCTGCACTTGCAGGAGCAGACGGGGTGGTATCAGATTTAGAAAAAAGAAACATCATTCAGAGGACTCACTCGCCTTATAATTCACCGGTGTGGCCAGTAAAGAAACCAACCGGGCAATGGCGTTTCACAGTAGATTACCGAAAGTTAAACGCCAACGCTGCACCCCTGACCGCTGCGGTTCCGAGTATCGCGGAAATTGTGACAATGATAAAAGGAGCTGCCCATCCTTGGATGGCTGCCTTAGATGTAAAAGACATGTTTTTTATGATTCCCCTCCTTGAGCAAGACAAAGCGCAGTTTGCATTCACGTGGAAAGGAGTCCAATATACCTTTAACCGACTTCCACAAGGATACAAACATTCCCCCACCATTGCTCATAATGCTTTAGCTAAAGCGCTATCAGAGATTCCTGTTTCACAGGGATGTACAGTATACCAATATATTGACGACATCTTAATAGGGGGGGAGAGAGCCAAGAAAGTGTACAAGACATGATGCAAAACATCCTAAAAACATTATCAGATTTGGGATTGGAAATTCCAGACTCAAAATGTCAGGGACCTGCACAGGAAGTTAAATTCCTGGGGGTCTGGTGGATTAAGGGAGCTGCTTCTGTCCCTCAGGATACCCTGAAAAAAATAGAACATGGACAGAATCCTTCCAGCACGAAGGAGTTACAGCAAGTTCTGGGAACTTTAAGTTATTGGCGTAAACACATCCCTGGCTTTTCCATCATTGCTCGCCCCCTTTATTGTTTGCTCAAAAAAGGTAAATCCTGGGAGTGGACTGAACAACATACTAATGCACTGGAATTGCTAATAAAAGAGCTAAGGTTATTCCAACAACTTGGCCCCATACATCCAACTGACCCTGTCCATGTAGAATGGGGGTTCAGCGAACATGGTTCTCATTGTAACTTATGGCAAAAGGGACCAGCAGGACCGGAGAGACCATTAGAATTTAGCTCTCACTCCTTTAATGATACTGAGAGCAGATATTCAGACCTAGAGAAGGGTTTACTGTCCCTGGTGCGAGCATTGCAACGAGCAGAGCAGATAAGGAGAGAACAGAGCGTGATTGTTCGGGGCCCTTTTCGTCTCCTAGATGTGGTCCGTAAAGGGACAGCACCACCAGCCGGCATTGCCCAGAAACCCACAGTTCGAAAGTGGTATGCTTATTTAGAAGGCATTAATGATATCATGCCAATCTCTGAAGGTAGTATCAAAGTATCCAAGCTCCAGAAGGATATAGATGGTGCCCTATTGTTCCAATCCCCACCAAACAGACCATCTCCAATCCAAGAAGCACCTCCTCTGAAAGAAGGCAGTGATCTTACAGGAGTGTGGTTTACTGATGCGTCATCTCACCGTGAGAACAATAAGTGGAAATACAAGGCCGTAGCACTGGAAGTAGCAACGGGGGAAAGAGCAATTGAAACAGGAGAAGGTAGCGCACAAGTAGGGGAACTCAGAGCCGTCCTACTAGCTGCACAACGTGGGGCTACTTACATTTACACTGACTCATATGCTGTTTTTAAAGGAGCCACTGAATGGATTGGACACTGGGCAGCCAATGATTGGCAGGTGAATAGAGTCCCAATCTGGGAGACAGAGAGTTGGAAGCAACTGTTGGAAATGGGAGGACAGAGAACATTGCACATTGGTTGGGTAAAAGGCCATGATCGTTCGAACTCGATCACTGCTCAATTCAACCAACAGGTAGATAGCCTCACGCGGTTGCAGCAAATTGACATTGTAGATGATGGTCGGGAATGGGAACGCTTACTCGAATGGTTACATATTAAGCGTGGCCATACAGGCCGTGCTGATCTGTATCAGGAAGGTCTAGCCCGGGGGTGGCCTGTGTCGGTTAAGCTGTGTGAACAAGTAGTAACCGCCTGTTCACAATGTCGCCTACGACTCAATAAAGATCATCCGAGTAAGGCGCCTCCTTTACACATTCGGGACAAGAAAACATTGTGGCATTCATGGCAAATTGATTATATTGGGCCCTTGAGATCATCAGGTGAGAAAAGATACGTCCTAGTCGGAGTGGAGATTATCTCTGGCCTCGCTACGGCCACCAGCTTCAAATCAGCTACCGGGAACAACACAGTGAAAGGCCTAAAAGGGTGGTTCAGCACACTTCCCCTTCCTGAGGAAATCCAAAGTGATAACGGTTCACACTTTACCGCTACAGTGGTACAAGATTGGGCCAAAGAAGAAGGGATTCGATGGGTATTTCATACTCCCTATTATCCTCAGGCTAATGGCATTGTTGAACGCACCAATGGATTGGTTAAGCGTTTTGCAAAAACTCATGAACCTGGTTGGCATTTGCGATTGGATGATGCCATCTATCAATTAAATAACAGATGGAGTGGAGATGGCTGTCCTAAAATGAAAGCTTTCTGTGTATCTGCTGATATCATCACTCCAAAAGTTCCCAATGAACCACGAAAATACCTGGGACAATTTCACCCTGGGCAACCTGTGTTAGTGAAAATGCCTCAAATTGGCACAGTACCAATGGTGTTAGCTACTCCCAAAAACCCCCATGCACGGGAAGCCAAAGACTGTTCAGGGAAGATACACCGGATCAGCACCCGGTGGATCTCGCCCTCTTTTTAACCCCGTCGGTCAAATGAGACCGAGCAGATTTTCTTTTCCTTTGTGTCTTACAGGAACCTCGGAAGAACTGTACGTGGACAGACGCATTGGCCTACGCTAACCTCGAGTGTCTCCAGGGAATCCTGACATTGATCCTGGCAATAATATTATTTTTGTTATGTATGGCCATCTGGAGGCCTAAATTTTAGAATGACGAATTGGCAGATGGAATTGATGCTATTCAGTTTTATCTTTTTACTCCCTGTTGTTTGTAGTCAAAGAGACCCAGAATGGCCGTGGTCTCAAGCTTATGTAAAACACAATGCGATGGCAGGAACAGGAAAAGGAAAATTGAGCCTGGCCACTGTAGTCCTACATGAAAATGAGGTGTTTTCAAAACATGAGATAGATCAAAGCATAGATAAAGTCGAACCTGACTCAACTCCACAGACTAGTCTGGTTCCACTGCCACTATCTGAAACCCCCGATAATGACACCTTATTGAGCGGACTTAAGAATCTGCCCCTTGATGATGAGCTTTGGGATAATGCACTGTCACGATACACTGCAAGCACTGAGACACTAGAAAACATGAGGGATTTAAATCTCTCCACTCTGGTTATACAAGGAAGTGAAGTATATTCCAGAGATAAATGGAGTTGGAAAGACTCACTCCAAATGGCTAAGCTTGAAGCCGTCCCAGGAAAGAAAATACAAATTAGCTGCCGAGTAATCAATGGGTCTGCTCACCATAGACCAACTGTAATTGAAACCATCCATGTAGACTCTACTAAACCGGACAAATATAACACTGATTGATTGTTACAAAATTATAGAGCCAAACTCAGATTGCTGGCACAACTTCACCTTTATCAAACCTATCATAGTATATTGTATTTGGGGCTACAGGGGCACGGAATTGTTATTTGAATTTATGATTGACTCAAATACATCTGAACCTGTTGAAATGAACCCAAAACCTACACCCCCACAAACTTTCAAGGGTGTAGCTACTCAGCCCTCCATTAGTCTAACTCCTTACACCTTTAACATTGGCCCTTATGCCATTAAACACACAGGTCAACAACAAATACCGTTTAACCCAACATATTCCCTCAAACGAGTAGAATTGTCAATGCAGATTAATATCTCTGCGATCAAACCCACCTGCTCACCATTCCTGAGTACATCTTATGCAGGATGGTCAGCATGGTTAGGCCGGCGAACTGTTGACACCTCACAACGACTGAAGAGAGAGGTGACTGGTATCTTAGGAACAGGACTGGGAGTCTTAAATAGTACAGATGCTGAGATACTTGCAAACAAACTAGTCACAACTACTAGTGATCTAGACAAATTAAAACATCCTCTACAGTCCTCTCTATCAGCATTGGGAAATCACCAATGGCTTTTATCGAATATATTGCCTCAGTGGGAGGAAACAGGTGAAAAAGACCATCAGCTGATCACAAATGCACTTGGTACAACCCCAAACAATGTTTCCTTGGCCCTTAGTTGTATCCAAGCCCAACTGTGGATGCAATCTATGACAGCCGCAATTATAAGGGAAGGTGAAGAAGGCACCTTGCCCACTGAAATTCGAAAAGTAATATGGGATAATGCAATTGAGTTTGAGAGAAAATTTCAATCCTGGTGGTATCTGGTTAATTTCACCTATGATCCCACTGAGAGCAAAGCCACAGCTTTTGTCTTAACGATACGCAATGCCTCAGTATACACCATATACCCAATCATCGCACTGGGGTTGAATCACCATGGAGCTATACTCCATCCGGTAGAGCATAGAGTGTGGGCACAACAAAACGAGAATAAATGGCAAACTGTTGATGTTGAAGCATGCATTTCACGAGATCAACAAGGATTCATTTGTGAGAGTAATACTCTCAAGGCACAAGACATTTGTCTTGACACCAACCAGAATGTTTGTCATTTTGAGATACAACCTGATGAAACCCCAGAAACTGTGCTTGTATATATTGGGAAAGGGTGTGTTTGCATGAGGTCTCCCTGTACTTTTGTATTCGTAGATGACATAGCAGTAGATATAAGTAATAACTCAAATCTTTGTGTTTGTAACTTTACTAACATCATTGGATGTGACTTCAGTTATTCAGCTCCTGTTACGTCTTTTCAATTGCTACAATCTAATTACACATTGATTCGAGATTTGCTGCCTACCCCTATCGGAATGAATCTCTCACTAGTGAGGAAGTTGCTACAACACGATGAATTGAAGCGATTGTTGAAAGAGGCCCAAGAAAATGGACAAAGAACTCTGATTACTGTCCATCATGATGTTGAAGAAATACACCATGTACTGGAAAGGGTCAAGAGAGACGGTGGACATGAATGGTGGGACACCCTCTTTGGATGGTCACCGACAGCTACAGGACTTTTTAACAAGATGCTCCATCCTGTTGTTGTTCTACTAGTACTCACTGTATTGTGCTTTGCTTTGACAATTGTTTTGCATGTTAGACTTTGGATTATGATGAAACGCTTAACTCGCTTAATCACCCCACAAGAAGTATTTGCACTTGATATCCCTCGCCATAAGAGGACGTGTGATATTCCCCATCAGTATTGATTATCGTGGAGCTTGAGTGACTGTAGTCACGGGGTGGATTATGTGGAATAATTACTAAATTGGCCAAGAATACAAAAATACAGCATTGTTCACACATTAAGGAAAGTCATAAAATCAAGAGGCTTCTGAGGTAGAATACAGCCACAGCTAGCACACGAAGAATGCAACATCTGTGATTCCCTGCGCGAGGTTGTTTGCGAAACTACACGAGGGATGGAACGGAACACGCTTGTTCCGTGGCCTTCCCTTGTGACGAATAGCAGATATGGGGACGAGATGGTACTACGGAACTGATAAGCGGCCTACACGCTACCCGAGCCAACCTTTCGTCAAATGTTGATGAAATGCTGTCCTTTTGTGCGAACTTTGCTCACCACAATGTACCAAAACACACCTCCATCCCGGAGGCTATCCGCCCCCGAGGTGTGAACACTCCTCCTTGAATACATTAATCATAATAAAAGTATGTATGACTAAAGTCACTCAAACTCCACTTTGAAGATAAAAAAATAATATAAAAATAGCCCAAGAGAGAGGGGATGTCAGGGAAGACACCATCGCGAAGAATTCCACCGCTGATTTCCGGGATCAGTCGACGGGCTGAGCCTTTCTTCCCCCCCATAGGGACGCCTTTGGGTAAGACTTCGATTACACCGAGCGCTTTCTCGGGGACTTAGAAATTTCTCTAGAGAATCTCTACCCTACGTTTATAGCCAGGCTGTATCGTTTATAATTTTGTCGCGCGTTTGTATACTTAGCAATATCTTTATTTGCACGTGCTTTGCAGACAGTGTATTTATCACCGGCAATCCTAAAGAACCTGTATATCTGTTGTTTAAATAAACTGCACTGTTTAAGTAGCTAGTCGTTCCGCTTTCTCACTGAACGCGACCAAAACTACAGAGAGGCCGTGCTAGTTCAGGAGCACGACTAGACTGAAGGTGCAGTCCACTATTAGTGTATCCAAATCGTAGTAGTTTAATACATATTAAACGCGATTGGACTGATAGTGCTGAATTGGGCATCACTCAGAATTTAAACCTAGCCGCACCTAGCCTCCCACCTCGGTGAGGAGTGTTAGAACGCAAGGGGGTTTATCTTCTGCCAAAACCGCTTGGCCCCGTTTCACGCAACAGAATTTGGCGTAGTCGGCAGGATTGCCATGGATAAACTGCTGCAAAAATATGATTGTGCCCCTTCCCAGGCTGGGAAGGAGTGGGCCCAAAAATTTTGGAAGGATGAAGAGAAAGTGGTGGAACGTATTGAAGAGTGTCGGGTTTCACAGAAGCTCAGAGCGGGGAAAGGCAAGGGTGTGATTTGTGCTGCGTTAGGCGCCTGTTTATCTTGTGCACAACAAGAAGCTAGAGAAACCCCTGCTCCTAATCTGATTTCAGCTGTAGAATATGCAACCCTGAAATCGGAGAATGAGGTGCTGAAGTCATCATTAGCCTTGCAAAAGGAGACAGGAGAAAAATTAAGAACTCACGTCGATAAGCTTGTGAGTGAGAATGAATGTTTAGGAAACCAGAATGCTCAACTTAAAATATTATTAGAAAGGGTGACTGGGCTCTTAGATAAAATGCAGCCCTCGACCCAGGTCCAACAGATTCGTAAGTTAATGTGTTATCCAAATTCCGGAACCCAGACCGGAGATTTTTTGTCTAATAGTGAGGATGACGAAGAAGATGAGGAGGAAAGGACTTTTACTTTGAAATCCCAAGTTTTTCCTTTACGTCCTCTGGTTAAAACTGAAGCTGCGGTTGATGACGATGATGAAATTCACACCACTGTGCGTACCGTTCCACGGACACCAACCGAGTTAACAAAAATAAGGGAGAAATATTCGAGGCGACCAGAAGAGTCAGCTGTTGAGTACGTGTGGCGAGTTTCTTCTGAAGGGGGGGACAGAATTATGCTGAGTGAGGAAGAAGCAGGAGACTCTTGGGGACCAGGAGTGTTTTTAACCACTATGCCTGGGGATCATAATTATTCCCTAACTGCTCGAGCAGCCTATTGGGCAGGGGGTATGGATCCGCGAGAGAGGGGGGAGCCGTTAGAGATTAGAGCTACAGGCTACTCTGATCTGTTTGCGGCTGTACGGAAAGCAGCTTGTCTGCAAGCCATGTATGACAGAGAGGAATTTCGGAAATCCCCAATGTCAGCCCCTATCGACCCCGATCGATTAGCCCCTCTCATCCGTGGTCTTCCCGATTGCCTGAAACCGTTCCTTGTTCGTACTCAAGATCGTATACGAGAGGCTCGGGGTGCTCATAGGCGGGGCCGTCGTCACTACATGCCCACCTGGAATGAATATGTACAGGAAATAGATCAATATGGGCGCCGAATGGGCTGGGCCAGCCTAACTAGTGAGAAATCCTCCGAACACCCCCGAAAGGTTCGCCAAGTCCGAACTCACACTAAAAACCCTAAATCGGAGGAAAGGTTTAAGCCTGATAAGGACCGGAATGAGTTGTGGCGTAAAGCCCTACAATTAGGGGTGCCCCGACAATTCTTGCACGGTGTCCCTACGGGAGACCTCCGTACACTAGTCCAATCTCTAACTAGAAAGAATAATGTGGCTGGGGAGAAAAGTCTAACCAGAGAATCCCCAAGTCGTGAGAAAATTGTGCCTTCTGCACCGGAACGTAACTTGATTGATTTGACAGAGTCCCAGCCAAAAAACTCCTATCCCCGGGGAGGGCAGTGAGCCACCCTGTCCGGCAGGTACTAGCAATTCAATGGCTCTCTCATAAAGACTCCGAACCCGTTATTATCATTCCTGTTGGACCCCGGAAGATATTGGTAAATTTTATTATTGATACTGGAGCCCAAATGTCTGCAATCACTAACGAAACAGCACAACTTCTAGGTATAAATCCCACCCGACGCAGAGTCAACTTCACAGGAATTGATGGTGTGGTAAAAACATGCCCCACTGCAAAAATTAACCTCTGGTTGCCGGGAGAGCAGCGAATGACTAGGGCAGAAGTGTTAGTGGGTGCCTCACATTCTAACCTCCTAGGATTTGACGTGCTGCGTGGGCGAATGTGGAAATTCCCGGATGGAACTGCGTGGAGTTTTGCAGGACGCAAAAAAGGATTAGACACAGTTAAACTGGGCCTATTAGAAACATCTATACCTTTGCCTCCCTCTAAAATTACCAACGTCCGACAGTACCCACTGCCTGCAGCTGCACTTGCAGGAGCAGACGGGGTGGTATCAGATTTAGAAAAAAGAAACATCATTCAGAGGACTCACTCGCCTTATAATTCACCGGTGTGGCCAGTAAAGAAACCAACCGGGCAATGGCGTTTCACAGTAGATTACCGAAAGTTAAACGCCAACACTGCACCCCTGACCGCTGCGGTTCCGAGTATCGCGGAAATTGTGACAATGATAAAAGGAGCTGCCCATCCTTGGATGGCTGCCTTAGATGTAAAAGACATGTTTTTTATGATTCCCCTCCTTGAGCAAGACAAAGCGCAGTTTGCATTCACGTGGAAAGGAGTCCAATATACCTTTAACCGACTTCCACAAGGATACAAACATTCCCCCACCATTGCTCATAATGCTTTAGCTAAAGCGCTATCAGAGATTCCTGTTTCACAGGGATGTACAGTATACCAATATATTGACGACATCTTAATAGGGGGGGAGAGAGCCAAGAAAGTGTACAAGACATGATGCAAAACATCCTAAAAACATTATCAGATTTGGGATTGGAAATTCCAGACTCAAAATGTCAGGGACCTGCACAGGAAGTTAAATTCCTGGGGGTCTGGTGGATTAAGGGAGCTGCTTCTGTCCCTCAGGATACCCTGAAAAAAATAGAACATGGACAGAATCCTTCCAGCACGAAGGAGTTACAGCAAGTTCTGGGAACTTTAAGTTATTGGCGTAAACACATCCCTGGCTTTTCCATCATTGCTCGCCCCCTTTATTGTTTGCTCAAAAAAGGTAAATCCTGGGAGTGGACTGAACAACATACTAATGCACTGGAATTGCTAATAAAAGAGCTAAGGTTATTCCAACAACTTGGCCCCATACATCCAACTGACCCTGTCCATGTAGAATGGGGGTTCAGCGAACATGGTTCTCATTGTAACTTATGGCAAAAGGGACCAGCAGGACCGGAGAGACCATTAGAATTTAGCTCTCACTCCTTTAATGATACTGAGAGCAGATATTCAGACCTAGAGAAGGGTTTACTGTCCCTGGTGCGAGCATTGCAACGAGCAGAGCAGATAAGGAGAGAACAGAGCGTGATTGTTCGGGGCCCTTTTCGTCTCCTAGATGTGGTCCGTAAAGGGACAGCACCACCAGCCGGCATTGCCCAGAAACCCACAGTTCGAAAGTGGTATGCTTATTTAGAAGGCATTAATGATATCATGCCAATCTCTGAAGGTAGTATCAAAGTATCCAAGCTCCAGAAGGATATAGATGGTGCCCTATTGTTCCAATCCCCACCAAACAGACCATCTCCAATCCAAGAAGCACCTCCTCTGAAAGAAGGCAGTGATCTTACAGGAGTGTGGTTTACTGATGCGTCATCTCACCGTGAGAACAATAAGTGGAAATACAAGGCCGTAGCACTGGAAGTAGCAACGGGGGAAAGAGCAATTGAAACAGGAGAAGGTAGCGCACAAGTAGGGGAACTCAGAGCCGTCCTACTAGCTGCACAACGTGGGGCTACTTACATTTACACTGACTCATATGCTGTTTTTAAAGGAGCCACTGAATGGATTGGACACTGGGCAGCCAATGATTGGCAGGTGAATAGAGTCCCAATCTGGGAGACAGAGAGTTGGAAGCAACTGTTGGAAATGGGAGGACAGAGAACATTGCACATTGGTTGGGTAAAAGGCCATGATCGTTCGAACTCGATCACTGCTCAATTCAACCAACAGGTAGATAGCCTCACGCGGTTGCAGCAAATTGACATTGTAGATGATGGTCGGGAATGGGAACGCTTACTCGAATGGTTACATATTAAGCGTGGCCATACAGGCCGTGCTGATCTGTATCAGGAAGGTCTAGCCCGGGGGTGGCCTGTGTCGGTTAAGCTGTGTGAACAAGTAGTAACCGCCTGTTCACAATGTCGCCTACGACTCAATAAAGATCATCCGAGTAAGGCGCCTCCTTTACACATTCGGGACAAGAAAACATTGTGGCATTCATGGCAAATTGATTATATTGGGCCCTTGAGATCATCAGGTGAGAAAAGATACGTCCTAGTCGGAGTGGAGATTATCTCTGGCCTCGCTATGGCCACCAGCTTCAAATCAGCTACCGGGAACAACACAGTGAAAGGCCTAAAAGGGTGGTTCAGCACACTTCCCCTTCCTGAGGAAATCCAAAGTGATAACGGTTCACACTTTACCGCTACAGTGGTACAAGATTGGGCCAAAGAAGAAGGGATTCGATGGGTATTTCATACTCCCTATTATCCTCAGGCTAATGGCATTGTTGAACGCACCAATGGATTGGTTAAGCGTTTTGCAAAAACTCATGAACCTGGTTGGCATTTGCGATTGGATGATGCCATCTATCAATTAAATAACAGATGGAGTGGAGATGGCTGTCCTAAAATGAAAGCTTTCTGTGTATCTGCTGATATCATCACTCCAAAAGTTCCCAATGAACCACGAAAATACCTAGGACAATTTCACCCTGGGCAACCTGTGTTAGTGAAAATGCCTCAAATTGGCACAGTACCAATGGTGTTAGCTACTCCCAAAAACCCCCATGCACGGGAAGCCAAAGACTGTTCAGGGAAGATACACCGGATCAGCACCCGGTGGATCTCGCCCTCTTTTTAACCCCGTCGGTCAAATGAGACCGAGCAGATTTTCTTTTCCTTTGTGTCTTACAGGAACCTCGGAAGAACTGTACGTGGACAGACGCATTGGCCTACGCTAACCTCGAGTGTCTCCAGGGAATCCTGACATTGATCCTGGCAATAATATTATTTTTGTTATGTATGGCCATCTGGAGGCCTAAATTTTAGAATGACGAATTGGCAGATGGAATTGATGCTATTCAGTTTTATCTTTTTACTCCCTGTTGTTTGTAGTCAAAGAGACCCAGAATGGCCGTGGTCTCAAGCTTATGTAAAACACAATGCGATGGCAGGAACAGGAAAAGGAAAATTGAGCCTGGCCACTGTAGTCCTACATGAAAATGAGGTGTTTTCAAAACATGAGATAGATCAAAGCATAGATAAAGTCGAACCTGACTCAACTCCACAGACTAGTCTGGTTCCACTGCCACTATCTGAAACCCCCGATAATGACACCTTATTGAGCGGACTTAAGAATCTGCCCCTTGATGATGAGCTTTGGGATAATGCACTGTCACGATACACTGCAAGCACTGAGACACTAGAAAACATGAGGGATTTAAATCTCTCCACTCTGGTTATACAAGGAAGTGAAGTATATTCCAGAGATAAATGGAGTTGGAAAGACTCACTCCAAATGGCTAAGCTTGAAGCCGTCCCAGGAAAGAAAATACAAATTAGCTGCCGAGTAATCAATGGGTCTGCTCACCATAGACCAACTGTAATTGAAACCATCCATGTAGACTCTACTAAACCGGACAAATATAACACTGATTGATTGTTACAAAATTATAGAGCCAAACTCAGATTGCTGGCACAACTTCACCTTTATCAAACCTATCATAGTATATTGTATTTGGGGCTACAGGGGCACGGAATTGTTATTTGAATTTATGATTGACTCAAATACATCTGAACCTGTTGAAATGAACCCAAAACCTACACCCCCACAAACTTTCAAGGGTGTAGCTACTCAGCCCTCCATTAGTCTAACTCCTTACACCTTTAACATTGGCCCTTATGCCATTAAACACACAGGTCAACAACAAATACCGTTTAACCCAACATATTCCCTCAAACGAGTAGAATTGTCAATGCAGATTAATATCTCTGCGATCAAACCCACCTGCTCACCATTCCTGAGTACATCTTATGCAGGATGGTCAGCATGGTTAGGCCGGCGAACTGTTGACACCTCACAACGACTGAAGAGAGAGGTGACTGGTATCTTAGGAACAGGACTGGGAGTCTTAAATAGTACAGATGCTGAGATACTTGCAAACAAACTAGTCACAACTACTAGTGATCTAGACAAATTAAAACATCCTCTACAGTCCTCTCTATCAGCATTGGGAAATCACCAATGGCTTTTATCGAATATATTGCCTCAGTGGGAGGAAACAGGTGAAAAAGACCATCAGCTGATCACAAATGCACTTGGTACAACCCAAAACAATGTTTCCTTGGCCCTTAGTTGTATCCAAGCCCAACTGTGGATGCAATCTATGACAGCCGCAATTATAAGGGAAGGTGAAGAAGGCACCTTGCCCACTGAAATTCGAAAAGTAATATGGGATAATGCAATTGAGTTTGAGAGAAAATTTCAATCCTGGTGGTATCTGGTTAATTTCACCTATGATCCCACTGAGAGCAAAGCCACAGCTTTTGTCTTAACGATACGCAATGCCTCAGTATACACCATATACCCAATCATCGCACTGGGGTTGAATCACCATGGAGCTATACTCCATCCGGTAGAGCATAGAGTGTGGGCACAACAAAACGAGAATAAATGGCAAACTGTTGATGTTGAAGCATGCATTTCACGAGATCAACAAGGATTCATTTGTGAGAGTAATACTCTCAAGGCACAAGACATTTGTCTTGACACCAACCAGAATGTTTGTCATTTTGAGATACAACCTGATGAAACCCCAGAAACTGTGCTTGTATATATTGGGAAAGGGTGTGTTTGCATGAGGTCTCCCTGTACTTTTGTATTCGTAGATGACATAGCAGTAGATATAAGTAATAACTCAAATCTTTGTGTTTGTAACTTTACTAACATCATTGGATGTGACTTCAGTTATTCAGCTCCTGTTACGTCTTTTCAATTGCTACAATCTAATTACACATTGATTCGAGATTTGCTGCCTACCCCTATCGGAATGAATCTCTCACTAGTGAGGAAGTTGCTACAACACGATGAATTGAAGCGATTGTTGAAAGAGGCCCAAGAAAATGGACAAAGAACTCTGATTACTGTCCATCATGATGTTGAAGAAATACACCATGTACTGGAAAGGGTCAAGAGAGACGGTGGACATGAACGGTGGGACACCCTCTTTGGATGGTCACCGACAGCTACAGGACTTTTTAACAAGATGCTCCATCCTGTTGTTGTTCTACTAGTACTCACTGTATTGTGCTTTGCTTTGACAATTGTTTTGCATGTTAGACTTTGGATTATGATGAAACGCTTAACTCGCTTAATCACCCCACAAGAAGTATTTGCACTTGATATCCCTCGCCATAAGAGGACATGTGATATTCCCCATCAGTATTGATTATCGTGGAGCTTGAGTGACTGTAGTCACGGGGTGGATTATGTGGAATAATTACTAAATTGGCCAAGAATACAAAAATACAGCATTGTTCACACATTAAGGAAAGTCATAAAATCAAGAGGCTTCTGAGGTAGAATACAGCCACAGCTAGCACACGAAGAATGCAACATCTGTGATTCCCTGCGCGAGGTTGTTTGCGAAACTACACGAGGGATGGAACGGAACACGCTTGTTCCGTGGCCTTCCCTTGTGACGAATAGCAGATATGGGGACGAGATGGTACTACGGAACTGATAAGCGGCCTACACGCTACCCGAGCCAACCTTTCGTCAAATGTTGATGAAATGCTGTCCTTTTGTGCGAACTTTGCTCACCACAATGTACCAAAACACACCTCCATCCCGGAGGCTATCCGCCCCCGAGGTGTGAACACTCCTCCTTGAATACATTAATCATAATAAAAGTATGTATGACTAAAGTCACTCAAACTCCACTTTGAAGATAAAAAAATAATATAAAAATAGCCCAAGAGAGAGGGGATGTCAGGGAAGACACCATCGCGAAGAATTCCACCGCTGATTTCCGGGATCAGTCGACGGGCTGAGCCTTTCTTCCCCCCCATAGGGACGCCTTTGGGTAAGACTTCGATTACACCGAGCGCTTTCTCGGGGACTTAGAAATTTCTCTAGAGAATCTCTACCCTACGTTTATAGCCAGGCTGTATCGTTTATAATTTTGTCGCGCGTTTGTATACTTAGCAATATCTTTATTTGCACGTGCTTTGCAGACAGTGTATTTATCACCGGCAATCCTAAAGAACCTGTATATCTGTTGTTTAAATAAACTGCACTGTTTAAGTAGCTAGTCGTTCCGCTTTCTCACTGAACGCGACCAAAACTACAGAGAGGCCGTGCTAGTTCAGGAGCACGACTAGACTGAAGGTGCAGTCCACTATTAGTGTATCCAAATCGTAGTAGTTTAATACATATTAAACGCGATTGGACTGATAGTGCTGAATTGGGCATCACTCAGAATTTAAACCTAGCCGCACCTAGCCTCCCACCTCGGTGAGGAGTGTTAGAACGCAAGGGGGTTTATCTTCTGCCAAAACCGCTTGGCCCCGTTTCACGCAACAGAATTTGGCGTAGTCGGCAGGATTGCCATGGATAAACTGCTGCAAAAATATGATTGTGCCCCTTCCCAGGCTGGGAAGGAGTGGGCCCAAAAATTTTGGAAGGATGAAGAGAAAGTGGTGGAACGTATTGAAGAGTGTCGGGTTTCACAGAAGCTCAGAGCGGGGAAAGGCAAGGGTGTGATTTGTGCTGCGTTAGGCGCCTGTTTATCTTGTGCACAACAAGAAGCTAGAGAAACCCCTGCTCCTAATCTGATTTCAGCTGTAGAATATGCAACCCTGAAATCGGAGAATGAGGTGCTGAAGTCATCATTAGCCTTGCAAATGGAGACAGGAGAAAAATTAAGAACTCACGTCGATAAGCTTGTGAGTGAGAATGAATGTTTAGGAAACCAGAATGCTCAACTTAAAATATTATTAGAAAGGGTGACTGGGCTCTTAGATAAAATGCAGCCCTCGACCCAGGTCCAACAGATTCGTAAGTTAATGTGTTATCCAAATTCCGGAACCCAGACCGGAGATTTTTTGTCTAATAGTGAGGATGACGAAGAAGATGAGGAGGAAAGGACTTTTACTTTGAAATCCCAAGTTTTTCCTTTACGTCCTCTGGTTAAAACTGAAGCTGCGGTTGATGACGATGATGAAATTCACACCACTGTGCGTACCGTTCCACGGACACCAACCGAGTTAACAAAAATAAGGGAGAAATATTCGAGGCGACCAGAAGAGTCAGCTGTTGAGTACGTGTGGCGAGTTTCTTCTGAAGGGGGGGACAGAATTATGCTGAGTGAGGAAGAAGCAGGAGACTCTTGGGGACCAGGAGTGTTTTTAACCACTATGCCTGGGGATCATAATTATTCCCTAACTGCTCGAGCAGCCTATTGGGCAGGGGGTATGGATCCGCGAGAGAGGGGGGAGCCGTTAGAGATTAGAGCTACAGGCTACTCTGATCTGTTTGCGGCTGTACGGAAAGCAGCTTGTCTGCAAGCCATGTATGACAGAGAGGAATTTCGGAAATCCCCAATGTCAGCCCCTATCGACCCCGATCGATTAGCCCCTCTCATCCGTGGTCTTCCCGATTGCCTGAAACCGTTCCTTGTTCGTACTCAAGATCGTATACGAGAGGCTCGGGGTGCTCATAGGCGGGGCCGTCGTCACTACATGCCCACCTGGAATGAATATGTACAGGAAATAGATCAATATGGGCGCCGAATGGGCTGGGCCAGCCTAACTAGTGAGAAATCCTCCGAACACCCCCGAAAGGTTCGCCAAGTCCGAACTCACACTAAAAACCCTAAATCGGAGGAAAGGTTTAAGCCTGATAAGGACCGGAATGAGTTGTGGCGTAAAGCCCTACAATTAGGGGTGCCCCGACAATTCTTGCACGGTGTCCCTACGGGAGACCTCCGTACACTAGTCCAATCTCTAACTAGAAAGAATAATGTGGCTGGGGAGAAAAGTCTAACCAGAGAATCCCCAAGTCGTGAGAAAATTGTGCCTTCTGCACCGGAACGTAACTTGATTGATTTGACAGAGTCCCAGCCAAAAAACTCCTATCCCCGGGGAGGGCAGTGAGCCACCCTGTCCGGCAGGTACTAGCAATTCAATGGCTCTCTCATAAAGACTCCGAACCCGTTATTATCATTCCTGTTGGACCCCGGAAGATATTGGTAAATTTTATTATTGATACTGGAGCCCAAATGTCTGCAATCACTAACGAAACAGCACAACTTCTAGGTATAAATCCCACCCGACGCAGAGTCAACTTCACAGGAATTGATGGTGTGGTAAAAACATGCCCCACTGCAAAAATTAACCTCTGGTTGCCGGGAGAGCAGCGAATGACTAGGGCAGAAGTGTTAGTGGGTGCCTCACATTCTAACCTCCTAGGATTTGACGTGCTGCGTGGGCGAATGTGGAAATTCCCGGATGGAACTGTGTGGAGTTTTGCAGGACGCAAAAAAGGATTAGACACAGTTAAACTGGGCCTATTAGAAACATCTATACCTTTGCCTCCCTCTAAAATTACCAACGTCCGACAGTACCCACTGCCTGCAGCTGCACTTGCAGGAGCAGACGGGGTGGTATCAGATTTAGAAAAAAGAAACATCATTAAGAGGACTCACTCGCCTTATAATTCACCGGTGTGGCCAGTAAAGAAACCAACCGGGCAATGGCGTTTCACAGTAGATTACCGAAAGTTAAACGCCAACGCTGCACCCCTGACCGCTGCGGTTCCGAGTATCGCGGAAATTGTGACAATGATAAAAGGAGCTGCCCATCCTTGGATGGCTGCCTTAGATGTAAAAGACATGTTTTTTATGATTCCCCTCCTTGAGCAAGACAAAGCGCAGTTTGCATTCACGTGGAAAGGAGTCCAATATACCTTTAACCGACTTCCACAAGGATACAAACATTCCCCCACCATTGCTCATAATGCTTTAGCTAAAGCGCTATCAGAGATTCCTGTTTCACAGGGATGTACAGTATACCAATATATTGACGACATCTTAATAGGGGGGGAGAGAGCCAAGAAAGTGTACAAGACATGATGCAAAACATCCGAAAAACATTATCAGATTTGGGATTGGAAATTCCAGACTCAAAATGTCAGGGACCTGCACAGGAAGTTAAATTCCTGGGGGTCTGGTGGATTAAGGGAGCTGCTTCTGTCCCTCAGGATACCCTGAAAAAAATAGAACATGGACAGAATCCTTCCAGCACGAAGGAGTTACAGCAAGTTCTGGGAACTTTAAGTTATTGGCGTAAACACATCCCTGGCTTTTCCATCATTGCTCGCCCCCTTTATTGTTTGCTCAAAAAAGGTAAATCCTGGGAGTGGACTGAACAACATACTAATGCACTGGAATTGCTAATAAAAGAGCTAAGGTTATTCCAACAACTTGGCCCCATACATCCAACTGACCCTGTCCATGTAGAATGGGGGTCCAGCGAACATGGCTCTCATTGTAACTTATGGCAAAAGGGACCAGCAGGACCGGAGAGACCATTAGAATTTAGCTCTCACTCCTTTAATGATACTGAGAGCAGATATTCAGACCTAGAGAAGGGTTTACTGTCCCTGGTGCGAGCATTGCAACGAGCAGAGCAGATAAGGAGAGAACAGAGCGTGATTGTTCGGGGCCCTTTTCGTCTCCTAGATGTGGTCCGTAAAGGGACAGCACCACCAGCCGGCATTGCCCAGAAACCCACAGTTCGAAAGTGGTATGCTTATTTAGAAGGCATTAATGATATCATGCCAATCTCTGAAGGTAGTATCAAAGTATCCAAGCTCCAGAAGGATATAGATGGTGCCCTATTGTTCCAATCCCCACCAAACAGACCATCTCCAATCCAAGAAGCACCTCCTCTGAAAGAAGGCAGTGATCTTACAGGAGTGTGGTTTACTGATGCGTCATCTCACCGTGAGAACAATAAGTGGAAATACAAGGCCGTAGCACTGGAAGTAGCAACGGGGGAAAGAGCAATTGAAACAGGAGAAGGTAGCGCACAAGTAGGGGAACTCAGAGCCGTCCTACTAGCTGCACAACGTGGGGCTACTTACATTTACACTGACTCATATGCTGTTTTTAAAGGAGCCACTGAATGGATTGGACACTGGGCAGCCAATGATTGGCAGGTGAATAGAGTCCCAATCTGGGAGACAGAGAGTTGGAAGCAACTGTTGGAAATGGGAGGACAGAGAACATTGCACGTTGGTTGGGTAAAAGGCCATGATCGTTCGAACTCGATCACTGCTCAATTCAACCAACAGGTAGATAGCCTCACGCGGTTGCAGCAAATTGACATTGTAGATGATGGTCGGGAATGGGAACGCTTACTCGAATGGTTACATATTAAGCGTGGCCATACAGGCCGTGCTGATCTGTATCAGGAAGGTCTAGCCCGGGGGTGGCCTGTGTCGGTTAAGCTGTGTGAACAAGTAGTAACCGCCTGTTCACAATGTCGCCTACGACTCAATAAAGATCATCCGAGTAAGGCGCCTCCTTTACACATTCGGGACAAGAAAACATTGTGGCATTCATGGCAAATTGATTATATTGGGCCCTTGAGATCATCAGGTGAGAAAAGATACGTCCTAGTCGGAGTGGAGATTATCTCTGGCCTCGCTATGGCCACCAGCTTCAAATCAGCTACCGGGAACAACACAGTGAAAGGCCTAAAAGGGTGGTTCAGCACACTTCCCCTTCCTGAGGAAATCCAAAGTGATAACGGTTCACACTTTACCGCTACAGTGGTACAAGATTGGGCCAAAGAAGAAGGGATTCGATGGATATTTCATACTCCCTATTATCCTCAGGCTAATGGCATTGTTGAACGCACCAATGGATTGGTTAAGCGTTTTGCAAAAACTCATGAACCTGGTTGGCATTTGCCATTGGATGATGCCATCTATCAATTAAATAACAGATGGAGTGGAGATGGCTGTCCTAAAATGAAAGCTTTCTGTGTATCTGCTGATATCATCACTCCAAAAGTTCCCAATGAACCACGAAAATACCTGGGACAATTTCACCCTGGGCAACCTGTGTTAGTGAAAATGCCTCAAATTGGCACAGTACCAATGGTGTTAGCTACTCCCAAAAACCCCCATGCACGGGAAGCCAAAGACTGTTCAGGGAAGATACACCGGATCAGCACCCGGTGGATCTCGCCCTCTTTTTAACCCCGTCGGTCAAATGAGACCGAGCAGATTTTCTTTTCCTTTGTGTCTTACAGGAACCTCGGAAGAACTGTACGTGGACAGACGCATTGGCCTACGCTAACCTCGAGTGTCTCCAGGGAATCCTGACATTGATCCTGGCAATAATATTATTTTTGTTATGTATGGCCATCTGGAGGCCTAAATTTTAGAATGACGAATTGGCAGATGGAATTGATGCTATTCAGTTTTATCTTTTTACTCCCTGTTGTTTGTAGTCAAAGAGACCCAGAATGGCCGTGGTCTCAAGCTTATGTAAAACACAATGCGATGGCAGGAACAGGAAAAGGAAAATTGAGCCTGGCCACTGTAGTCCTACATGAAAATGAGGTGTTTTCAAAACATGAGATAGATCAAAGCATAGATAAAGTCGAACCTGACTCAACTCCACAGACTAGTCTGGTTCCACTGCCACTATCTGAAACCCCCGATAATGACACCTTATTGAGCGGACTTAAGAATCTGCCCCTTGATGATGAGCTTTGGGATAATGCACTGTCACGATACACTGCAAGCACTGAGACACTAGAAAACATGAGGGATTTAAATCTCTCCACTCTGGTTATACAAGGAAGTGAAGTATATTCCAGAGATAAATGGAGTTGGAAAGACTCACTCCAAATGGCTAAGCTTGAAGCCGTCCCAGGAAAGAAAATACAAATTAGCTGCCGAGTAATCAATGGGTCTGCTCACCATAGACCAACTGTAATTGAAACCATCCATGTAGACTCTACTAAACCGGACAAATATAACACTGATTGATTGTTACAAAATTATAGAGCCAAACTCAGATTGCTGGCACAACTTCACCTTTATCAA
Organism: Larus michahellis; assembly: GCF_964199755.1. Taxonomy (NCBI): domain Eukaryota; kingdom Metazoa; phylum Chordata; class Aves; order Charadriiformes; family Laridae; genus Larus; species Larus michahellis. The sequence goes on from NW_027436301.1 coordinate 226,023, forward strand.
ACCTATCATAGTATATTGTATTTGGGGCTACAGGGGCACGGAATTGTTATTTGAATTTATGATTGACTCAAATACATCTGAACCTGTTGAAATGAACCCAAAACCTACACCCCCACAAACTTTCAAGGGTGTAGCTACTCAGCCCTCCATTAGTCTAACTCCTTACACCTTTAACATTGGCCCTTATGCCATTAAACACACAGGTCAACAACAAATACCGTTTAACCCAACATATTCCCTCAAACGAGTAGAATTGTCAATGCAGATTAATATCTCTGCGATCAAACCCACCTGCTCACCATTCCTGAGTACATCTTATGCAGGATGGTCAGCATGGTTAGGCCGGCGAACTGTTGACACCTCACAACGACTGAAGAGAGAGGTGACTGGTATCTTAGGAACAGGACTGGGAGTCTTAAATAGTACAGATGCTGAGATACTTGCAAACAAACTAGTCACAACTACTAGTGATCTAGACAAATTAAAACATCCTCTACAGTCCTCTCTATCAGCATTGGGAAAATCACCAATGGCTTTTATCGAATATATTGCCTCAGTGGGAGGAAACAGGTGAAAAAGACCATCAGCTGATCACAAATGCACTTGGTACAACCCCAAACAATGTTTCCTTGGCCCTTAGTTGTATCCAAGCCCAACTGTGGATGCAATCTATGACAGCCGCAATTATAAGGGAAGGTGAAGAAGGCACCTTGCCCACTGAAATTCGAAAAGTAATATGGGATAATGCAATTGAGTTTGAGAGAAAATTTCAATCCTGGTGGTATCTGGTTAATTTCACCTATGATCCCACTGAGAGCAAAGCCACAGCTTTTGTCTTAACGATACGCAATGCCTCAGTATACACCATATACCCAATCATCGCACTGGGGTTGAATCACCATGGAGCTATACTCCATCCGGTAGAGCATAGAGTGTGGGCACAACAAAACGAGAATAAATGGCAAACTGTTGATGTTGAAGCATGCATTTCACGAGATCAACATGGATTCATTTGTGAGAGTAATACTCTCAAGGCACAAGACATTTTCTTGACACCAACCAGAATGTTTGTCATTTTGAGATACAACCTGATGAAACCCCAGAAACTGTGCTTGTATATATTGGGAAAGGGTGTGTTTGCATGAGGTCTCCCTGTACTTTTGTATTCGTAGATGACATAGCAGTAGATATAAGTAATAACTCAAATCTTTGTGTTTGTAACTTTACTAACATCATTGGATGTGACTTCAGTTATTCAGCTCCTGTTACGTCTTTTCAATTGCTACAATCTAATTACACATTGATTCGAGATTTGCTGCCTACCCCTATCGGAATGAATCTCTCACTAGTGAGGAAGTTGCTACAACACGATGAATTGAAGCGATTGTTGAAAGAGGCCCAAGAAAATGGACAAAGAACTCTGATTACTGTCCATCATGATGTTGAAGAAATACACCATGTACTGGAAAGGGTCAAGAGAGACGGTGGACATGAATGGTGGGACACCCTCTTTGGATGGTCACCGACAGCTACAGGACTTTTTAACAAGATGCTCCATCCTGTTGTTGTTCTACTAGTACTCACTGTATTGTGCTTTGCTTTGACAATTGTTTTGCATGTTAGACTTTGGATTATGATGAAACGCTTAACTCGCTTAATCACCCCGCAAGAAGTATTTGCACTTGATATCCCTCGCCATAAGAGGACATGTGATATTCCCCATCAGTATTGATTATCGTGGAGCTTGAGTGACTGTAGTCACGGGGTGGATTATGTGGAATAATTACTAAATTGGCCAAGAATACAAAAATACAGCATTGTTCACACATTAAGGAAAGTCATAAAATCAAGAGGCTTCTGAGGTAGAATACAGCCACAGCTAGCACACGAAGAATGCAACATCTGTGATTCCCTGCGCGAGGTTGTTTGCGAAACTACACGAGGGATGGAACGGAACACGCTTGTTCCGTGGCCTTCCCTTGTGACGAATAGCAGATATGGGGACGAGATGGTACTACGGAACTGATAAGCGGCCTACACGCTACCCGAGCCAACCTTTCGTCAAATGTTGATGAAATGCTGTCCTTTTGTGCGAACTTTGCTCACCACAATGTACCAAAACACACCTCCATCCCGGAGGCTATCCGCCCCCGAGGTGTGAACACTCCTCCTTGAATACATTAATCATAATAAAAGTATGTATGACTAAAGTCACTCAAACTCCACTTTGAAGATAAAAAAATAATATAAAAATAGCCCAAGAGAGAGGGGATGTCAGGGAAGACACCATCGCGAAGAATTCCACCGCTGATTTCCGGGATCAGTCGACGGGCTGAGCCTTTCTTCCCCCCCATAGGGACGCCTTTGGGTAAGACTTCGATTACACCGAGCGCTTTCTCGGGGACTTAGAAATTTCTCTAGAGAATCTCTACCCTACGTTTATAGCCAGGCTGTATCGTTTATAATTTTGTCGCGCGTTTGTATACTTAGCAATATCTTTATTTGCACGTGCTTTGCAGACAGTGTATTGATCACCGGCAATCCTAAAGAACCTGTATATCTGTTGTTTAAATAAACTGCACTGTTTAAGTAGCTAGTCGTTCCGCTTTCTCACTGAACGCGACCAAAACTACAGAGAGGCCGTGCTAGTTCAGGAGCACGACTAGACTGAAGGTGCAGTCCACTATTAGTGTATCCAAATCGTAGTAGTTTAATACATATTAAACGCGATTGGACTGATAGTGCTGAATTGGGCATCACTCAGAATTTAAACCTAGCCGCACCTAGCCTCCCACCTCGGTGAGGAGTGTTAGAACGCAAGGGGGTTCATCTTCTGCCAAAACCGCTTGGCCCCGTTTCACGCAACAGAATTTGGCGTAGTCGGCAGGATTGCCATGGATAAACTGCTGCAAAAATATGATTGTGCCCCTTCCCAGGCTGGGAAGGAGTGGGCCCAAAAATTTTGGAAGGATGAAGAGAAAGTGGTGGAACGTATTGAAGAGTGTCGGGTTTCACAGAAGCTCAGAGCGGGGAAAGGCAAGGGTGTGATTTGTGCTGCGTTAGGCGCCTGTTTATCTTGTGCACAACAAGAAGCTAGAGAAACCCCTGCTCCTAATCTGATTTCAGCTGTAGAATATGCAACCCTGAAATCGGAGAATGAGGTGCTGAAGTCATCATTAGCCTTGCAAAAGGAGACAGGAGAAAAATTAAGAACTCACGTCGATAAGCTTGTGAGTGAGAATGAATGTTTAGGAAACCAGAATGCTCAACTTAAAATATTATTAGAAAGGGTGACTGGGCTCTTAGATAAAATGCAGCCCTCGACCCAGGTCCAACAGATTCGTAAGTTAATGTGTTATCCAAATTCCGGAACCCAGACCGGAGATTTTTTGTCTAATAGTGAGGATGACGAAGAAGATGAGGAGGAAAGGACTTTTACTTTGAAATCCCAAGTTTTTCCTTTACGTCCTCTGGTTAAAACTGAAGCTGCGGTTGATGACGATGATGAAATTCACACCACTGTGCGTACCGTTCCACGGACACCAACCGAGTTAACAAAAATAAGGGAGAAATATTCGAGGTGACCAGAAGAGTCAGCTGTTGAGTACGTGTGGCGAGTTTCTTCTGAAGGGGGGGACAGAATTATGCTGAGTGAGGAAGAAGCAGGAGACTCTTGGGGACCAGGAGTGTTTTTAACCACTATGCCTGGGGATCATAATTATTCCCTAACTGCTCGAGCAGCCTATTGGGCAGGGGGTATGGATCCGCGAGAGAGGGGGGAGCCGTTAGAGATTAGAGCTACAGGCTACTCTGATCTGTTTGCGGCTGTACGGAAAGCAGCTTGTCTGCAAGCCATGTATGACAGAGAGGAATTTCGGAAATCCCCAATGTCAGCCCCTATCGACCCCGATCGATTAGCCCCTCTCATCCGTGGTCTTCCCGATTGCCTGAAACCGTTCCTTGTTCGTACTCAAGATCGTATACGAGAGGCTCGGGGTGCTCATAGGCGGGGCCGTCGTCACTACATGCCCACCTGGAATGAATATGTACAGGAAATAGATCAATATGGGCGCCGAATGGGCTGGGCCAGCCTAACTAGTGAGAAATCCTCCGAACACCCCCGAAAGGTTCGCCAAGTCCGAACTCACACTAAAAACCCTAAATCGGAGGAAAGGTTTAAGCCTGATAAGGACCGGAATGAGTTGTGGCGTAAAGCCCTACAATTAGGGGTGCCCCGACAATTCTTGCACGGTGTCCCTACGGGAGACCTCCGTACACTAGTCCAATCTCTAACTAGAAAGAATAATGTGGCTGGGGAGAAAAGTCTAACCAGAGAATCCCCAAGTCGTGAGAAAATTGTGCCTTCTGCACCGGAACGTAACTTGATTGATTTGACAGAGTCCCAGCCAAAAAACTCCTATCCCCGGGGAGGGCAGTGAGCCACCCTGTCCGGCAGGTACTAGCAATTCAATGGCTCTCTCATAAAGACTCCGAACCCGTTATTATCATTCCTGTTGGACCCCGGAAGATATTGGTAAATTTTATTATTGATACTGGAGCCCAAATGTCTGCAATCACTAACGAAACAGCACAACTTCTAGGTATAAATCCCACCCGACGCAGAGTCAACTTCACAGGAATTGATGGTGTGGTAAAAACATGCCCCACTGCAAAAATTAACCTCTGGTTGCCGGGAGAGCAGCGAATGACTAGGGCAGAAGTGTTAGTGGGTGCCTCACATTCTAACCTCCTAGGATTTGACGTGCTGCGTGGGCGAATGTGGAAATTCCCGGATGGAACTGTGTGGAGTTTTGCAGGACGCAAAAAAGGATTAGACACAGTTAAACTGGGCCTATTAGAAACATCTATACCTTTGCCTCCCTCTAAAATTACCAACGTCCGACAGTACCCACTGCCTGCAGCTGCACTTGCAGGAGCAGACGGGGTGGTATCAGATTTAGAAAAAAGAAACATCATTAAGAGGACTCACTCGCCTTATAATTCACCGGTGTGGCCAGTAAAGAAACCAACCGGGCAATGGCGTTTCACAGTAGATTACCGAAAGTTAAACGCCAACGCTGCACCCCTGACCGCTGCGGTTCCGAGTATCGCGGAAATTGTGACAATGATAAAAGGAGCTGCCCATCCTTGGATGGCTGCCTTAGATGTAAAAGACATGTTTTTTATGATTCCCCTCCTTGAGCAAGACAAAGCGCAGTTTGCATTCACGTGGAAAGGAGTCCAATATACCTTTAACCGACTTCCACAAGGATACAAACATTCCCCCACCATTGCTCATAATGCTTTAGCTAAAGCGCTATCAGAGATTCCTGTTTCACAGGGATGTACAGTATACCAATATATTGACGACATCTTAATAGGGGGGGAGAGAGCCAAGAAAGTGTACAAGACATGATGCAAAACATCCGAAAAACATTATCAGATTTGGGATTGGAAATTCCAGACTCAAAATGTCAGGGACCTGCACAGGAAGTTAAATTCCTGGGGGTCTGGTGGATTAAGGGAGCTGCTTCTGTCCCTCAGGATACCCTGAAAAAAATAGAACATGGACAGAATCCTTCCAGCACGAAGGAGTTACAGCAAGTTCTGGGAACTTTAAGTTATTGGCGTAAACACATCCCTGGCTTTTCCATCATTGCTCGCCCCCTTTATTGTTTGCTCAAAAAAGGTAAATCCTGGGAGTGGACTGAACAACATACTAATGCACTGGAATTGCTAATAAAAGAGCTAAGGTTATTCCAACAACTTGGCCCCATACATCCAACTGACCCTGTCCATGTAGAATGGGGGTCCAGCGAACATGGCTCTCATTGTAACTTATGGCAAAAGGGACCAGCAGGACCGGAGAGACCATTAGAATTTAGCTCTCACTCCTTTAATGATACTGAGAGCAGATATTCAGACCTAGAGAAGGGTTTACTGTCCCTGGTGCGAGCATTGCAACGAGCAGAGCAGATAAGGAGAGAACAGAGCGTGATTGTTCGGGGCCCTTTTCGTCTCCTAGATGTGGTCCGTAAAGGGACAGCACCACCAGCCGGCATTGCCCAGAAACCCACAGTTCGAAAGTGGTATGCTTATTTAGAAGGCATTAATGATATCATGCCAATCTCTGAAGGTAGTATCAAAGTATCCAAGCTCCAGAAGGATATAGATGGTGCCCTATTGTTCCAATCCCCACCAAACAGACCATCTCCAATCCAAGAAGCACCTCCTCTGAAAGAAGGCAGTGATCTTACAGGAGTGTGGTTTACTGATGCGTCATCTCACCGTGAGAACAATAAGTGGAAATACAAGGCCGTAGCACTGGAAGTAGCAACGGGGGAAAGAGCAATTGAAACAGGAGAAGGTAGCGCACAAGTAGGGGAACTCAGAGCCGTCCTACTAGCTGCACAACGTGGGGCTACTTACATTTACACTGACTCATATGCTGTTTTTAAAGGAGCCACTGAATGGATTGGACACTGGGCAGCCAATGATTGGCAGGTGAATAGAGTCCCAATCTGGGAGACAGAGAGTTGGAAGCAACTGTTGGAAATGGGAGGACAGAGAACATTGCACGTTGGTTGGGTAAAAGGCCATGATCGTTCGAACTCGATCACTGCTCAATTCAACCAACAGGTAGATAGCCTCACGCGGTTGCAGCAAATTGACATTGTAGATGATGGTCGGGAATGGGAACGCTTACTCGAATGGTTACATATTAAGCGTGGCCATACAGGCCGTGCTGATCTGTATCAGGAAGGTCTAGCCCGGGGGTGGCCTGTGTCGGTTAAGCTGTGTGAACAAGTAGTAACCGCCTGTTCACAATGTCGCCTACGACTCAATAAAGATCATCCGAGTAAGGCGCCTCCTTTACACATTCGGGACAAGAAAACATTGTGGCATTCATGGCAAATTGATTATATTGGGCCCTTGAGATCATCAGGTGAGAAAAGATACGTCCTAGTCGGAGTGGAGATTATCTCTGGCCTCGCTATGGCCACCAGCTTCAAATCAGCTACCGGGAACAACACAGTGAAAGGCCTAAAAGGGTGGTTCAGCACACTTCCCCTTCCTGAGGAAATCCAAAGTGATAACGGTTCACACTTTACCGCTACAGTGGTACAAGATTGGGCCAAAGAAGAAGGGATTCGATGGGTATTTCATACTCCCTATTATCCTCAGGCTAATGGCATTGTTGAACGCACCAATGGATTGGTTAAGCGTTTTGCAAAAACTCATGAACCTGGTTGGCATTTGCCATTGGATGATGCCATCTATCAATTAAATAACAGATGGAGTGGAGATGGCTGTCCTAAAATGAAAGCTTTCTGTGTATCTGCTGCTATCATCACTCCAAAAGTTCCCAATGAACCACGAAAATACCTGGGACAATTTCACCCTGGGCAACCTGTGTTAGTGAAAATGCCTCAAATTGGCACAGTACCAATGGTGTTAGCTACTCCCAAAAACCCCCATGCACGGGAAGCCAAAGACTGTTCAGGGAAGATACACCGGATCAGCACCCGGTGGATCTCGCCCTCTTTTTAACCCCGTCGGTCAAATGAGACCGAGCAGATTTTCTTTTCCTTTGTGTCTTACAGGAACCTCGGAAGAACTGTACGTGGACAGACGCATTGGCCTACGCTAACCTCGAGTGTCTCCAGGGAATCCTGACATTGATCCTGGCAATAATATTATTTTTGTTATGTATGGCCATCTGGAGGCCTAAATTTTAGAATGACGAATTGGCAGATGGAATTGATGCTATTCAGTTTTATCTTTTTACTCCCTGTTGTTTGTAGTCAAAGAGACCCAGAATGGCCGTGGTCTCAAGCTTATGTAAAACACAATGCGATGGCAGGAACAGGAAAAGGAAAATTGAGCCTGGCCACTGTAGTCCTACATGAAAATGAGGTGTTTTCAAAACATGAGATAGATCAAAGCATAGATAAAGTCGAACCTGACTCAACTCCACAGACTAGTCTGGTTCCACTGCCACTATCTGAAACCCCCGATAATGACACCTTATTGAGCGGACTTAAGAATCTGCCCCTTGATGATGAGCTTTGGGATAATGCACTGTCACGATACACTGCAAGCACTGAGACACTAGAAAACATGAGGGATTTAAATCTCTCCACTCTGGTTATACAAGGAAGTGAAGTATATTCCAGAGATAAATGGAGTTGGAAAGACTCACTCCAAATGGCTAAGCTTGAAGCCGTCCCAGGAAAGAAAATACAAATTAGCTGCCGAGTAATCAATGGGTCTGCTCACCATAGACCAACTGTAATTGAAACCATCCATGTAGACTCTACTAAACCGGACAAATATAACACTGATTGATTGTTACAAAATTATAGAGCCAAACTCAGATTGCTGGCACAACTTCACCTTTATCAAACCTATCATAGTATATTGTATTTGGGGCTACAGGGGCACGGAATTGTTATTTGAATTTATGATTGACTCAAATACATCTGAACCTGTTGAAATGAACCCAAAACCTACACCCCCACAAACTTTCAAGGGTGTAGCTACTCAGCCCTCCATTAGTCTAACTCCTTACACCTTTAACATTGGCCCTTATGCCATTAAACACACAGGTCAACAACAAATACCGTTTAACCCAACATATTCCCTCAAACGAGTAGAATTGTCAATGCAGATTAATATCTCTGCGATCAAACCCACCTGCTCACCATTCCTGAGTACATCTTATGCAGGATGGTCAGCATGGTTAGGCCGGCGAACTGTTGACACCTCACAACGACTGAAGAGAGAGGTGACTGGTATCTTAGGAACAGGACTGGGAGTCTTAAATAGTACAGATGCTGAGATACTTGCAAACAAACTAGTCACAACTACTAGTGCTCTAGACAAATTAAAACATCCTCTACAGTCCTCTCTATCAGCATTGGGAAATCACCAATGGCTTTTATCGAATATATTGCCTCAGTGGGAGGAAACAGGTGAAAAAGACCATCAGCTGATCACAAATGCACTTGGTACAACCCCAAACAATGTTTCCTTGGCCCTTAGTTGTATCCAAGCCCAACTGTGGATGCAATCTATGACAGCCGCAATTATAAGGGAAGGTGAAGAAGGCACCTTGCCCACTGAAATTCGAAAAGTAATATGGGATAATGCAATTGAGTTTGAGAGAAAATTTCAATCCTGGTGGTATCTGGTTAATTTCACCTATGATCCCACTGAGAGCAAAGCCACAGCTTTTGTCTTAACGATACGCAATGCCTCAGTATACACCATATACCCAATCATCGCACTGGGGTTGAATCACCATGGAGCTATACTCCATCCGGTAGAGCATAGAGTGTGGGCACAACAAAACGAGAATAAATGGCAAACTGTTGATGTTGAAGCATGCATTTCACGAGATCAACAAGGATTCATTTGTGAGAGTAATACTCTCAAGGCACAAGACATTTGTCTTGACACCAACCAGAATGTTTGTCATTTTGAGATACAACCTGATGAAACCCCAGAAACTGTGCTTGTATATATTGGGAAAGGGTGTGTTTGCATGAGGTCTCCCTGTACTTTTGTATTCGTAGATGACATAGCAGTAGATATAAGTAATAACTCAAATCTTTGTGTTTGTAACTTTACTAACATCATTGGATGTGACTTCAGTTATTCAGCTCCTGTTACGTCTTTTCAATTGCTACAATCTAATTACACATTGATTCGAGATTTGCTGCCTACCCCTATCGGAATGAATCTCTCACTAGTGAGGAAGTTGCTACAACACGATGAATTGAAGCGATTGTTGAAAGAGGCCCAAGAAAATGGACAAAGAACTCTGATTACTGTCCATCATGATGTTGAAGAAATACACCATGTACTGGAAAGGGTCAAGAGAGACGGTGGACATGAACGGTGGGACACCCTCTTTGGATGGTCACCGACAGCTACAGGACTTTTTAACAAGATGCTCCATCCTGTTGTTGTTCTACTAGTACTCACTGTATTGTGCTTTGCTTTGACAATTGTTTTGCATGTTAGACTTTGGATTATGATGAAACGCTTAACTCGCTTAATCACCCCGCAAGAAGTATTTGCACTTGATATCCCTCGCCATAAGAGGACATGTGATATTCCCCATCAGTATTGATTATCGTGGAGCTTGAGTGACTGTAGTCACGGGGTGGATTATGTGGAATAATTACTAAATTGGCCAAGAATACAAAAATACAGCATTGTTCACACATTAAGGAAAGTCATAAAATCAAGAGGCTTCTGAGGTAGAATACAGCCACAGCTAGCACACGAAGAATGCAACATCTGTGATTCCCTGCGCGAGGTTGTTTGCGAAACTACACGAGGGATGGAACGGAACACGCTTGTTCCGTGGCCTTCCCTTGTGACGAATAGCAGATATGGGGACGAGATGGTACTACGGAACTGATAAGCGGCCTACACGCTACCCGAGCCAACCTTTCGTCAAATGTTGATGAAATGCTGTCCTTTTGTGCGAACTTTGCTCACCACAATGTACCAAAACACACCTCCATCCCGGAGGCTATCCGCCCCCGAGGTGTGAACACTCCTCCTTGAATACATTAATCATAATAAAAGTATGTATGACTAAAGTCACTCAAACTCCACTTTGAAGATAAAAAAATAATATAAAAATAGCCCAAGAGAGAGGGGATGTCAGGGAAGACACCATCGCGAAGAATTCCACCGCTGATTTCCGGGATCAGTCGACGGGCTGAGCCTTTCTTCCCCCCCATAGGGACGCCTTTGGGTAAGACTTCGATTACACCGAGCGCTTTCTCGGGGACTTAGAAATTTCTCTAGAGAATCTCTACCCTACGTTTATAGCCAGGCTGTATCGTTTATAATTTTGTCGCGCGTTTGTATACTTAGCAATATCTTTATTTGCACGTGCTTTGCAGACAGTGTATTTATCACCGGCAATCCTAAAGAACCTGTATATCTGTTGTTTAAATAAACTGCACTGTTTAAGTAGCTAGTCGTTCCGCTTTCTCACTGAACGCGACCAAAACTACAGAGAGGCCGTGCTAGTTCAGGAGCACGACTAGACTGAAGGTGCAGTCCACTATTAGTGTATCCAAATCGTAGTAGTTTAATACATATTAAACGCGATTGGACTGATAGTGCTGAATTGGGCATCACTCAGAATTTAAACCTAGCCGCACCTAGCCTCCCACCTCGGTGAGGAGTGTTAGAACGCAAGGGGGTTCATCTTCTGCCAAAACCGCTTGGCCCCGTTTCACGCAACAGAATTTGGCGTAGTCGGCAGGATTGCCATGGATAAACTGCTGCAAAAATATGATTGTGCCCCTTCCCAGGCTGGGAAGGAGTGGGCCCAAAAATTTTGGAAGGATGAAGAGAAAGTGGTGGAACGTATTGAAGAGTGTCGGGTTTCACAGAAGCTCAGAGCGGGGAAAGGCAAGGGTGTGATTTGTGCTGCGTTAGGCGCCTGTTTATCTTGTGCACAACAAGAAGCTAGAGAAACCCCTGCTCCTAATCTGATTTCAGCTGTAGAATATGCAACCCTGAAATCGGAGAATGAGGTGCTGAAGTCATCATTAGCCTTGCAAAAGGAGGCAGGAGAAAAATTAAGAACTCACGTCGATAAGCTTGTGAGTGAGAATGAATGTTTAGGAAACCAGAATGCTCAACTTAAAATATTATTAGAAAGGGTGACTGGGCTCTTAGATAAAATGCAGCCCTCGACCCAGGTCCAACAGATTCGTAAGTTAATGTGTTATCCAAATTCCGGAACCCAGACCGGAGATTTTTTGTCTAATAGTGAGGATGACGAAGAAGATGAGGAGGAAAGGACTTTTACTTTGAAATCCCAAGTTTTTCCTTTACGTCCTCTGGTTAAAACTGAAGCTGCGGTTGATGACGATGATGAAATTCACACCACTGTGCGTACCGTTCCACGGACACCAACCGAGTTAACAAAAATAAGGGAGAAATATTCGAGGCGACCAGAAGAGTCAGCTGTTGAGTACGTGTGGCGAGTTTCTTCTGAAGGGGGGGACAGAATTATGCTGAGTGAGGAAGAAGCAGGAGACTCTTGGGGACCAGGAGTGTTTTTAACCACTATGCCTGGGGATCATAATTATTCCCTAACTGCTCGAGCAGCCTATTGGGCAGGGGGTATGGATCCGCGAGAGAGGGGGGAGCCGTTAGAGATTAGAGCTACAGGCTACTCTGATCTGTTTGCGGCTGTACGGAAAGCAGCTTGTCTGCAAGCCATGTATGACAGAGAGGAATTTCGGAAATCCCCAATGTCAGCCCCTATCGACCCCGATCGATTAGCCCCTCTCATCCGTGGTCTTCCCGATTGCCTGAAACCGTTCCTTGTTCGTACTCAAGATCGTATACGAGAGGCTCGGGGTGCTCATAGGCGGGGCCGTCGTCACTACATGCCCACCTGGAATGAATATGTACAGGAAATAGATCAATATGGGCGCCGAATGGGCTGGGCCAGCCTAACTAGTGAGAAATCCTCCGAACACCCCCGAAAGGTTCGCCAAGTCCGAACTCACACTAAAAACCCTAAATCGGAGGAAAGGTTTAAGCCTGATAAGGACCGGAATGAGTTGTGGCGTAAAGCCCTACAATTAGGGGTGCCCCGACAATTCTTGCACGGTGTCCCTACGGGAGACCTCCGTACACTAGTCCAATCTCTAACTAGAAAGAATAATGTGGCTGGGGAGAAAAGTCTAACCAGAGAATCCCCAAGTCGTGAGAAAATTGTGCCTTCTGCACCGGAACGTAACTTGATTGATTTGACAGAGTCCCAGCCAAAAAACTCCTATCCCCGGGGAGGGCAGTGAGCCACCCTGTCCGGCAGGTACTAGCAATTCAATGGCTCTCTCATAAAGACTCCGAACCCGTTATTATCATTCCTGTTGGACCCCGGAAGATATTGGTAAATTTTATTATTGATACTGGAGCCCAAATGTCTGCAATCACTAACGAAACAGCACAACTTCTAGGTATAAATCCCACCCGACGCAGAGTCAACTTCACAGGAATTGATGGTGTGGTAAAAACATGCCCCACTGCAAAAATTAACCTCTGGTTGCCGGGAGAGCAGCGAATGACTAGGGCAGAAGTGTTAGTGGGTGCCTCACATTCTAACCTCCTAGGATTTGACGTGCTGCGTGGGCGAATGTGGAAATTCCCGGATGGAACTGCGTGGAGTTTTGCAGGACGCAAAAAAGGATTAGACACAGTTAAACTGGGCCTATTAGAAACATCTATACCTTTGCCTCCCTCTAAAATTACCAACGTCCGACAGTACCCACTGCCTGCAGCTGCACTTGCAGGAGCAGACGGGGTGGTATCAGATTTAGAAAAAAGAAACATCATTAAGAGGACTCACTCGCCTTATAATTCACCGGTGTGGCCAGTAAAGAAACCAACCGGGCAATGGCGTTTCACAGTAGATTACCGAAAGTTAAACGCCAACACTGCACCCCTGACCGCTGCGGTTCCGAGTATCGCGGAAATTGTGACAATGATAAAAGGAGCTGCCCATCCTTGGATGGCTGCCTTAGATGTAAAAGACATGTTTTTTATGATTCCCCTCCTTGAGCAAGACAAAGCGCAGTTTGCATTCACGTGGAAAGGAGTCCAATATACCTTTAACCGACTTCCACAAGGATACAAACATTCCCCCACCATTGCTCATAATGCTTTAGCTAAAGCGCTATCAGAGATTCCTGTTTCACAGGGATGTACAGTATACCAATATATTGACGACATCTTAATAGGGGGGGAGAGAGCCAAGAAAGCGTACAAGACATGATGCAAAACATCCGAAAAACATTATCAGATTTGGGATTGGAAATTCCAGACTCAAAATGTCAGGGACCTGCACAGGAAGTTAAATTCCTGGGGGTCTGGTGGATTAAGGGAGCTGCTTCTGTCCCTCAGGATACCCTGAAAAAAATAGAACATGGACAGAATCCTTCCAGCACGAAGGAGTTACAGCAAGTTCTGGGAACTTTAAGTTATTGGCGTAAACACATCCCTGGCTTTTCCATCATTGCTCGCCCCCTTTATTGTTTGCTCAAAAAAGGTAAATCCTGGGAGTGGACTGAACAACATACTAATGCACTGGAATTGCTAATAAAAGAGCTAAGGTTATTCCAACAACTTGGCCCCATACATCCAACTGACCCTGTCCATGTAGAATGGGGGTCCAGCGAACATGGTTCTCATTGTAACTTATGGCAAAAGGGACCAGCAGGACCGGAGAGACCATTAGAATTTAGCTCTCACTCCTTTAATGATACTGAGAGCAGATATTCAGACCTAGAGAAGGGTTTACTGTCCCTGGTGCGAGCATTGCAACGAGCAGAGCAGATAAGGAGAGAACAGAGCGTGATTGTTCGGGGCCCTTTTCGTCTCCTAGATGTGGTCCGTAAAGGGACAGCACCACCAGCCGGCATTGCCCAGAAACCCACAGTTCGAAAGTGGTATGCTTATTTAGAAGGCATTAATGATATCATGCCAATCTCTGAAGGTAGTATCAAAGTATCCAAGCTCCAGAAGGATATAGATGGTGCCCTATTGTTCCAATCCCCACCAAACAGACCATCTCCAATCCAAGAAGCACCTCCTCTGAAAGAAGGCAGTGATCTTACAGGAGTGTGGTTTACTGATGCGTCATCTCACCGTGAGAACAATAAGTGGAAATACAAGGCCGTAGCACTGGAAGTAGCAACGGGGGAAAGAGCAATTGAAACAGGAGAAGGTAGCGCACAAGTAGGGGAACTCAGAGCCGTCCTACTAGCTGCACAACGTGGGGCTACTTACATTTACACTGACTCATATGCTGTTTTTAAAGGAGCCACTGAATGGATTGGACACTGGGCAGCCAATGATTGGCAGGTGAATAGAGTCCCAATCTGGGAGACAGAGAGTTGGAAGCAACTGTTGGAAATGGGAGGACAGAGAACATTGCACATCGGTTGGGTAAAAGGCCATGATCGTTCGAACTCGATCACTGCTCAATTCAACCAACAGGTAGATAGCCTCACGCGGTTGCAGCAAATTGACATTGTAGATGATGGTCGGGAATGGGAACGCTTACTCGAATGGTTACATATTAAGCGTGGCCATACAGGCCGTGCTGATCTGTATCAGGAAGGTCTAGCCCGGGGGTGGCCTGTGTCGGTTAAGCTGTGTGAACAAGTAGTAACCGCCTGTTCACAATGTCGCCTACGACTCAATAAAGATCATCCGAGTAAGGCGCCTCCTTTACACATTCGGGACAAGAAAACATTGTGGCATTCATGGCAAATTGATTATATTGGGCCCTTGAGATCATCAGGTGAGAAAAGATACGTCCTAGTCGGAGTGGAGATTATCTCTGGCCTCGCTATGGCCACCAGCTTCAAATCAGCTACCGGGAACAACACAGTGAAAGGCCTAAAAGGGTGGTTCAGCACACTTCCCCTTCCTGAGGAAATCCAAAGTGATAACGGTTCACACTTTACCGCTACAGTGGTACAAGATTGGGCCAAAGAAGAAGGGATTCGATGGGTATTTCATACTCCCTATTATCCTCAGGCTAATGGCATTGTTGAACGCACCAATGGATTGGTTAAGCGTTTTGCAAAAACTCATGAACCTGGTTGGCATTTGCCATTGGATGATGCCATCTATCAATTAAATAACAGATGGAGTGGAGATGGCTGTCCTAAAATGAAAGCTTTCTGTGTATCTGCTGATATCATCACTCCAAAAGTTCCCAATGAACCACGAAAATACCTGGGACAATTTCACCCTGGGCAACCTGTGTTAGTGAAAATGCCTCAAATTGGCACAGTACCAATGGTGTTAGCTACTCCCAAAAACCCCCATGCACGGGAAGCCAAAGACTGTTCAGGGAAGATACACCGGATCAGCACCCGGTGGATCTCGCCCTCTTTTTAACCCCGTCGGTCAAATGAGACCGAGCAGATTTTCTTTTCCTTTGTGTCTTACAGGAACCTCGGAAGAACTGTACGTGGACAGACGCATTGGCCTACGCTAACCTCGAGTGTCTCCAGGGAATCCTGACATTGATCCTGGCAATAACATTATTTTTGTTATGTATGGCCATCTGGAGGCCTAAATTTTAGAATGACGAATTGGCAGATGGAATTGATGCTATTCAGTTTTATCTTTTTACTCCCTGTTGTTTGTAGTCAAAGAGACCCAGAATGGCCGTGGTCTCAAGCTTATGTAAAACACAATGCGATGGCAGGAACAGGAAAAGGAAAATTGAGCCTGGCCACTGTAGTCCTACATGAAAATGAGGTGTTTTCAAAACATGAGATAGATCAAAGCATAGATAAAGTCGAACCTGACTCAACTCCACAGACTAGTCTGGTTCCACTGCCACTATCTGAAACCCCCGATAATGACACCTTATTGAGCGGACTTAAGAATCTGCCCCTTGATGATGAGCTTTGGGATAATGCACTGTCACGATACACTGCAAGCACTGAGACACTAGAAAACATGAGGGATTTAAATCTCTCCACTCTGGTCATACAAGGAAGTGAAGTATATTCCAGAGATAAATGGAGTTGGAAAGACTCACTCCAAATGGCTAAGCTTGAAGCCGTCCCAGGAAAGAAAATACAAATTAGCTGCCGAGTAATCAATGGGTCTGCTCACCATAGACCAACTGTAATTGAAACCATCCATGTAGACTCTACTAAACCGGACAAATATAACACTGATTGATTGTTACAAAATTATAGAGCCAAACTCAGATTGCTGGCACAACTTCACCTTTATCAAACCTATCATAGTATATTGTATTTGGGGCTACAGGGGCACGGAATTGTTATTTGAATTTATGATTGACTCAAATACATCTGAACCTGTTGAAATGAACCCAAAACCTACACCCCCACAAACTTTCAAGGGTGTAGCTACTCAGCCCTCCATTAGTCTAACTCCTTACACCTTTAACATTGGCCCTTATGCCATTAAACACACAGGTCAACAACAAATACCGTTTAACCCAACATATTCCCTCAAACGAGTAGAATTGTCAATGCAGATTAATATCTCTGCGATCAAACCCACCTGCTCACCATTCCTGAGTACATCTTATGCAGGATGGTCAGCATGGTTAGGCCGGCGAACTGTTGACACCTCACAACGACTGAAGAGAGAGGTGACTGGTATCTTAGGAACAGGACTGGGAGTCTTAAATAGTACAGATGCTGAGATACTTGCAAACAAACTAGTCACAACTACTAGTGATCTAGACAAATTAAAACATCCTCTACAGTCCTCTCTATCAGCATTGGGAAATCACCAATGGCTTTTATCGAATATATTGCCTCAGTGGGAGGAAACAGGTGAAAAAGACCATCAGCTGATCACAAATGCACTTGGTACAACCCAAAACAATGTTTCCTTGGCCCTTAGTTGTATCCAAGCCCAACTGTGGATGCAATCTATGACAGCCGCAATTATAAGGGAAGGTGAAGAAGGCACCTTGCCCACTGAAATTCGAAAAGTAATATGGGATAATGCAATTGAGTTTGAGAGAAAATTTCAATCCTGGTGGTATCTGGTTAATTTCACCTATGATCCCACTGAGAGCAAAGCCACAGCTTTTGTCTTAACGATACGCAATGCCTCAGTATACACCATATACCCAATCATCGCACTGGGGTTGAATCACCATGGAGCTATACTCCATCCGGTAGAGCATAGAGTGTGGGCACAACAAAACGAGAATAAATGGCAAACTGTTGATGTTGAAGCATGCATTTCACGAGATCAACAAGGATTCATTTGTGAGAGTAATACTCTCAAGGCACAAGACATTTGTCTTGACACCAACCAGAATGTTTGTCATTTTGAGATACAACCTGATGAAACCCCAGAAACTGTGCTTGTATATATTGGGAAAGGGTGTGTTTGCATGAGGTCTCCCTGTACTTTTGTATTCGTAGATGACATAGCAGTAGATATAAGTAATAACTCAAATCTTTGTGTTTGTAACTTTACTAACATCATTGGATGTGACTTCAGTTATTCAGCTCCTGTTACGTCTTTTCAATTGCTACAATCTAATTACACATTGATTCGAGATTTGCTGCCTACCCCTATCGGAATGAATCTCTCACTAGTGAGGAAGTTGCTACAACACGATGAATTGAAGCGATTGTTGAAAGAGGCCCAAGAAAATGGACAAAGAACTCTGATTACTGTCCATCATGATGTTGAAGAAATACACCATGTACTGGAAAGGGTCAAGAGAGACGGTGGACATGAATGGTGGGACACCCTCTTTGGATGGTCACCGACAGCTACAGGACTTTTTAACAAGATGCTCCATCCTGTTGTTGTTCTACTAGTACTCACTGTATTGTGCTTTGCTTTGACAATTGTTTTGCATGTTAGACTTTGGATTATGATGAAACGCTTAACTCGCTTAATCACCCCGCAAGAAGTATTTGCACTTGATATCCCTCGCCATAAGAGGACATGTGATATTCCCCATCAGTATTGATTATCGTGGAGCTTGAGTGACTGTAGTCACGGGGTGGATTATGTGGAATAATTACTAAATTGGCCAAGAATACAAAAATACAGCATTGTTCACACATTAAGGAAAGTCATAAAATCAAGAGGCTTCTGAGGTAGAATACAGCCACAGCTAGCACACGAAGAATGCAACATCTGTGATTCCCTGCGCGAGGTTGTTTGCGAAACTACACGAGGGATGGAACGGAACACGCTTGTTCCGTGGCCTTCCCTTGTGACGAATAGCAGATATGGGGACGAGATGGTACTACGGAACTGATAAGCGGCCTACACGCTACCCGAGCCAACCTTTCGTCAAATGTTAATGAAATGCTGTCCTTTTGTGCGAACTTTGCTCACCACAATGTACCAAAACACACCTCCATCCCGGAGGCTATCCGCCCCCGAGGTGTGAACACTCCTCCTTGAATACATTAATCATAATAAAAGTATGTATGACTAAAGTCACTCAAACTCCACTTTGAAGATAAAAAAATAATATAAAAATAGCCCAAGAGAGAGGGGATGTCAGGGAAGACACCATCGCGAAGAATTCCACCGCTGATTTCCGGGATCAGTCGACGGGCTGAGCCTTTCTTCCCCCCCATAGGGACGCCTTTGGGTAAGACTTCGATTACACCGAGCGCTTTCTCGGGGACTTAGAAATTTCTCTAGAGAATCTCTACCCTACGTTTATAGCCAGGCTGTATCGTTTATAATTTTGTCGCGCGTTTGTATACTTAGCAATATCTTTATTTGCACGTGCTTTGCAGACAGTGTATTGATCACCGGCAATCCTAAAGAACCTGTATATCTGTTGTTTAAATAAACTGCACTGTTTAAGTAGCTAGTCGTTCCGCTTTCTCACTGAACGCGACCAAAACTACAGAGAGGCCGTGCTAGTTCAGGAGCACGACTAGACTGAAGGTGCAGTCCACTATTAGTGTATCCAAATCGTAGTAGTTTAATACATATTAAACGCGATTGGACTGATAGTGCTGAATTGGGCATCACTCAGAATTTAAACCTAGCCGCACCTAGCCTCCCACCTCGGTGAGGAGTGTTAGAACGCAAGGGGGTTTATCTTCTGCCAAAACCGCTTGGCCCCGTTTCACGCAACAGAATTTGGCGTAGTCGGCAGGATTGCCATGGATAAACTGCTGCAAAAATATGATTGTGCCCCTTCCCAGGCTGGGAAGGAGTGGGCCCAAAAATTTTGGAAGGATGAAGAGAAAGTGGTGGAACGTATTGAAGAGTGTCGGGTTTCACAGAAGCTCAGAGCGGGGAAAGGCAAGGGTGTGATTTGTGCTGCGTTAGGCGCCTGTTTATCTTGTGCACAACAAGAAGCTAGAGAAACCCCTGCTCCTAATCTGATTTCAGCTGTAGAATATGCAACCCTGAAATCGGAGAATGAGGTGCTGAAGTCATCATTAGCCTTGCAAAAGGAGACAGGAGAAAAATTAAGAACTCACGTCGATAAGCTTGTGAGTGAGAATGAATGTTTAGGAAACCAGAATGCTCAACTTAAAATATTATTAGAAAGGGTGACTGGGCTCTTAGATAAAATGCAGCCCTCGACCCAGGTCCAACAGATTCGTAAGTTAATGTGTTATCCAAATTCCGGAACCCAGACCGGAGATTTTTTGTCTAATAGTGAGGATGACGAAGAAGATGAGGAGGAAAGGACTTTTACTTTGAAATCCCAAGTTTTTCCTTTACGTCCTCTGGTTAAAACTGAAGCTGCGGTTGATGACGATGATGAAATTCACACCACTGTGCGTACCGTTCCACGGACACCAACCGAGTTAACAAAAATAAGGGAGAAATATTCGAGGCGACCAGAAGAGTCAGCTGTTGAGTACGTGTGGCGAGTTTCTTCTGAAGGGGGGGACAGAATTATGCTGAGTGAGGAAGAAGCAGGAGACTCTTGGGGACCAGGAGTGTTTTTAACCACTATGCCTGGGGATCATAATTATTCCCTAACTGCTCGAGCAGCCTATTGGGCAGGGGGTATGGATCCGCGAGAGAGGGGGGAGCCGTTAGAGATTAGAGCTACAGGCTACTCTGATCTGTTTGCGGCTGTACGGAAAGCAGCTTGTCTGCAAGCCATGTATGACAGAGAGGAATTTCGGAAATCCCCAATGTCAGCCCCTATCGACCCCGATCGATTAGCCCCTCTCATCCGTGGTCTTCCCGATTGCCTGAAACCGTTCCTTGTTCGTACTCAAGATCGTATACGAGAGGCTCGGGGTGCTCATAGGCGGGGCCGTCGTCACTACATGCCCACCTGGAATGAATATGTACAGGAAATAGATCAATATGGGCGCCGAATGGGCTGGGCCAGCCTAACTAGTGAGAAATCCTCCGAACACCCCCGAAAGGTTCGCCAAGTCCGAACTCACACTAAAAACCCTAAATCGGAGGAAAGGTTTAAGCCTGATAAGGACCGGAATGAGTTGTGGCGTAAAGCCCTACAATTAGGGGTGCCCCGACAATTCTTGCACGGTGTCCCTACGGGAGACCTCCGTACACTAGTCCAATCTCTAACTAGAAAGAATAATGTGGCTGGGGAGAAAAGTCTAACCAGAGAATCCCCAAGTCGTGAGAAAATTGTGCCTTCTGCACCGGAACGTAACTTGATTGATTTGACAGAGTCCCAGCCAAAAAACTCCTATCCCCGGGGAGGGCAGTGAGCCACCCTGTCCGGCAGGTACTAGCAATTCAATGGCTCTCTCATAAAGACTCCGAACCCGTTATTATCATTCCTGTTGGACCCCGGAAGATATTGGTAAATTTTATTATTGATACTGGAGCCCAAATGTCTGCAATCACTAACGAAACAGCACAACTTCTAGGTATAAATCCCACCCGACGCAGAGTCAACTTCACAGGAATTGATGGTGTGGTAAAAACATGCCCCACTGCAAAAATTAACCTCTGGTTGCCGGGAGAGCAGCGAATGACTAGGGCAGAAGTGTTAGTGGGTGCCTCACATTCTAACCTCCTAGGATTTGACGTGCTGCGTGGGCGAATGTGGAAATTCCCGGATGGAACTGTGTGGAGTTTTGCAGGACGCAAAAAAGGATTAGACACAGTTAAACTGGGCCTATTAGAAACATCTATACCTTTGCCTCCCTCTAAAATTACCAACGTCCGACAGTACCCACTGCCTGCAGCTGCACTTGCAGGAGCAGACGGGGTGGTATCAGATTTAGAAAAAAGAAACATCATTAAGAGGACTCACTCGCCTTATAATTCACCGGTGTGGCCAGTAAAGAAACCAACCGGGCAATGGCGTTTCACAGTAGATTACCGAAAGTTAAACGCCAACACTGCACCCCTGACCGCTGCGGTTCCGAGTATCGCGGAAATTGTGACAATGATAAAAGGAGCTGCCCATCCTTGGATGGCTGCCTTAGATGTAAAAGACATGTTTTTTATGATTCCCCTCCTTGAGCAAGACAAAGCGCAGTTTGCATTCACGTGGAAAGGAGTCCAATATACCTTTAACCGACTTCCACAAGGATACAAACATTCCCCCACCATTGCTCATAATGCTTTAGCTAAAGCGCTATCAGAGATTCCTGTTTCACAGGGATGTACAGTATACCAATATATTGACGACATCTTAATAGGGGGGGAGAGAGCCAAGAAAGTGTACAAGACATGATGCAAAACATCCGAAAAACATTATCAGATTTGGGATTGGAAATTCCAGACTCAAAATGTCAGGGACCTGCACAGGAAGTTAAATTCCTGGGGGTCTGGTGGATTAAGGGAGCTGCTTCTGTCCCTCAGGATACCCTGAAAAAAATAGAACATGGACAGAATCCTTCCAGCACGAAGGAGTTACAGCAAGTTCTGGGAACTTTAAGTTATTGGCGTAAACACATCCCTGGCTTTTCCATCATTGCTCGCCCCCTTTATTGTTTGCTCAAAAAAGGTAAATCCTGGGAGTGGACTGAACAACATACTAATGCACTGGAATTGCTAATAAAAGAGCTAAGGTTATTCCAACAACTTGGCCCCATACATCCAACTGACCCTGTCCATGTAGAATGGGGGTCCAGCGAACATGGCTCTCATTGTAACTTATGGCAAAAGGGACCAGCAGGACCGGAGAGACCATTAGAATTTAGCTCTCACTCCTTTAATGATACTGAGAGCAGATATTCAGACCTAGAGAAGGGTTTACTGTCCCTGGTGCGAGCATTGCAACGAGCAGAGCAGATAAGGAGAGAACAGAGCGTGATTGTTCGGGGCCCTTTTCGTCTCCTAGATGTGGTCCGTAAAGGGACAGCACCACCAGCCGGCATTGCCCAGAAACCCACAGTTCGAAAGTGGTATGCTTATTTAGAAGGCATTAATGATATCATGCCAATCTCTGAAGGTAGTATCAAAGTATCCAAGCTCCAGAAGGATATAGATGGTGCCCTATTGTTCCAATCCCCACCAAACAGACCATCTCCAATCCAAGAAGCACCTCCTCTGAAAGAAGGCAGTGATCTTACAGGAGTGTGGTTTACTGATGCGTCATCTCACCGTGAGAACAATAAGTGGAAATACAAGGCCGTAGCACTGGAAGTAGCAACGGGGGAAAGAGCAATTGAAACAGGAGAAGGTAGCGCACAAGTAGGGGAACTCAGAGCCGTCCTACTAGCTGCACAACGTGGGGCTACTTACATTTACACTGACTCATATGCTGTTTTTAAAGGAGCCACTGAATGGATTGGACACTGGGCAGCCAATGATTGGCAGGTGAATAGAGTCCCAATCTGGGAGACAGAGAGTTGGAAGCAACTGTTGGAAATGGGAGGACAGAGAACATTGCACGTTGGTTGGGTAAAAGGCCATGATCGTTCGAACTCGATCACTGCTCAATTCAACCAACAGGTAGATAGCCTCACGCGGTTGCAGCAAATTGACATTGTAGATGATGGTCGGGAATGGGAACGCTTACTCGAATGGTTACATATTAAGCGTGGCCATACAGGCCGTGCTGATCTGTATCAGGAAGGTCTAGCCCGGGGGTGGCCTGTGTCGGTTAAGCTGTGTGAACAAGTAGTAACCGCCTGTTCACAATGTCGCCTACGACTCAATAAAGATCATCCGAGTAAGGCGCCTCCTTTACACATTCGGGACAAGAAAACATTGTGGCATTCATGGCAAATTGATTATATTGGGCCCTTGAGATCATCAGGTGAGAAAAGATACGTCCTAGTCGGAGTGGAGATTATCTCTGGCCTCGCTATGGCCACCAGCTTCAAATCAGCTACCGGGAACAACACAGTGAAAGGCCTAAAAGGGTGGTTCAGCACACTTCCCCTTCCTGAGGAAATCCAAAGTGATAACGGTTCACACTTTACCGCTACAGTGGTACAAGATTGGGCCAAAGAAGAAGGGATTCGATGGGTATTTCATACTCCCTATTATCCTCAGGCTAATGGCATTGTTGAACGCACCAATGGATTGGTTAAGCGTTTTGCAAAAACTCATGAACCTGGTTGGCATTTGCGATTGGATGATGCCATCTATCAATTAAATAACAGATGGAGTGGAGATGGCTGTCCTAAAATGAAAGCTTTCTGTGTATCTGCTGATATCATCACTCCAAAAGTTCCCAATGAACCACGAAAATACCTGGGACAATTTCACCCTGGGCAACCTGTGTTAGTGAAAATGCCTCAAATTGGCACAGTACCAATGGTGTTAGCTACTCCCAAAAACCCCCATGCACGGGAAGCCAAAGACTGTTCAGGGAAGATACACCGGATCAGCACCCGGTGGATCTCGCCCTCTTTTTAACCCCGTCGGTCAAATGAGACCGAGCAGATTTTCTTTTCCTTTGTGTCTTACAGGAACCTCGGAAGAACTGTACGTGGACAGACGCATTGGCCTACGCTAACCTCGAGTGTCTCCAGGGAATCCTGACATTGATCCTGGCAATAATATTATTTTTGTTATGTATGGCCATCTGGAGGCCTAAATTTTAGAATGACGAATTGGCAGATGGAATTGATGCTATTCAGTTTTATCTTTTTACTCCCTGTTGTTTGTAGTCAAAGAGACCCAGAATGGCCGTGGTCTCAAGCTTATGTAAAACACAATGCGATGGCAGGAACAGGAAAAGGAAAATTGAGCCTGGCCACTGTAGTCCTACATGAAAATGAGGTGTTTTCAAAACATGAGATAGATCAAAGCATAGATAAAGTCGAACCTGACTCAACTCCACAGACTAGTCTGGTTCCACTGCCACTATCTGAAACCCCCGATAATGACACCTTATTGAGCGGACTTAAGAATCTGCCCCTTGATGATGAGCTTTGGGATAATGCACTGTCACGATACACTGCAAGCACTGAGACACTAGAAAACATGAGGGATTTAAATCTCTCCACTCTGGTCATACAAGGAAGTGAAGTATATTCCAGAGATAAATGGAGTTGGAAAGACTCACTCCAAATGGCTAAGCTTGAAGCCGTCCCAGGAAAGAAAATACAAATTAGCTGCCGAGTAATCAATGGGTCTGCTCACCATAGACCAACTGTAATTGAAACCATCCATGTAGACTCTACTAAACCGGACAAATATAACACTGATTGATTGTTACAAAATTATAGAGCCAAACTCAGATTGCTGGCACAACTTCACCTTTATCAAACCTATCATAGTATATTGTATTTGGGGCTACAGGGGCACGGAATTGTTATTTGAATTTATGATTGACTCAAATACATCTGAACCTGTTGAAATGAACCCAAAACCTACACCCCCACAAACTTTCAAGGGTGTAGCTACTCAGCCCTCCATTAGTCTAACTCCTTACACCTTTAACATTGGCCCTTATGCCATTAAACACACAGGTCAACAACAAATACCGTTTAACCCAACATATTCCCTCAAACGAGTAGAAATGTCAATGCAGATTAATATCTCTGCGATCAAACCCACCTGCTCACCATTCCTGAGTACATCTTATGCAGGATGGTCAGCATGGTTAGGCCGGCGAACTGTTGACACCTCACAACGACTGAAGAGAGAGGTGACTGGTATCTTAGGAACAGGACTGGGAGTCTTAAATAGTACAGATGCTGAGATACTTGCAAACAAACTAGTCACAACTACTAGTGATCTAGACAAATTAAAACATCCTCTACAGTCCTCTCTATCAGCATTGGGAAATCACCAATGGCTTTTATCGAATATATTGCCTCAGTGGGAGGAAACAGGTGAAAAAGACCATCAGCTGATCACAAATGCACTTGGTACAACCCCAAACAATGTTTCCTTGGCCCTTAGTTGTATCCAAGCCCAACTGTGGATGCAATCTATGACAGCCGCAATTATAAGGGAAGGTGAAGAAGGCACCTTGCCCACTGAAATTCGAAAAGTAATATGGGATAATGCAATTGAGTTTGAGAGAAAATTTCAATCCTGGTGGTATCTGGTTAATTTCACCTATGACCCCACTGAGAGCAAAGCCACAGCTTTTGTCTTAACGATACGCAATGCCTCAGTATACACCATATACCCAATCATCGCACTGGGGTTGAATCACCATGGAGCTATACTCCATCCGGTAGAGCATAGAGTGTGGGCACAACAAAACGAGAATAAATGGCAAACTGTTGATGTTGAAGCATGCATTTCACGAGATCAACAAGGATTCATTTGTGAGAGTAATACTCTCAAGGCACAAGACATTTGTCTTGACACCAACCAGAATGTTTGTCATTTTGAGATACAACCTGATGAAACCCCAGAAACTGTGCTTGTATATATTGGGAAAGGGTGTGTTTGCATGAGGTCTCCCTGTACTTTTGTATTCGTAGATGACATAGCAGTAGATATAAGTAATAACTCAAATCTTTGTGTTTGTAACTTTACTAACATCATTGGATGTGACTTCAGTTATTCAGCTCCTGTTACGTCTTTTCAATTGCTACAATCTAATTACACATTGATTCGAGATTTGCTGCCTACCCCTATCGGAATGAATCTCTCACTAGTGAGGAAGTTGCTACAACACGATGAATTGAAGCGATTGTTGAAAGAGGCCCAAGAAAATGGACAAAGAACTCTGATTACTGTCCATCATGATGTTGAAGAAATACACCATGTACTGGAAAGGGTCAAGAGAGACGGTGGACATGAATGGTGGGACACCCTCTTTGGATGGTCACCGACAGCTACAGGACTTTTTAACAAGATGCTCCATCCTGTTGTTGTTCTACTAGTACTCACTGTATTGTGCTTTGCTTTGACAATTGTTTTGCATGTTAGACTTTGGATTATGATGAAACGCTTAACTCGCTTAATCACCCCGCAAGAAGTATTTGCACTTGATATCCCTCGCCATAAGAGGACATGTGATATTCCCCATCAGTATTGATTATCGTGGAGCTTGAGTGACTGTAGTCACGGGGTGGATTATGTGGAATAATTACTAAATTGGCCAAGAATACAAAAATACAGCATTGTTCACACATTAAGGAAAGTCATAAAATCAAGAGGCTTCTGTGGTAGAATACAGCCACAGCTAGCACACGAAGAATGCAACATCTGTGATTCCCTGCGCGAGGTTGTTTGCGAAACTACACGAGGGATGGAACGGAACACGCTTGTTCCGTGGCCTTCCCTTGTGACGAATAGCAGATATGGGGACGAGATGGTACTACGGAACTGATAAGCGGCCTACACGCTACCCGAGCCAACATTTCGTCAAATGTTGATGAAATGCTGTCCTTTTGTGCGAACTTTGCTCACCACAATGTACCAAAACACACCTCCATCCCGGAGGCTATCCGCCCCCGAGGTGTGAACACTCCTCCTTGAATACATTAATCATAATAAAAGTATGTATGACTAAAGTCACTCAAACTCCACTTTGAAGATAAAAAAATAATATAAAAATAGCCCAAGAGAGAGGGGATGTCAGGGAAGACACCATCGCGAAGAATTCCACCGCTGATTTCCGGGATCAGTCGACGGGCTGAGCCTTTCTTCCCCCCCATAGGGACGCCTTTGGGTAAGACTTCGATTACACCGAGCGCTTTCTCGGGGACTTAGAAATTTCTCTAGAGAATCTCTACCCTACGTTTATAGCCAGGCTGTATCGTTTATAATTTTGTCGCGCGTTTGTATACTTAGCAATATCTTTATTTGCACGTGCTTTGCAGACAGTGTATTTATCACCGGCAATCCTAAAGAACCTGTATATCTGTTGTTTAAATAAACTGCACTGTTTAAGTAGCTAGTCGTTCCGCTTTCTCACTGAACGCGACCAAAACTACAGAGAGGCCGTGCTAGTTCAGGAGCACGACTAGACTGAAGGTGCAGTCCACTATTAGTGTATCCAAATCGTAGTAGTTTAATACATATTAAACGCGATTGGACTGATAGTGCTGAATTGGGCATCACTCAGAATTTAAACCTAGCCGCACCTAGCCTCCCACCTCGGTGAGGAGTGTTAGAACGCAAGGGGGTTTATCTTCTGCCAAAACCGCTTGGCCCCGTTTCACGCAACAGAATTTGGCGTAGTCGGCAGGATTGCCATGGATAAACTGCTGCAAAAATATGATTGTGCCCCTTCCCAGGCTGGGAAGGAGTGGGCCCAAAAATTTTGGAAGGATGAAGAGAAAGTGGTGGAACGTATTGAAGAGTGTCGGGTTTCACAGAAGCTCAGAGCGGGGAAAGGCAAGGGTGTGATTTGTGCTGCGTTAGGCGCCTGTTTATCTTGTGCACAACAAGAAGCTAGAGAAACCCCTGCTCCTAATCTGATTTCAGCTGTAGAATATGCAACCCTGAAATCGGAGAATGAGGTGCTGAAGTCATCATTAGCCTTGCAAAAGGAGACAGGAGAAAAATTAAGAACTCACGTCGATAAGCTTGTGAGTGAGAATGAATGTTTAGGAAACCAGAATGCTCAACTTAAAATATTATTAGAAAGGGTGACTGGGCTCTTAGATAAAATGCAGCCCTCGACCCAGGTCCAACAGATTCGTAAGTTAATGTGTTATCCAAATTCCGGAACCCAGACCGGAGATTTTTTGTCTAATAGTGAGGATGACGAAGAAGATGAGGAGGAAAGGACTTTTACTTTGAAATCCCAAGTTTTTCCTTTACGTCCTCTGGTTAAAACTGAAGCTGCGGTTGATGACGATGATGAAATTCACACCACTGTGCGTACCGTTCCACGGACACCAACCGAGTTAACAAAAATAAGGGAGAAATATTCGAGGCGACCAGAAGAGTCAGCTGTTGAGTACGTGTGGCGAGTTTCTTCTGAAGGGGGGGACAGAATTATGCTGAGTGAGGAAGAAGCAGGAGACTCTTGGGGACCAGGAGTGTTTTTAACCACTATGCCTGGGGATCATAATTATTCCCTAACTGCTCGAGCAGCCTATTGGGCAGGGGGTATGGATCCGCGAGAGAGGGGGGAGCCGTTAGAGATTAGAGCTACAGGCTACTCTGATCTGTTTGCGGCTGTACGGAAAGCAGCTTGTCTGCAAGCCATGTATGACAGAGAGGAATTTCGGAAATCCCCAATGTCAGCCCCTATCGACCCCGATCGATTAGCCCCTCTCATCCGTGGTCTTCCCGATTGCCTGAAACCGTTCCTTGTTCGTACTCAAGATCGTATACGAGAGGCTCGGGGTGCTCATAGGCGGGGCCGTCGTCACTACATGCCCACCTGGAATGAATATGTACAGGAAATAGATCAATATGGGCGCCGAATGGGCTGGGCCAGCCTAACTAGTGAGAAATCCTCCGAACACCCCCGAAAGGTTCGCCAAGTCCGAACTCACACTAAAAACCCTAAATCGGAGGAAAGGTTTAAGCCTGATAGGGACCGGAATGAGTTGTGGCGTAAAGCCCTACAATTAGGGGTGCCCCGACAATTCTTGCACGGTGTCCCTACGGGAGACCTCCGTACACTAGTCCAATCTCTAACTAGAAAGAATAATGTGGCTGGGGAGAAAAGTCTAACCAGAGAATCCCCAAGTCGTGAGAAAATTGTGCCTTCTGCACCGGAACGTAACTTGATTGATTTGACAGAGTCCCAGCCAAAAAGCTCCTATCCCCGGGGAGGGCAGTGAGCCACCCTGTCCGGCAGGTACTAGCAATTCAATGGCTCTCTCATAAAGACTCCGAACCCGTTATTATCATTCCTGTTGGACCCCGGAAGATATTGGTAAATTTTATTATTGATACTGGAGCCCAAATGTCTGCAATCACTAACGAAACAGCACAACTTCTAGGTATAAATCCCACCCGACGCAGAGTCAACTTCACAGGAATTGATGGTGTGGTAAAAACATGCCCCACTGCAAAAATTAACCTCTGGTTGCCGGGAGAGCAGCGAATGACTAGGGCAGAAGTGTTAGTGGGTGCCTCACATTCTAACCTCCTAGGATTTGACGTGCTGCGTGGGCGAATGTGGAAATTCCCGGATGGAACTGTGTGGAGTTTTGCAGGACGCAAAAAAGGATTAGACACAGTTAAACTGGGCCTATTAGAAACATCTATACCTTTGCCTCCCTCTAAAATTACCAACGTCCGACAGTACCCACTGCCTGCAGCTGCACTTGCAGGAGCAGACGGGGTGGTATCAGATTTAGAAAAAAGAAACATCATTAAGAGGACTCACTCGCCTTATAATTCACCGGTGTGGCCAGTAAAGAAACCAACCGGGCAATGGCGTTTCACAGTAGATTACCGAAAGTTAAACGCCAACGCTGCACCCCTGACCGCTGCGGTTCCGAGTATCGCGGAAATTGTGACAATGATAAAAGGAGCTGCCCATCCTTGGATGGCTGCCTTAGATGTAAAAGACATGTTTTTTATGATTCCCCTCCTTGAGCAAGACAAAGCGCAGTTTGCATTCACGTGGAAAGGAGTCCAATATACCTTTAACCGACTTCCACAAGGATACAAACATTCCCCCACCATTGCTCATAATGCTTTAGCTAAAGCGCTATCAGAGATTCCTGTTTCACAGGGATGTACAGTATACCAATATATTGACGACATCTTAATAGGGGGGGAGAGAGCCAAGAAAGTGTACAAGACATGATGCAAAACATCCGAAAAACATTATCAGATTTGGGATTGGAAATTCCAGACTCAAAATGTCAGGGACCTGCACAGGAAGTTAAATTCCTGGGGGTCTGGTGGATTAAGGGAGCTGCTTCTGTCCCTCAGGATACCCTGAAAAAAATAGAACATGGACAGAATCCTTCCAGCACGAAGGAGTTACAGCAAGTTCTGGGAACTTTAAGTTATTGGCGTAAACACATCCCTGGCTTTTCCATCATTGCTCGCCCCCTTTATTGTTTGCTCAAAAAAGGTAAATCCTGGGAGTGGACTGAACAACATACTAATGCACTGGAATTGCTAATAAAAGAGCTAAGGTTATTCCAACAACTTGGCCCCATACATCCAACTGACCCTGTCCATGTAGAATGGGGGTCCAGCGAACATGGCTCTCATTGTAACTTATGGCAAAAGGGACCAGCAGGACCGGAGAGACCATTAGAATTTAGCTCTCACTCCTTTAATGATACTGAGAGCAGATATTCAGACCTAGAGAAGGGTTTACTGTCCCTGGTGCGAGCATTGCAACGAGCAGAGCAGATAAGGAGAGAACAGAGCGTGATTGTTCGGGGCCCTTTTCGTCTCCTAGATGTGGTCCGTAAAGGGACAGCACCGCCAGCCGGCATTGCCCAGAAACCCACAGTTCGAAAGTGGTATGCTTATTTAGAAGGCATTAATGATATCATGCCAATCTCTGAAGGTAGTATCAAAGTATCCACGCTCCAGAAGGATATAGATGGTGCCCTATTGTTCCAATCCCCACCAAACAGACCATCTCCAATCCAAGAAGCACCTCCTCTGAAAGAAGGCAGTGATCTTACAGGAGTGTGGTTTACTGATGCGTCATCTCACCGTGAGAACAATAAGTGGAAATACAAGGCCGTAGCACTGGAAGTAGCAATGGGGGAAAGAGCAATTGAAACAGGAGAAGGTAGCGCACAAGTAGGGGAACTCAGAGCCGTCCTACTAGCTGCACAACGTGGGGCTACTTACATTTACACTGACTCATATGCTGTTTTTAAAGGAGCCACTGAATGGATTGGACACTGGGCAGCCAATGATTGGCAGGTGAATAGAGTCCCAATCTGGGAGACAGAGAGTTGGAAGCAACTGTTGGAAATGGGAGGACAGAGAACATTGCACATTGGTTGGGTAAAAGGCCATGATCGTTCGAACTCGATCACTGCTCAATTCAACCAACAGGTAGATAGCCTCACGCGGTTGCAGCAAATTGACATTGTAGATGATGGTCGGGAATGGGAACGCTTACTCGAATGGTTACATATTAAGCGTGGCCATACAGGCCGTGCTGATCTGTATCAGGAAGGTCTAGCCCGGGGGTGGCCTGTGTCGGTTAAGCTGTGTGAACAAGTAGTAACCGCCTGTTCACAATGTCGCCTACGACTCAATAAAGATCATCCGAGTAAGGCGCCTCCTTTACACATTCGGGACAAGAAAACATTGTGGCATTCATGGCAAATTGATTATATTGGGCCCTTGAGATCATCAGGTGAGAAAAGATACGTCCTAGTCGGAGTGGAGATTATCTCTGGCCTCGCTATGGCCACCAGCTTCAAATCAGCTACCGGGAACAACACAGTGAAAGGCCTAAAAGGGTGGTTCAGCACACTTCCCCTTCCTGAGGAAATCCAAAGTGATAACGGTTCACACTTTACCGCTACAGTGGTACAAGATTGGGCCAAAGAAGAAGGGATTCGATGGGTATTTCATACTCCCTATTATCCTCAGGCTAATGGCATTGTTGAACGCACCAATGGATTGGTTAAGCGTTTTGCAAAAACTCATGAACCTGGTTGGCATTTGCCATTGGATGATGCCATCTATCAATTAAATAACAGATGGAGTGGAGATGGCTGTCCTAAAATGAAAGCTTTCTGTGTATCTGCTGATATCATCACTCCAAAAGTTCCCAATGAACCACGAAAATACCTGGGACAATTTCACCCTGGGCAACCTGTGTTAGTGAAAATGCCTCAAATTGGCACAGTACCAATGGTGTTAGCTACTCCCAAAAACCCCCATGCACGGGAAGCCAAAGACTGTTCAGGGAAGATACACCGGATCAGCACCCGGTGGATCTCGCCCTCTTTTTAACCCCGTCGGTCAAATGAGACCGAGCAGATTTTCTTTTCCTTTGTGTCTTACAGGAACCTCGGAAGAACTGTACGTGGACAGACGCATTGGCCTACGCTAACCTCGAGTGTCTCCAGGGAATCCTGACATTGATCCTGGCAATAATATTATTTTTGTTATGTATGGCCATCTGGAGGCCTAAATTTTAGAATGACGAATTGGCAGATGGAATTGATGCTATTCAGTTTTATCTTTTTACTCCCTGTTGTTTGTAGTCAAAGAGACCCAGAATGGCCGTGGTCTCAAGCTTATGTAAAACACAATGCGATGGCAGGAACAGGAAAAGGAAAATTGAGCCTGGCCACTGTAGTCCTACATGAAAATGAGGTGTTTTCAAAACATGAGATAGATCAAAGCATAGATAAAGTCGAACCTGACTCAACTCCACAGACTAGTCTGGTTCCACTGCCACTATCTGAAACCCCCGATAATGACACCTTATTGAGCGGACTTAAGAATCTGCCCCTTGATGATGAGCTTTGGGATAATGCACTGTCACGATACACTGCAAGCACTGAGACACTAGAAAACATGAGGGATTTAAATCTCTCCACTCTGGTTATACAAGGAAGTGAAGTATATTCCAGAGATAAATGGAGTTGGAAAGACTCACTCCAAATGGCTAAGCTTGAAGCCGTCCCAGGAAAGAAAATACAAATTAGCTGCCGAGTAATCAATGGGTCTGCTCACCATAGACCAACTGTAATTGAAACCATCCATGTAGACTCTACTAAACCGGACAAATATAACACTGATTGATTGTTACAAAATTATAGAGCCAAACTCAGATTGCTGGCACAACTTCACCTTTATCAAACCTATCATAGTATATTGTATTTGGGGCTACAGGGGCACGGAATTGTTATTTGAATTTATGATTGACTCAAATACATCTGAACCTGTTGAAATGAACCCAAAACCTACACCCCCACAAACTTTCAAGGGTGTAGCTACTCAGCCCTCCATTAGTCTAACTCCTTACACCTTTAACATTGGCCCTTATGCCATTAAACACACAGGTCAACAACAAATACCGTTTAACCCAACATATTCCCTCAAACGAGTAGAATTGTCAATGCAGATTAATATCTCTGCGATCAAACCCACCTGCTCACCATTCCTGAGTACATCTTATGCAGGATGGTCAGCATGGTTAGGCCGGCGAACTGTTGACACCTCACAACGACTGAAGAGAGAGGTGACTGGTATCTTAGGAACAGGACTGGGAGTCTTAAATAGTACAGATGCTGAGATACTTGCAAACAAACTAGTCACAACTACTAGTGATCTAGACAAATTAAAACATCCTCTACAGTCCTCTCTATCAGCATTGGGAAATCACCAATGGCTTTTATCGAATATATTGCCTCAGTGGGAGGAAACAGGTGAAAAAGACCATCAGCTGATCACAAATGCACTTGGTACAACCCCAAACAATGTTTCCTTGGCCCTTAGTTGTATCCAAGCCCAACTGTGGATGCAATCTATGACAGACGCAATTATAAGGGAAGGTGAAGAAGGCACCTTGCCCACTGAAATTCGAAAAGTAATATGGGATAATGCAATTGAGTTTGAGAGAAAATTTCAATCCTGGTGGTATCTGGTTAATTTCACCTATGACCCCACTGAGAGCAAAGCCACAGCTTTTGTCTTAACGATACGCAATGCCTCAGTATACACCATATACCCAATCATCGCACTGGGGTTGAATCACCATGGAGCTATACTCCATCCGGTAGAGCATAGAGTGTGGGCACAACAAAACGAGAATAAATGGCAAACTGTTGATGTTGAAGCATGCATTTCACGAGATCAACAAGGATTCATTTGTGAGAGTAATACTCTCAAGGCACAAGACATTTGTCTTGACACCAACCAGAATGTTTGTCATTTTGAGATACAACCTGATGAAACCCCAGAAACTGTGCTTGTATATATTGGGAAAGGGTGTGTTTGCATGAGGTCTCCCTGTACTTTTGTATTCGTAGATGACATAGCAGTAGATATAAGTAATAACTCAAATCTTTGTGTTTGTAACTTTACTAACATCATTGGATGTGACTTCAGTTATTCAGCTCCTGTTACGTCTTTTCAATTGCTACAATCTAATTACACATTGATTCGAGATTTGCTGCCTACCCCTATCGGAATGAATCTCTCACTATTGAGGAAGTTGCTACAACACGATGAATTGAAGCGATTGTTGAAAGAGGCCCAAGAAAATGGACAAAGAACTCTGATTACTGTCCATCATGATGTTGAAGAAATACACCATGTACTGGAAAGGGTCAAGAGAGACGGTGGACATGAATGGTGGGACACCCTCTTTGGATGGTCACCGACAGCTACAGGACTTTTTAACAAGATGCTCCATCCTGTTGTTGTTC
Organism: Larus michahellis; assembly: GCF_964199755.1. Classification (NCBI taxonomy): domain Eukaryota; kingdom Metazoa; phylum Chordata; class Aves; order Charadriiformes; family Laridae; genus Larus; species Larus michahellis. The sequence continues at coordinate 261,218 of NW_027436301.1, forward strand.
TACTAGTACTCACTGTATTGTGCTTTGCTTTGACAATTGTTTTGCATGTTAGACTTTGGATTATGATGAAACGCTTAACTCGCTTAATCACCCCACAAGAAGTATTTGCACTTGATATCCCTCGCCATAAGAGGACATGTGATATTCCCCATCAGTATTGATTATCGTGGAGCTTGAGTGACTGTAGTCACGGGGTGGATTATGTGGAATAATTACTAAATTGGCCAAGAATACAAAAATACAGCATTGTTCACACATTAAGGAAAGTCATAAAATCAAGAGGCTTCTGAGGTAGAATACAGCCACAGCTAGCACACGAAGAATGCAACATCTGTGATTCCCTGCGCGAGGCTGTTTGCGAAACTACACGAGGGATGGAACGGAACACGCTTGTTCCGTGGCCTTCCCTTGTGACGAATAGCAGATATGGGGACGAGATGGTACTACGGAACTGATAAGCGGCCTACACGCTACCCGAGCCAACCTTTCGTCAAATGTTGATGAAATGCTGTCCTTTTGTGCGAACTTTGCTCACCACAATGTACCAAAACACACCTCCATCCCGGAGGCTATCCGCCCCCGAGGTGTGAACACTCCTCCTTGAATACATTAATCATAATAAAAGTATGTATGACTAAAGTCACTCAAACTCCACTTTGAAGATAAAAAAATAATATAAAAATAGCCCAAGAGAGAGGGGATGTCAGGGAAGACACCATCGCGAAGAATTCCACCGCTGATTTCCGGGATCAGTCGACGGGCTGAGCCTTTCTTCCCCCCCATAGGGACGCCTTTGGGTAAGACTTCGATTACACCGAGCGCTTTTTCGGGGACTTAGAAATTTCTCTAGAGAATCTCTACCCTACGTTTATAGCCAGGCTGTATCGTTTATAATTTTGTCGCGCGTTTGTATACTTAGCAATATCTTTATTTGCACGTGCTTTGCAGACAGTGTATTTATCACCGGCAATCCTAAAGAACCTGTATATCTGTTGTTTAAATAAACTGCACTGTTTAAGTAGCTAGTCGTTCCGCTTTCTCACTGAACGCGACCAAAACTACAGAGAGGCCGTGCTAGTTCAGGAGCACGACTAGACTGAAGGTGCAGTCCACTATTAGTGTATCCAAATCGTAGTAGTTTAATACATATTAAACGCGATTGGACTGATAGTGCTGAATTGGGCATCACTCAGAATTTAAACCTAGCCGCACCTAGCCTCCCACCTCGGTGAGGAGTGTTAGAACGCAAGGGGGTTTATCTTCTGCCAAAACCGCTTGGCCCCGTTTCACGCAACAGAATTTGGCATAGTCGGCAGGATTGCCATGGATAAACTGCTGCAAAAATATGATTGTGCCCCTTCCCAGGCTGGGAAGGAATGGGCCCAAAAATTTTGGAAGGATGAAGAGAAAGTGGTGGAACGTATTGAAGAGTGTCGGGTTTCACAGAAGCTCAGAGCGGGGAAAGGCAAGGGTGTGATTTGTGCTGTGTTAGGCGCCTGTTTATCTTGTGCACAACAAGAAGCTAGAGAAACCCCTGCTCCTAATCTGATTTCAGCTGTAGAATATGCAACCCTGAAATCGGAGAATGAGGTGCTGAAGTCATCATTAGCCTTGCAAAAGGAGACAGGAGAAAAATTAAGAACTCACGTCGATAAGCTTGTGAGTGAGAATGAATGTTTAGGAAACCAGAATGCTCAACTTAAAATATTATTAGAAAGGGTGACTGGGCTCTTAGATAAAATGCAGCCCTCGACCCAGGTCCAACAGATTCGTAAGTTAATGTGTTATCCAAATTCCGGAACCCAGACCGGAGATTTTTTGTCTAATAGTGAGGATGACGAAGAAGATGAGGAGGAAAGGACTTTTACTTTGAAATCCCAAGTTTTTCCTTTACGTCCTCTGGTTAAAACTGAAACTGCGGTTGATGACGATGATGAAATTCACACCACTGTGCGTACCGTTCCACGGACACCAACCGAGTTAACAAAAATAAGGGAGAAATATTCGAGGCGACCAGAAGAGTCAGCTGTTGAGTACGTGTGGCGAGTTTCTTCTGAAGGGGGGGACAGAATTATGCTGAGTGAGGAAGAAGCAGGAGACTCTTGGGGACCAGGAGTGTTTTTAACCACTATGCCTGGGGATCATAATTATTCCCTAACTGCTCGAGCAGCCTATTGGGCAGGGGGTATGGATCCGCGAGAGAGGGGGGAGCCGTTAGAGATTAGAGCTACAGGCTACTCTGATCTGTTTGCGGCTGTACGGAAAGCAGCTTGTCTGCAAGCCATGTATGACAGAGAGGAATTTCGGAAATCCCCAATGTCAGCCCCTATCGACCCCGATCGATTAGCCCCTCTCATCCGTGGTCTTCCCGATTGCCTGAAACCGTTCCTTGTTCGTACTCAAGATCGTATACGAGAGGCTCGGGGTGCTCATAGGCGGGGCCGTCGTCACTACATGCCCACCTGGAATGAATATGTACAGGAAATAGATCAATATGGGCGCCGAATGGGCTGGGCCAGCCTAACTAGTGAGAAATCCTCCGAACACCCCCGAAAGGTTCGCCAAGTCCGAACTCACACTAAAAACCCTAAATCGGAGGAAAGGTTTAAGCCTGATAAGGACCGGAATGAGTTGTGGCGTAAAGCCCTACAATTAGGGGTGCCCCGACAATTCTTGCACGGTGTCCCTACGGGAGACCTCCGTACACTAGTCCAATCTCTAACTAGAAAGAATAATGTGGCTGGGGAGAAAAGTCTAACCAGAGAATCCCCAAGTCGTGAGAAAATTGTGCCTTCTGCACCGGAACGTAACTTGATTGATTTGACAGAGTCCCAGCCAAAAAACTCCTATCCCCGGGGAGGGCAGTGAGCCACCCTGTCCGGCAGGTACTAGCAATTCAATGGCTCTCTCATAAAGACTCCGAACCCGTTATTATCATTCCTGTTGGACCCCGGAAGATATTGGTAAATTTTATTATTGATACTGGAGCCCAAATGTCTGCAATCACTAACGAAACAGCACAACTTCTAGGTATAAATCCCACCCGACGCAGAGTCAACTTCACAGGAATTGATGGTGTGGTAAAAACATGCCCCACTGCAAAAATTAACCTCTGGTTGCCGGGAGAGCAGCGAATGACTAGGGCAGAAGTGTTAGTGGGTGCCTCACATTCTAACCTCCTAGGATTTGACGTGCTGCGTGGGCGAATGTGGAAATTCCCGGATGGAACTGTGTGGAGTTTTGCAGGACGCAAAAAAGGATTAGACGCAGTTAAACTGGGCCTATTAGAAACATCTATACCTTTGCCTCCCTCTAAAATTACCAACGTCCGACAGTACCCACTGCCTGCAGCTGCACTTGCAGGAGCAGACGGGGTGGTATCAGATTTAGAAAAAAGAAACATCATTAAGAGGACTCACTCGCCTTATAATTCACTGGTGTGGCCAGTAAAGAAACCAACCGGGCAATGGCGTTTCACAGTAGATTACCGAAAGTTAAACGCCAACGCTGCACCCCTGACCGCTGCGGTTCCGAGTATCGCGGAAATTGTGACAATGATAAAAGGAGCTGCCCATCCTTGGATGGCTGCCTTAGATGTAAAAGACATGTTTTTTATGATTCCCCTCCTTGAGCAAGACAAAGCGCAGTTTGCATTCACGTGGAAAGGAGTCCAATATACCTTTAACCGACTTCCACAAGGATACAAACATTCCCCCACCATTGCTCATAATGCTTTAGCTAAAGCGCTATCAGAGATTCCTGTTTCACAGGGATGTACAGTATACCAATATATTGACGACATCTTAATAGGGGGGGAGAGAGCCAAGAAAGTGTACAAGACATGATGCAAAACATCCGAAAAACATTATCAGATTTGGGATTGGAAATTCCAGACTCAAAATGTCAGGGACCTGCACAGGAAGTTAAATTCCTGGGGGTCTGGTGGATTAAGGGAGCTGCTTCTGTCCCTCAGGATACCCTGAAAAAAATAGAACATGGACAGAATCCTTCCAGCACGAAGGAGTTACAGCAAGTTCTGGGAACTTTAAGTTATTGGCGTAAACACATCCCTGGCTTTTCCATCATTGCTCGCCCCCTTTATTGTTTGCTCAAAAAAGGTAAATCCTGGGAGTGGACTGAACAACATACTAATGCACTGGAATTGCTAATAAAAGAGCTAAGGTTATTCCAACAACTTGGCCCCATACATCCAACTGACCCTGTCCATGTAGAATGGGGGTCCAGCGAACATGGCTCTCATTGTAACTTATGGCAAAAGGGACCAGCAGGACCGGAGAGACCATTAGAATTTAGCTCTCACTCCTTTAATGATACTGAGAGCAGATATTCAGACCTAGAGAAGGGTTTACTGTCCCTGGTGCGAGCATTGCAACGAGCAGAGCAGATAAGGAGAGAACAGAGCGTGATTGTTCGGGGCCCTTTTCGTCTCCTAGATGTGGTCCGTAAAGGGACAGCACCACCAGCCGGCATTGCCCAGAAACCCACAGTTCGAAAGTGGTATGCTTATTTAGAAGGCATTAATGATATCATGCCAATCTCTGAAGGTAGTATCAAAGTATCCAAGCTCCAGAAGGATATAGATGGTGCCCTATTGTTCCAATCCCCACCAAACAGACCATCTCCAATCCAAGAAGCACCTCCTCTGAAAGAAGGCAGTGATCTTACAGGAGTGTGGTTTACTGATGCGTCATCTCACCGTGAGAACAATAAGTGGAAATACAAGGCCGTAGCACTGGAAGTAGCAACGGGGGAAAGAGCAATTGAAACAGGAGAAGGTAGCGCACAAGTAGGGGAACTCAGAGCCGTCCTACTAGCTGCACAACGTGGGGCTACTTACATTTACACTGACTCATATGCTGTTTTTAAAGGAGCCACTGAATGGATTGGACACTGGGCAGCCAATGATTGGCAGGTGAATAGAGTCCCAATCTGGGAGACAGAGAGTTGGAAGCAACTGTTGGAAATGGGAGGACAGAGAACATTGCACGTTGGTTGGGTAAAAGGCCATGATCGTTCGAACTCGATCACTGCTCAATTCAACCAACAGGTAGATAGCCTCACGCGGTTGCAGCAAATTGACATTGTAGATGATGGTCGGGAATGGGAACGCTTACTCGAATGGTTACATATTAAGCGTGGCCATACAGGCCGTGCTGATCTGTATCAGGAAGGTCTAGCCCGGGGGTGGCCTGTGTCGGTTAAGCTGTGTGAACAAGTAGTAACCGCCTGTTCACAATGTCGCCTACGACTCAATAAAGATCATCCGAGTAAGGCGCCTCCTTTACACATTCGGGACAAGAAAACATTGTGGCATTCATGGCAAATTGATTATATTGGGCCCTTGAGATCATCAGGTGAGAAAAGATACGTCCTAGTCGGAGTGGAGATTATCTCTGGCCTCACTATGGCCACCAGCTTCAAATCAGCTACCGGGAACAACACAGTGAAAGGCCTAAAAGGGTGGTTCAGCACACTTCCCCTTCCTGAGGAAATCCAAAGTGATAACGGTTCACACTTTACCACTACAGTGGTACAAGATTGGGCCAAAGAAGAAGGGATTCGATGGGTATTTCATACTCCCTATTATCCTCAGGCTAATGGCATTGTTGAACGCACCAATGGATTGGTTAAGCGTTTTGCAAAAACTCATGAACCTGGTTGGCATTTGCGATTGGATGATGCCATCTATCAATTAAATAACAGATGGAGTGGAGATGGCTGTCCTAAAATGAAAGCTTTCTGTGTATCTGCTGATATCATCACTCCAAAAGTTCCCAATGAACCACGAAAATACCTGGGACAATTTCACCCTGGGCAACCTGTGTTAGTGAAAATGCCTCAAATTGGCACAGTACCAATGGTGTTAGCTACTCCCAAAAACCCCCATGCACGGGAAGCCAAAGACTGTTCAGGGAAGATACACCGGATCAGCACCCGGTGGATCTCGCCCTCTTTTTAACCCCGTCGGTCAAATGAGACCGAGCAGATTTTCTTTTCCTTTGTGTCTTACAGGAACCTCGGAAGAACTGTACGTGGACAGACGCATTGGCCTACGCTAACCTCGAGTGTCTCCAGGGAATCCTGACATTGATCCTGGCAATAACATTATTTTTGTTATGTATGGCCATCTGGAGGCCTAAATTTTAGAATGACGAATTGGCAGATGGAATTGATGCTATTCAGTTTTATCTTTTTACTCCCTGTTGTTTGTAGTCAAAGAGACCCAGAATGGCCGTGGTCTCAAGCTTATGTAAAACACAATGCGATGGCAGGAACAGGAAAAGGAAAATTGAGCCTGGCCACTGTAGTCCTACATGAAAATGAGGTGTTTTCAAAACATGAGATAGATCAAAGCATAGATAAAGTCGAACCTGACTCAACTCCACAGACTAGTCTGGTTCCACTGCCACTATCTGAAACCCCCGATAATGACACCTTATTGAGCGGACTTAAGAATCTGCCCCTTGATGATGAGCTTTGGGATAATGCACTGTCACGATACACTGCAAGCACTGAGACACTAGAAAACATGAGGGATTTAAATCTCTCCACTCTGGTTATACAAGGAAGTGAAGTATATTCCAGAGATAAATGGAGTTGGAAAGACTCACTCCAAATGGCTAAGCTTGAAGCCGTCCCAGGAAAGAAAATACAAATTAGCTGCCGAGTAATCAATGGGTCTGCTCACCATAGACCAACTGTAATTGAAACCATCCATGTAGACTCTACTAAACCGGACAAATATAACACTGATTGATTGTTACAAAATTATAGAGCCAAACTCAGATTGCTGGCACAACTTCACCTTTATCAAACCTATCATAGTATATTGTATTTGGGGCTACAGGGGCACGGAATTGTTATTTGAATTTATGATTGACTCAAATACATCTGAACCTGTTGAAATGAACCCAAAACCTACACCCCCACAAACTTTCAAGGGTGTAGCTACTCAGCCCTCCATTAGTCTAACTCCTTACACCTTTAACATTGGCCCTTATGCCATTAAACACACAGGTCAACAACAAATACCGTTTAACCCAACATATTCCCTCAAACGAGTAGAATTGTCAATGCAGATTAATATCTCTGCGATCAAACCCACCTGCTCACCATTCCTGAGTACATCTTATGCAGGATGGTCAGCATGGTTAGGCCGGCGAACTGTTGACACCTCACAACGACTGAAGAGAGAGGTGACTGGTATCTTAGGAACAGGACTGGGAGTCTTAAATAGTATAGATGCTGAGATACTTGCAAACAAACTAGTCACAACTACTAGTGCTCTAGACAAATTAAAACATCCTCTACAGTCCTCTCTATCAGCATTGGGAAATCACCAATGGCTTTTATCGAATATATTGCCTCAGTGGGAGGAAACAGGTGAAAAAGACCATCAGCTGATCACAAATGCACTTGGTACAACCCCAAACAATGTTTCCTTGGCCCTTAGTTGTATCCAAGCCCAACTGTGGATGCAATCTATGACAGCCGCAATTATAAGGGAAGGTGAAGAAGGCACCTTGCTCACTGAAATTCGAAAAGTAATATGGGATAATGCAATTGAGTTTGAGAGAAAATTTCAATCCTGGTGGTATCTGGTTAATTTCACCTATGATCCCACTGAGAGCAAAGCCACAGCTTTTGTCTTAACGATACGCAATGCCTCAGTATACACCATATACCCAATCATCGCACTGGGGTTGAATCACCATGGAGCTATACTCCATCCGGTAGAGCATAGACTGTGGGCACAACAAAACGAGAATAAATGGCAAACTGTTGATGTTGAAGCATGCATTTCACGAGATCAACAAGGATTCATTTGTGAGAGTAATACTCTCAAGGCACAAGACATTTGTCTTGACACCAACCAGAATGTTTGTCATTTTGAGATACAACCTGATGAAACCCCAGAAACTGTGCTTGTATATATTGGGAAAGGGTGTGTTTGCATGAGGTCTCCCTGTACTTTTGTATTCGTAGATGACATAGCAGTAGATATAAGTAATAACTCAAATCTTTGTGTTTGTAACTTTACTAACATCATTGGATGTGACTTCAGTTATTCAGCTCCTGTTACGTCTTTTCAATTGCTACAATCTAATTACACATTGATTCGAGATTTGCTGCCTACCCCTATCGGAATGAATCTCTCACTAGTGAGGAAGTTGCTACAACACGATGAATTGAAGCGATTGTTGAAAGAGGCCCAAGAAAATGGACAAAGAACTCTGATTACTGTCCATCATGATGTTGAAGAAATACACCATGTACTGGAAAGGGTCAAGAGAGACGGTGGACATGAACGGTGGGACACCCTCTTTGGATGGTCACCGACAGCTACAGGACTTTTTAACAAGATGCTCCATCCTGTTGTTGTTCTACTAGTACTCACTGTATTGTGCTTTGCTTTGACAATTGTTTTGCATGTTAGACTTTGGATTATGATGAAACGCTTAACTCGCTTAATCACCCCACAAGAAGTATTTGCACTTGATATCCCTCGCCATAAGAGGACATGTGATATTCCCCATCAGTATTGATTATCGTGGAGCTTGAGTGACTGTAGTCACGGGGTGGATTATGTGGAATAATTACTAAATTGGCCAAGAATACAAAAATACAGCATTGTTCACACATTAAGGAAAGTCATAAAATCAAGAGGCTTCTGAGGTAGAATACAGCCACAGCTAGCACACGAAGAATGCAACATCTGTGATTCCCTGCGCGAGGTTGTTTGCGAAACTACACGAGGGATGGAACGGAACACGCTTGTTCCGTGGCCTTCCCTTGTGACGAATAGCAGATATGGGGACGAGATGGTACTACGGAACTGATAAGCGGCCTACACGCTACCCGAGCCAACCTTTCGTCAAATGTTGATGAAATGCTGTCCTTTTGTGCGAACTTTGCTCACCACAATGTACCAAAACACACCTCCATCCCGGAGGCTATCCGCCCCCGAGGTGTGAACACTCCTCCTTGAATACATTAATCATAATAAAAGTATGTATGACTAAAGTCACTCAAACTCCACTTTGAAGATAAAAAAATAATATAAAAATAGCCCAAGAGAGAGGGGATGTCAGGGAAGACACCATCGCGAAGAATTCCACCGCTGATTTCCGGGATCAGTCGACGGGCTGAGCCTTTCTTCCCCCCCATAGGGACGCCTTTGGGTAAGACTTCGATTACACCGAGCGCTTTCTCGGGGACTTAGAAATTTCTCTAGAGAATCTCTACCCTACGTTTATAGCCAGGCTGTATCGTTTATAATTTTGTCGCGCGTTTGTATACTTAGCAATATCTTTATTTGCACGTGCTTTGCAGACAGTGTATTTATCACCGGCAATCCTAAAGAACCTGTATATCTGTTGTTTAAATAAACTGCACTGTTTAAGTAGCTAGTCGTTCCGCTTTCTCACTGAACGCGACCAAAACTACAGAGAGGCCGTGCTAGTTCAGGAGCACGACTAGACTGAAGGTGCAGTCCACTATTAGTGTATCCAAATCGTAGTAGTTTAATACATATTAAACGCGATTGGACTGATAGTGCTGAATTGGGCATCACTCAGAATTTAAACCTAGCCGCACCTAGCCTCCCACCTCGGTGAGGAGTGTTAGAACGCAAGGGGGTTTATCTTCTGCCAAAACCGCTTGGCCCCGTTTCACGCAACAGAATTTGGCGTAGTCGGCAGGATTGCCATGGATAAACTGCTGCAAAAATATGATTGTGCCCCTTCCCAGGCTGGGAAGGAGTGGGCCCAAAAATTTTGGAAGGATGAAGAGAAAGTGGTGGAACGTATTGAAGAGTGTCGGGTTTCACAGAAGCTCAGAGCGGGGAAAGGCAAGGGTGTGATTTGTGCTGTGTTAGGCGCCTGTTTATCTTGTGCACAACAAGAAGCTAGAGAAACCCCTGCTCCTAATCTGATTTCAGCTGTAGAATATGCAACCCTGAAATCGGAGAATGAGGTGCTGAAGTCATCATTAGCCTTGCAAAAGGAGACAGGAGAAAAATTAAGAACTCACGTCGATAAGCTTGTGAGTGAGAATGAATGTTTAGGAAACCAGAATGCTCAACTTAAAATATTATTAGAAAGGGTGACTGGGCTCTTAGATAAAATGCAGCCCTCGACCCAGGTCCAACAGATTCGTAAGTTAATGTGTTATCCAAATTCCGGAACCCAGACCGGAGATTTTTTGTCTAATAGTGAGGATGACGAAGAAGATGAGGAGGAAAGGACTTTTACTTTGAAATCCCAAGTTTTTCCTTTACGTCCTCTGGTTAAAACTGAAACTGCGGTTGATGACGATGATGAAATTCACACCACTGTGCGTACCGTTCCACGGACACCAACCGAGTTAACAAAAATAAGGGAGAAATATTCGAGGCGACCAGAAGAGTCAGCTGTTGAGTACGTGTGGCGAGTTTCTTCTGAAGGGGGGGACAGAATTATGCTGAGTGAGGAAGAAGCAGGAGACTCTTGGGGACCAGGAGTGTTTTTAACCACTATGCCTGGGGATCATAATTATTCCCTAACTGCTCGAGCAGCCTATTGGGCAGGGGGTATGGATCCGCGAGAGAGGGGGGAGCCGTTAGAGATTAGAGCTACAGGCTACTCTGATCTGTTTGCGGCTGTACGGAAAGCAGCTTGTCTGCAAGCCATGTATGACAGAGAGGAATTTCGGAAATCCCCAATGTCAGCCCCTATCGACCCCGATCGATTAGCCCCTCTCATCCGTGGTCTTCCCGATTGCCTGAAACCGTTCCTTGTTCGTACTCAAGATCGTATACGAGAGGCTCGGGGTGCTCATAGGCGGGGCCGTCGTCACTACATGCCCACCTGGAATGAATATGTACAGGAAATAGATCAATATGGGCGCCGAATGGGCTGGGCCAGCCTAACTAGTGAGAAATCCTCCGAACACCCCCGAAAGGTTCGCCAAGTCCGAACTCACACTAAAAACCCTAAATCGGAGGAAAGGTTTAAGCCTGATAGGGACCGGAATGAGTTGTGGCGTAAAGCCCTACAATTAGGGGTGCCCCGACAATTCTTGCACGGTGTCCCTACGGGAGACCTCCGTACACTAGTCCAATCTCTAACTAGAAAGAATAATGTGGCTGGGGAGAAAAGTCTAACCAGAGAATCCCCAAGTCGTGAGAAAATTGTGCCTTCTGCACCGGAACGTAACTTGATTGATTTGACAGAGTCCCAGCCAAAAAACTCCTATCCCCGGGGAGGGCAGTGAGCCACCCTGTCCGGCAGGTACTAGCAATTCAATGGCTCTCTCATAAAGACTCCGAACCCGTTATTATCATTCCTGTTGGACCCCGGAAGATATTGGTAAATTTTATTATTGATACTGGAGCCCAAATGTCTGCAATCACTAACGAAACAGCACAACTTCTAGGTATAAATCCCACCCGACGCAGAGTCAACTTCACAGGAATTGATGGTGTGGTAAAAACATGCCCCACTGCAAAAATTAACCTCTGGTTGCCGGGAGAGCAGCGAATGACTAGGGCAGAAGTGTTAGTGGGTGCCTCACATTCTAACCTCCTAGGATTTGACGTGCTGCGTGGGCGAATGTGGAAATTCCCGGATGGAACTGTGTGGAGTTTTGCAGGACGCAAAAAACGATTAGACACAGTTAAACTGGGCCTATTAGAAACATCTATACCTTTGCCTCCCTCTAAAATTACCAACGTCCGACAGTACCCACTGCCTGCAGCTGCACTTGCAGGAGCAGACGGGGTGGTATCAGATTTAGAAAAAAGAAACATCATTAAGAGGACTCACTCGCCTTATAATTCACCGGTGTGGCCAGTAAAGAAACCAACCGGGCAATGGCGTTTCACAGTAGATTACCGAAAGTTAAACGCCAACGCTGCACCCCTGACCGCTGCGGTTCCGAGTATCGCGGAAATTGTGACAATGATAAAAGGAGCTGCCCATCCTTGGATGGCTGCCTTAGATGTAAAAGACATGTTTTTTATGATTCCCCTCCTTGAGCAAGACAAAGCGCAGTTTGCATTCACGTGGAAAGGAGTCCAATATACCTTTAACCGACTTCCACAAGGATACAAACATTCCCCCACCATTGCTCATAATGCTTTAGCTAAAGCGCTATCAGAGATTCCTGTTTCACAGGGATGTACAGTATACCAATATATTGACGACATCTTAATAGGGGGGGAGAGAGCCAAGAAAGTGTACAAGACATGATGCAAAACATCCGAAAAACATTATCAGATTTGGGATTGGAAATTCCAGACTCAAAATGTCAGGGACCTGCACAGGAAGTTAAATTCCTGGGGGTCTGGTGGATTAAGGGAGCTGCTTCTGTCCCTCAGGATACCCTGAAAAAAATAGAACATGGACAGAATCCTTCCAGCACGAAGGAGTTACAGCAAGTTCTGGGAACTTTAAGTTATTGGCGTAAACACATCCCTGGCTTTTCCATCATTGCTCGCCCCCTTTATTGTTTGCTCAAAAAAGGTAAATCCTGGGAGTGGACTGAACAACATACTAATGCACTGGAATTGCTAATAAAAGAGCTAAGGTTATTCCAACAACTTGGCCCCATACATCCAACTGACCCTGTCCATGTAGAATGGGGGTCCAGCGAACATGGCTCTCATTGTAACTTATGGCAAAAGGGACCAGCAGGACCGGAGAGACCATTAGAATTTAGCTCTCACTCCTTTAATGATACTGAGAGCAGATATTCAGACCTAGAGAAGGGTTTACTGTCCCTGGTGCGAGCATTGCAACGAGCAGAGCAGATAAGGAGAGAACAGAGCGTGATTGTTCGGGGCCCTTTTCGTCTCCTAGATGTGGTCCGTAAAGGGACAGCACCACCAGCCGGCATTGCCCAGAAACCCACAGTTCGAAAGTGGTATGCTTATTTAGAAGGCATTAATGATATCATGCCAATCTCTGAAGGTAGTATCAAAGTATCCAAGCTCCAGAAGGATATAGATGGTGCCCTATTGTTCCAATCCCCACCAAACAGACCATCTCCAATCCAAGAAGCACCTCCTCTGAAAGAAGGCAGTGATCTTACAGGAGTGTGGTTTACTGATGCGTCATCTCACCGTGAGAACAATAAGTGGAAATACAAGGCCGTAGCACTGGAAGTAGCAACGGGGGAAAGAGCAATTGAAACAGGAGAAGGTAGCGCACAAGTAGGGGAACTCAGAGCCGTCCTACTAGCTGCACAACGTGGGGCTACTTACATTTACACTGACTCATATGCTGTTTTTAAAGGAGCCACTGAATGGATTGGACACTGGGCAGCCAATGATTGGCAGGTGAATAGAGTCCCAATCTGGGAGACAGAGAGTTGGAAGCAACTGTTGGAAATGGGAGGACAGAGAACATTGCACGTTGGTTGGGTAAAAGGCCATGATCGTTCGAACTCGATCACTGCTCAATTCAACCAACAGGTAGATAGCCTCACGCGGTTGCAGCAAATTGACATTGTAGATGATGGTCGGGAATGGGAACGCTTACTCGAATGGTTACATATTAAGCGTGGCCATACAGGCCGTGCTGATCTGTATCAGGAAGGTCTAGCCCGGGGGTGGCCTGTGTCGGTTAAGCTGTGTGAACAAGTAGTAACCGCCTGTTCACAATGTCGCCTACGACTCAATAAAGATCATCCGAGTAAGGCGCCTCCTTTACACATTCGGGACAAGAAAACATTGTGGCATTCATGGCAAATTGATTATATTGGGCCCTTGAGATCATCAGGTGAGAAAAGATACGTCCTAGTCGGAGTGGAGATTATCTCTGGCCTCGCTATGGCCACCAGCTTCAAATCAGCTACCGGGAACAACACAGTGAAAGGCCTAAAAGGGTGGTTCAGCACACTTCCCCTTCCTGAGGAAATCCAAAGTGATAACGGTTCACACTTTACCGCTACAGTGGTACAAGATTGGGCCAAAGAAGAAGGGATTCGATGGGTATTTCATACTCCCTATTATCCTCAGGCTAATGGCATTGTTGAACGCACCAATGGATTGGTTAAGCGTTTTGCAAAAACTCATGAACCTGGTTGGCATTTGCCATTGGATGATGCCATCTATCAATTAAATAACAGATGGAGTGGAGATGGCTGTCCTAAAATGAAAGCTTTCTGTGTATCTGCTGATATCATCACTCCAAAAGTTCCCAATGAACCACGAAAATACCTGGGACAATTTCACCCTGGGCAACCTGTGTTAGTGAAAATGCCTCAAATTGGCACAGTACCAATGGTGTTAGCTACTCCCAAAAACCCCCATGCACGGGAAGCCAAAGACTGTTCAGGGAAGATACACCGGATCAGCACCCGGTGGATCTCGCCCTCTTTTTAACCCCGTCGGTCAAATGAGACCGAGCAGATTTTCTTTTCCTTTGTGTCTTACAGGAACCTCGGAAGAACTGTACGTGGACAGACGCATTGGCCTACGCTAACCTCGAGTGTCTCCAGGGAATCCTGACATTGATCCTGGCAATAATATTATTTTTGTTATGTATGGCCATCTGGAGGCCTAAATTTTAGAATGACGAATTGGCAGATGGAATTGATGCTATTCAGTTTTATCTTTTTACTCCCTGTTGTTTGTAGTCAAAGAGACCCAGAATGGCCGTGGTCTCAAGCTTATGTAAAACACAATGCGATGGCAGGAACAGGAAAAGGAAAATTGAGCCTGGCCACTGTAGTCCTACATGAAAATGAGGTGTTTTCAAAACATGAGATAGATCAAAGCATAGATAAAGTCGAACCTGACTCAACTCCACAGACTAGTCTGGTTCCACTGCCACTATCTGAAACCCCCGATAATGACACCTTATTGAGCGGACTTAAGAATCTGCCCCTTGATGATGAGCTTTGGGATAATGCACTGTCACGATACACTGCAAGCACTGAGACACTAGAAAACATGAGGGATTTAAATCTCTCCACTCTGGTTATACAAGGAAGTGAAGTATATTCCAGAGATAAATGGAGTTGGAAAGACTCACTCCAAATGGCTAAGCTTGAAGCCGTCCCAGGAAAGAAAATACAAATTAGCTGCCGAGTAATCAATGGGTCTGCTCACCATAGACCAACTGTAATTGAAACCATCCATGTAGACTCTACTAAACCGGACAAATATAACACTGATTGATTGTTACAAAATTATAGAGCCAAACTCAGATTGCTGGCACAACTTCACCTTTATCAAACCTATCATAGTATATTGTATTTGGGGCTACAGGGGCACGGAATTGTTATTTGAATTTATGATTGACTCAAATACATCTGAACCTGTTGAAATGAACCCAAAACCTACACCCCCACAAACTTTCAAGGGTGTAGCTACTCAGCCCTCCATTAGTCTAACTCCTTACACCTTTAACATTGGCCCTTATGCCATTAAACACACAGGTCAACAACAAATACCGTTTAACCCAACATATTCCCTCAAACGAGTAGAAATGTCAATGCAGATTAATATCTCTGCGATCAAACCCACCTGCTCACCATTCCTGAGTACATCTTATGCAGGATGGTCAGCATGGTTAGGCCGGCGAACTGTTGACACCTCACAACGACTGAAGAGAGAGGTGACTGGTATCTTAGGAACAGGACTGGGAGTCTTAAATAGTACAGATGCTGAGATACTTGCAAACAAACTAGTCACAACTACTAGTGATCTAGACAAATTAAAACATCCTCTACAGTCCTCTCTATCAGCATTGGGAAATCACCAATGGCTTTTATCGAATATATTGCCTCAGTGGGAGGAAACAGGTGAAAAAGACCATCAGCTGATCACAAATGCACTTGGTACAACCCCAAACAATGTTTCCTTGGCCCTTAGTTGTATCCAAGCCCAACTGTGGATGCAATCTATGACAGGCGCAATTATAAGGGAAGGTGAAGAAGGCACCTTGCCCACTGAAATTCGAAAAGTAATATGGGATAATGCAATTGAGTTTGAGAGAAAATTTCAATCCTGGTGGTATCTGGTTAATTTCACCTATGATCCCACTGAGAGCAAAGCCACAGCTTTTGTCTTAACGATACGCAATGCCTCAGTATACACCATATACCCAATCATCGCACTGGGGTTGAATCACCATGGAGCTATACTCCATCCGGTAGAGCATAGAGTGTGGGCGCAACAAAACGAGAATAAATGGCAAACTGTTGATGTTGAAGCATGCATTTCACGAGATCAACAAGGATTCATTTGTGAGAGTAATACTCTCAAGGCACAAGACATTTGTCTTGACACCAACCAGAATGTTTGTCATTTTGAGATACAACCTGATGAAACCCCAGAAACTGTGCTTGTATATATTGGGAAAGGGTGTGTTTGCATGAGGTCTCCCTGTACTTTTGTATTCGTAGATGACATAGCAGTAGATATAAGTAATAACTCAAATCTTTGTGTTTGTAACTTTACTAACATCATTGGATGTGACTTCAGTTATTCAGCTCCTGTTACGTCTTTTCAATTGCTACAATCTAATTACACATTGATTCGAGATTTGCTGCCTACCCCTATCGGAATGAATCTCTCACTAGTGAGGAAGTTGCTACAACACGATGAATTGAAGCGATTGTTGAAAGAGGCCCAAGAAAATGGACAAAGAACTCTGATTACTGTCCATCATGATGTTGAAGAAATACACCATGTACTGGAAAGGGTCAAGAGAGACGGTGGACATGAATGGTGGGACACCCTCTTTGGATGGTCACCGACAGCTACAGGACTTTTTAACAAGATGCTCCATCCTGTTGTTGTTCTACTAGTACTCACTGTATTGTGCTTTGCTTTGACAATTGTTTTGCATGTTAGACTTTGGATGCGAGCGGCTGCCAAAGAGCTTTCCAACGAGGCACGGCTTTCCCTCCTGGCTCTTCGGGCGTGGGAGCTGTGGCCAGAGCCGCGGCCCTACCGGAAAATACTTCGCAGGCTGGCGCGGCGGCACCAGGTGGGCGCCGGTGGCGCCGAGGCTGACGGCCGCCGCAAAGCCCGCAGCCCCACAGGCTGTGGGGCCACGCGAGCGGCTGCCAAAGAGCTTTCCAACGAGGCACGGCTTTCCCTCCTGGCTCTTCGGGCGTGGGAGCTGTCGCCAGAGCCGCGGCCCTAACGGAAAATGCTTCACAGGCTGGCGCGGCAGCGCCACGTGGGCGCCGGTGGCGCCGAGGCTGACGGCCGCCGCAAAGCCCGCAGCCCCACGGGCTGTGGGGCCACGCGAGCGGCTGCCAAAGAGCTTTCCAACGAGGCACGGCTTTCCCTCCTGGCTCTTCGGGCGTGGAAGATGTGGCCAGAGCCGCGGCCCTACCCGAAAATGCTTCGCAGGCTGGCGTGGCGGCGCCACGTGGGCGCCGGTGGCGCCGAGGCTGACGGCCGCCGCAAAGCCCGTAGCCCCACGGGCTGTGGGGCCACGCGAGCGGCTGCCAAAGAGCTTTCCAACGAGGCACGGCTTTCCCTCCTAGCTCTTCGGGCGTGGGAGCTGTCGCCAGAGCCGCGGCCCTACCGGAAAATGCTTCGCAGGCTGTCGTGGCGGCGCCATGTGGGTGCCGGTGGCGCCGAGGCTGACGGCCGCCGCAAAGCCCGCAGCCCCACGGGCTGTGGGGCCACGCGAGCGGCTGCCAAAGAGCTTTCCAACGAGGCACGGCTTTCCCTCCTGGCTCTTCGGGCGTGGGAGCTGTGGCCAGAGCCACGGCCCTACCGGAAAATGCTTCGCAGGCTGGCGCGGCGGCGCCATGTGGGTGCCGGTGGCGCCGAGGCTGACGGCCGCCGGAAAGCCCGCAGCCCCACGGGCTGTGGGGACACGCGAGCGGCTGCCAAAGAGCTTTCCAACGAGGCACGGCTTTCCCTCCTGGCTCTTCGGGCGTGGGAGCTGTGGCCAGAGCCGCGGCCCTACCGGAAAATGCTTCGCAGGCTGGCGCGGCGGCGCCAGGTGGGCGCCGGTGGCGCCGAGGCTGACGGCCGCCGCAAAGCCCGCAGCCCCACGGGCTGTGGGGCCACGCGAGCGGCTGACAAAGAGCTTTCCAAGGAGGCACGGCTTCCCCTCCTGGCTCTTCGGGCGTGGGAGCTGTGGCCAGAGCCGCGGCCCTACCGGAAAATGCTTCGCAGGCTGGCGCGGAGGCGCCACGTGGGCGCCGGTGGCACCGAGGCTGACGGCCGCCGCAAAGCCCGTAGCCCCACGGGCTGTGGGGCCACGCGAGCGGCTGCCAAAGAGCTTTCCAACGAGGCACGGCTTTCCCTCCTGGCTCTTCGGGCGAGCGAGCTGTGGCCAGAGCCGCGGCCCTACCGGAAAATGCTTCACAGGCTGGCGCGGCGGCGCCACGTGAGCGCCGGTGGCGCCGAGGCTGATGGCCGCTGGAAAGCCCGCAGCCCCACGGGCTGTGGGGCCACGCGAGCGGCTGCCAAAGAGCTTTCCAACGAGGCACGGCTTTCCCTCCTGGCTCTTCGGGCGTGGGAGCTGTGGCCAGAGCCGCGGCCCTACCGGAAAATACTTCGCAGGCTGGCGCGGCGGCGCCACGTGGGCGCCGGTGGCGCTGAGGCTGACGGCCGCCGGAAAGCCCGCAGCCCCACGGGCTGTGGGGCCACGCGAGCGGCTGCCAAAGAGCTTTCCAACGAGGCACGGCTTTCCCTCCTGGCTCTTCGGGCGTGGGAGCTGTGGCCAGAGCCGCGGCCCTACCGGAAAATACTTCGCAGGCTGGCGCGGCGGCGCCATGTGGGTGCCGGTGGCGCCGAGGCTG
This sequence comes from Larus michahellis, assembly GCF_964199755.1. Taxonomy (NCBI): domain Eukaryota; kingdom Metazoa; phylum Chordata; class Aves; order Charadriiformes; family Laridae; genus Larus; species Larus michahellis. The sequence goes on from NW_027436301.1 coordinate 279,998, forward strand.
ACGGCCGCCGCAAAGCCCGCAGCCCCACGGGCTGTGGGGCCATGCGAGCGGCTGCCAAAGAGCTTTCCAAGGAGGCACGGCTTTCCCTCCTGGCTCTTCGGGCGTGGGAGCTGTGGCCAGAGCCGCGGCCCTACCGGAAAATGCTTCGCAGGCTGGCGCGGCGGCGCCACGTGGGCGCCGGTGGCGCCGAGGCTGACGGCCGCCGCAAAGCCCGCAGCCCCACGGGCTGTGGGGCCACGCGAGCGGCTGCCAAAGAGCTTTCCAACGAGGCACGGCTTCCCCTCCTGGCTCTTCGGGCGTGGGAGCTGTGGCCAGAGCCGCGGCCCTACTGGAAAATGCTTCGCAGGCTGGCGCGGCGGCGCCAGGTGGGCGCCGGTGGCGCCAAAGCTGACGGCCGCCGGAAAGCCCGCAGCCCCACGGGCTGTGGGGCCACGCGAGCGGCTGCCAAAGAGCTTTCCAACGAGGCACGGCTTTCCCTCCTGGCTCTTCGGGCGTGGGAGCTGTGGCCAGAGCCGGGGCCCTACCGGAAAATGCTTCGCAGGCTGGCGCGGCGGCGCCACGTGGGCGCCGGTGGCGCCGAGGCTGACGGCCGCCGCAAAGCCCGCAGCCCCACGGGCTGTGGGGCCACGCGAGCGGCTGCCAAAGCGCTTTCCAAGGAGGCACGGCTTTCCCTCCTGGCTCTTTGGGCGTGGGAGCTGTGTCCAGAGACGCGGCCCTACCGGAAAATGCTTCGCAGGCTGGCGCGGCGGCGCCATGTGGGCGCCGGTGGCGCCGAGGCTGACGGCCGCCGCAAAGCCCGCAGCCCCACGGGCTGTGGGGCCTCGCGAGCGGCTGCCAAAGAGCTTTCCAACGAGGCACCGCTTTCCCTCCTGGCTCTTCGGGCGTGGGAGCTGTCGCCAGAGACGCGGCACTACCCGAAAATGCTTCGCAGGCTGGCGCGGCGGCGCACGTGGGCGCCGGTGGCGCCGAGGCTGACGGCCGCCGGAAAGCACGCGGCCCCACGGGCTGTGGGGCCACGCGAGCGGCTGCCAAAGAGCTTTCCAACGAGGCACGGCTTTCCCTCCTGGCTCTTCGGGCGTGGGAGCTGTGGCCAGAGCCGCGGCCCTACCGGAAAATACTTCGCAGGCTGGCGCGGCGGCACCAGGTGGGCGCCGGTGGCGCCGAGGCTGACGGCCGCCGCAAAGCCCGCAGCCCCACAGGCTGTGGGGCCACGCGAGCGGCTGCCAAAGAGCTTTCCAACGAGGCACGGCTTTCCCTCCTGGCTCTTCGGGCGTGGGAGCTATCGCCAGAGACGCGGCCCTACCGGAAAATGCTTCGCAGGCTGGCGCGGCGGCGCCATGTGAGTGCCGGTGGCGCCGAGGCTGACGGCCGCCGCAAAGCCCGCAGCCCCACGGGCTGTGGGGCCACGCGAGCGGCTGCCAAAGAGCTTTCCAACGAGGCACGGCTTTCCCTCCTGGCTCTTCGGGCGTGGGAGCTGTGGCCAGAGCCGCGGCCCTACCGGAAAATACTTCGCAGGCTGGCGCGGCGGCGCCACGTGGGCGCCGGTGGCGCTGAGGCTGACGGCCGCCGGAAAGCCCGCAGCCCCACGGGCTGTGGGGCCACGCGAGCGGCTGCCAAAGAGCTTTCCAACGAGGCACGGCTTCCCCTCCTGGCTCTTCGGGCGTGGGAGCTGTGGCCAGAGCCGCGGCCCTACCGGAAAATGCTTCGCAGGCTGGCGCGGCGGCGCCACGTGGGCGCCGGTGGCGCCGAGGCTGACGGCCGCCGCAAAGCCCGCAGCCCCACGGGCTGTGGGGCCACGCGAGCGGCTGCCAAAGAGCTTTCCAACGAGGCACGGCTTTCCCTCCTGGCTCTTCGGGCGTGGGAGCTGTGGCCAGAGCCGCGGCCCTACCGGAAAATGCTTCGCAGGCTGGCGCGGCGGCGCCACGTGGGCGCCGGTGGCGCCGAGGCTGACGGCCGCCGCAAAGCCCGCAGCCCCACGGGCTGTGGGGCCACGCGAGCGGCTGCCAAAGAGCTTTCCAACGAGGCACGGCTTTCCCTCCTGGCTCTTCAAGCGTGGGAACTGTGGAAAGAGACGCGGCCCTACCGGAAAATGCTTCGCAGGCTGGCGCGGCTCCGCCAGGTGGACGCCGGTGGCGCCGAGGCTGATGGCCGCCGCAAAGCCCGCAGCCCCACAGGCTGTGGGGCTACGCGAGTGGCTGCCAAAGAGCTTTCCAACGAGGCACGGCTTTCCCTCCTGGCTCTTCGGGCGTGGGAGCTGTGGCCAGAGCCGCGGCCCTCCCGGAAAATGCTTCGCAGGCTGGCGCGGCGGCGCCATGTGGGTGCTGGTGGCGCCGAGGCTGACGGCCGCCGCAAAGCCCGCAGCCCCACGGGCTGTGGGGCCACGCGAGCGGCTGCCAAAGAGCTTTCCAAGGAGGCACGGCTTTCCCTCCTGGCTCTTCGGGCGTGGGAGCTGTGGCCAGAGCCGCGCCTCTCCCGGAAAATGCTTCGGGGGCTGGTGCGGCGGCGCCACTTGGACTCCGGTGGCGCCGAGGCTGACGGCCGCCGCAAAGCCCGCAGCCCCACGGGCTGTGGGGCCACGCGAGCGGCTGCCAAAGAGCTTTCCAACGAGGCACGGCTTTCCCTCCTGGCTCTTTGGGCGTGGGAGCTGTGGCCAGAGCCGCGGCCCTATTGGAAAATGCTTCGCAGGCTGGCGCGGCGGCGCCATGTGGGTGCTGGTGGCGCCGAGGCTGACGGCCGCCGGAAAGCCCGCAGCCCCACAGGCTGTGGGGCCACGCGAGCGGCTGCCAAAGAGCTTTCCAACGAGGCACGGCTTTCCCTCCTGGCTCTTCGGGCGTGGGAGCTGTGGCCAGAGCCGCGGCCCTACCGGAAAATGCTTCGGAGGCTGGCGCGGAGGCGCCACGTGGGCGTCGGTGGCGCCAAGGCTGACGGCCGCCGGAAAGCCCGCAGCCCCACGGGCTGTGGGGCCACGCGAGCGGCTGCCAAAGAGCTTTCCAACGAGGCACGGCTTTCCCTCCTGGCTCTTCGGGCGTGGGAGCTGTCACCAGAGCCGCGGCCCTACCAGAAAATGCTTCACAGGCTGGCGCGGCGGCGCCACGTGGGCGCCGGTGGCGCCGAGGCTGATGGCCGCTGGAAAGCCCGCAGCCCCACGGGCTGTGGGGCCACGCGAGCGGCTGCCAAAAAGCTTTCCAACGAGGCACGGCTTTCCCTCCTGGCTCTTCGGGCGTGGGAGCTGTGGCCAGAGCCGCGGCCCTACCGGAAAATGCTTCGCAGGCTGGCGCGGCGGCGCCATGTGGGTGCCGGTGGCGCCGAGGCTGACGGCCGCCGGAAAGCCCGCAGCCCCACAGGCTGTGGGGCCACGCGAGCGGCTGCCAAAGAGCTTTCCAACGAGGCACGGCTTTCCCTCCTGGCTCTTCGGGCGTGGGAGCTGTGGCCAGAGCCGCGGCCCTACTGGAAAATGCTTCGCAGGCTGGCGCGGCGGCGCCACGTGGGCGCCGGTGGCGCCGAGTCTGACGGCCGCCGCAAAGCCCGCAGCCCCACGGGCTGTGGGGCCATGCGAGCGGCTGCCAAAGAGCTTTCCAACGAGGCACAGCTTTCCCTCCTGGCTCTTCGGGCGTGGGAGCTGTGGCCAGAGCCGCGGCCCTACCGGAAAATGCTTCGCAGGCTGGCGCGGCGGCGCCAGGTGGGTGCTGGTGGCGCCGAGGCTGACGGCTGCCGGAAAGGCCGCAGCCCCACAGGCTGTGGGGCCACGCGAGCGGCTGCCAAAGAGCTTTCCAACGAGGCACGGCTTTCCCTCCTGGCTCTTCGGGCGTGGGAGCTGTGGCCAGAGCCGCGGCCCTACCGGAAAATGCTTCGGGGGCTGGTGCGGCGGCGCCACGTGGACTCCGGTGGCGCCGACGCTGACGGCCGCCGCAAAGCCCGCAGCCCCACGGGCTGTGGGGCCACGCGAGCGGCTGCCAAAGAGCTTTCCAACGAGGCACAGCTTTCCCTCCTGGCTCTTCGGGCGTGGGAGCTGTGGCCAGAGCCGCGGCCCTACCGGAAAATGCTTCGCAGGCTGGCGCGGCGGCGCCAGGTGGGTGCTGGTGGCGCCGAGGCTGACGGCCGCCGGAAAGGCCGCAGCCCCACAGGCTGTGGGGCCACGCGAGCGGCTGCCAAAGAGCTTTCCAACGAGGCACGGCTTTCCCTCCTGGCTCTTTGGGCGTGGGAGCTGTGGCCAGAGCCGCGTCCCTCCCGGAAAATGCTTCGGGGGCTGGTGCGGCGGCGCCACGTGGGCGCCGGTGGCGCCGAGGCTGACGGCCGCCGCAAAGCCCACAGCCCCACGGGCTGTGGGGCCACGCGAGCGGCTGCCAAAGAGCTTTCCAACGAGGCACGGCTTTCCCTCCTGACTCTTCGGGCGTGGGAGCTGTGGCCAGAGCCGCGGCCCTACCGGAAAATGCTTCGCAGGCTGGCGCGGCGGCGCCACGTGGGCGCCGGTGCTGCCGAGGCTGACGGCCGCCGCAAAGCCCGCAGCCCCACGGGCTGTGGGGCCACGCGAGCGGCTGCCAAAGAGCTTTCCAACGAGGCACGGCTTTCCCTCCTGGCTCTTCGGGCGTGGGAGCTGTGGCCAGAGCCGCGGCCCTACCGGAAAATGCTTCACAGGCTGGCGCGGCGGCGCCACGTGAGCGCCGGTGGCGCCGAGGCTGATGGCCGCTGGAAAGCCCGCAGCCCCACGGGCTGTGGGGCCACGCGAGCGGCTGCCAAAGAGCTTTCCAACGAGGCATGGCTTTCCCTCCTGGCTCTTCGGGCGTGGGAGATGTGGCCAGAGCCGCGGCCCTACCGGAAAATGCTTCACAGGCTGGCGCGGCGGCGCCAGGTGGGCGCCGGTGGCGCCGAGGCTGACGGCCGCCACAAAGCCCGCAACCCCACGGGCTGTGAGGCCACGCGAGCGGCTGCCAAAGAGCTTTCCAACAAGGCACGGCTTTCCCTCCTGGCTCTTCGGGCGTGGGAGCTGTGGCCAGAGCCGTGGCCCTACCGGAAAATGCTTCGCAGGCTGGCGCGGTGGCGCCACGTGGGCGCCGGTGGCGCCGAGGCTGACGGCCGCCGGAAAGCCCGCAGCCCCACAGGCTGTGGGGCCACGCGAGCGGCTGCCAAAGAGCTTTCCAACGAGGCACGGCTTTCCCTCCTGGCTCTTCGGGCGTGGGAGCTGTGGCCAGAGCCGCGGCCCTACCGGAAAATGCTTCGCAGGCTGGCACGGCGGCGCCATGTGGGTGCTGGTGGCGCCGAGGCTGACGGCCGCCGGAAAGGCCGCAGCCCCACGGGCTGTGGGGCCACGCGAGCGGCTGCCAAAGAGCTTTCCAAGGAGCCACGGCTTCCCCTCCTGGCTCTTCGGGCGTGGGAGCTGTGGCCAGAGCCGCGGCCCTACCGGAAAATGCTTCGCAGGCTGGCGCGGCGGTGACACGTGGGCGCCGGTGGCACCAAGGCTGACGGCCGCCGCAAAGCCCGCAGCCCCACGGGCTGTGGGGCCACGCGAGCGGCTGCCAAAGAGCTTTCCAACGAGGCACGGCTTTCCCTCCTGGCTCTTCGGGCGTGGGAGCTTTGCCCAGAGCCCCAGCCCTACCGGAAAATGCTTCGCAGGCTGGCGCGGCGGCGCCATGTGGGTGCTGGTGGCGCCGAGGCTGACGGCCGCCGCAAAGCCCGCAGCCCCACGGGCTGTGGGGCCACGCGAGCGGCTGCCAAAGAGCTTTCCAACAAGGCACGGCTTTCCCTCCTGGCTCTTCGGGCGTGGGAGCTGTGGCCAGAGCCGCGTCCCTCCCGGAAAATGCTTCGGGGGCTGGTGCGGCGGCGCCACTTGGACTCCGGTGGCGCCGAGGCTGACAGCCGCCGCAAAGCCCGCAGCCCCACGGGCTGTGGGGCCACGCGAGCGGCTGCCAAAGAGCTTTCCAACGAGGCACGGCTTTCCCTCCTGGCTCTTCGGGCGTGGGAGCTGTGGCCAGAGCCGCGTCCCTCCCGGAAAATGCTTCGGGGGCTGGTGCGGCGGCGCCACTTGGACTCCGGTGGCGCCGAGGCTGACGGCCGCCGCAAAGCCCGCAGCCCCACGGGCTGTGGGGCCACGCGAGCGGCTGCCAAAGTGCTTTCCAACGAGGCACGGCTTTCCCTCCTGGCTCTTCAAGCGTGGGAGCTGTGGCCAGAGCCGCGGCCCTATTGGAAAATGCTTCGCAGGCTGGCGCAGCGGCGCCACGTGGGCGCCGGTGGCGCCGAGGCTGACGGCCGCCGGAAAGGCCGCAGCCCCACGGGCTGTGGGGCCACGCGAGCGGCTGCCAAAGAGCTTTCCAACGAGGCACGGCTTTCCCTCCTGGCTCTTCGGGCGTGGGAGCTGTGGCCAGAGCCGCGGCCCTACCGGAAAATGATTCGCAGCCTGGCGCGGCGGCGCCACGTGGCCACCGGTGGCGCCGAGTCTGACAGCCGCCGCAAAGTCCGCAGCCCCACGGGCTGTGGGGCCACGCGAGCGGCTGCCAAAGAGCTTTCCAACGAGGCACAGCTTTCCCTCCTGGCTCTTCGGGCGTGGGAGCTGTGGCCAGAGCCACGGCCCTACCGGAAAATGCTTCGCAGGCTGGCGCGGCGGCGCCAGGTGGGTGCTGGTGGCGCCGAGGCTGACGGCCGCCGGAAAGGCCGCAGCCCCACGGGCTGTGGGGCCACGCGAGCGGCTGCCAAAGAGCTTTCCAACGAGGCACAGCTTTCCCTCCTGGCTCTTCGGGCGTGGGAGCTGTGGCCAGAGCCGCGGCCCTACCGGAAAATGCTTCGCAGGCTGGCGCGGCGGCGCCAGGTGGGTGCTGGTGGCGCCGAGGCTGACGGCCGCCGGAAAGGCCGCAGCCCCACGGGCTGTGGGGCCACGCGAGCGGCTGCCAAAGAGCTTTCCAACGAGGCACGGCTTTCCCTCCTGGCTCTTCGGGCGTGGGAGCTGTGGCCAGAGCCGCGTCCCTCCCGGAAAATGCTTCGGGGGCTGGTGCGGCGGCGCCACGTGGACTCCGGTGGCGCCGACGCTGACGGCCGCCGCAAAGCCCGCAGCCCCACGGGCTGTGGGGCCACGCGAGCGGCTGCCAAAGAGCTTTCCAACGAATCACGGCTTTCCCTCCTGGCTCTTCGGGCGTGGGAGCTGTGGCCAGAGCCGCGGCCCTACTGGAAAATGCTTCGCAGGCTGGCGCGGCGGTGCCACGTGGGCGCCGGTGGCGCCGAGTCTGACAGCCGCCGCAAAGTCCGCAGCCCCACGGGCTGTGGGGCCACGCGAGTGGCTGCCAAAGAGCTTTCCAACGAGGCACAGCTTTCCCTCCTGGCTCTTCGGGCGTGGGAGCTGTGGCCAGAGCCGCGGCCCTACCGGAAAATGCTTCGCAGGCTGGCGCGGCGGCGCCAGGTGGGTGCTGGTGGCGCCGAGGCTGACGGCCGCCGGAAAGGCCGCAGCCCCACAGGCTGTGGGGCCACGCGAGCGGCTGCCAAAGAGCTTTCCAACGAGGCACGGCTTTCCCTCCTGGCTCTTCGGGCGTGGGAGCTGTGGCCAGAGCCGCGGCCCTACCGGAAAATGCTTCACAGGCTGGCGCGGCAGCGCCACGTGGGCGCCGGTGGCGCCGAGGCTGACGGCCGCCGGAAAGCCCGCAGCCCCACGGGCTGTGGGGCCACGCGAGCGGCTGCCAAAGAGCTTTCCAACGAGGCACGGCTTTCCCTCCTGGCTCTTCGGGCGTGGGAGCTGTGGCCAGAGCCGCGGCCCTACCGGAAAATGCTTCGCAGGCTGGCGCGGCGGCGCCAGGTTGGCGCCGGTGGCGCCGAGGCTGACGGCCGCCGCAAAGCCCGCAGCCCCACGGGCTGTGGGGCCACGCAAGCGGCTGCCAAAGAGCTTTCCAATGAGGCACGGCTTTCCCTCCTGGCTCTTCGGGCGTGGGAGCTGTGGCCAGAGCCGCGGCCCTACCGGAAAATGCTTCGCAGGCTGGCGCGGCGGCGCCACGTGGGCGCCGGTGCTGCCGAGGCTGACGGCCGCCGCAAAGCCCGCAGCCCCACGGGCTGTGGGGCCACGCGAGCGGCTGCCAAAGAGCTTTCCAACGAGGCACGGCTTTCCCTCCTGGCTCTTCGGGCGTGGGAGATGTGGCCAGAGCCGCGGCCCTACCGGAAAATGCTTCGCAGGCTGGCGCGGCGGCACCAGGTGGGCGCCGGTGGCGCCGAGGCTGATGGCCGCCGCAAAGCCCGCAGCCCCACGGGCTGTGAGGCCACGCGAGCGGCTGCCAAAGACCTTTCCAACGAGGCACGGCTTTCCCTCCTGGCTCTTCGGGCGTGGGAGCTGTGGCCAGAGCCGTGGCCCTACCGGAAAATGCTTCGCAGGCTGGCGCGGCGGCGCCACGTGAGCGCCGGTGGCGCCGAGGCTGACGGCCGCCGCAAAGCCCGCAGCCCCACGGGCTGTGGGGCCACGCGAGCGGCTGCCAAAGAGCTTTCCAACGAGGCACGGCTTTCCCTCCTGGCTCTTTGGGCGTGGGAGCTGTGGAAAGAGCCGCGGCCCTACCGGAAAATGCTTCGCAGGGTGGCGCGTCTCCGCCAGGTGGGTGCTGGTGGCGCCGAGGCTGACGGCCGCCGGAAAGCCCGCAGCCCCACAGGCTGTGGGGCCACGCGATCGGCTGCCAAAGAGCTTTCCAACGAGGCACGGCTTTCCCTCCTGGCTCTTCGGGCGTGGGAGCTGTGGCCAGAGCCGCGGCCCTACCAGAAAATGCTTCGCAGGCTGGCGCGGCGGCGCCATGTGGGTGCTGGTGGCGCCGAGGCTGACGGCCGCCGGAAAGGCCGCAGCCCCACGGGCTGTGGGGCCACGCGAGCGGCTGCCAAAGAGCTTTCCAACGAGGCACGGCTTTCCCTCCTGGCTCTTCGGGCGAGCGAGCTGTGGCCAGAGCCGCGGCCCTACCGGAAAATGCTTCGCAGGGTGGCGCGGCGGCGCCACGTGGGCGCCGGTGGCGCCGAGGCTGACGGCCGCCGGAAAGCCCGCAGCCCCACGGGCTGTGGGGCCACGCGAGCGGCTGCCAAAGAGCTTTCCAACGAGGCACGGCTTTCCCTCCTGGCTCTTCGGGCGTGGGAGCTGTGGCCAGAGCCGCGGCCCTACCGAAAAATGCTTCGGGGGCTGAGACGGCGGCGCCACGTGCGCGCCGGTGGCGCCGAGGCTGACGGCCGCCGCAAAGCCCGCAGCCCCACGGGCTGTGGGGCCACGCGAGCGGCTGCCAAAGAGCTTTCCAACGAGGCACGGCTTTCCCTCCTGGCTCTTCGGGCGTGGGAGCTGTGGCCAGAGCCGCGGCCCTACCGGAATATGCTTCGGGGGCTGGCGCGGCGGCGCCACGTGGGCGCCGGTGGCGCCGAGGCTGACGGCCGCCGCAAAGCCCGCAGCCCCACGGGCTGTGGGGCCACGCTAGCGGCTGCCAAAGAGCTTTCCAACGAGGCACGGCTTTCCCTCCTGGCTCTTCGGGCGTGGGAGCTGTGGCCAGAGCCGCGGCCCTACCGGAAAATGCTTCGCAGGCTGGCGCGGCTCCGCCAGGTGGGCGCCGGTGGCGCCGAGGCTGACGGCCGCCGCAAAGCCCGCAGCCCCACGGGCTGTGGGGCCACGCGAGCGGCTGCCAAAGAGCTTTCCAACGAGGCACCACTTTCCCTCCTGGCTCTTCGGGCGTGGGAGCTGTGGCCAGAGCCGCGGCCCTACCGGAAAATGCTTCGCAGGCTGGCGCGGCGGCGCCACGTGGGCGCCGGTGGCGCCGAGGCTGACGGCCGCCGCAAAGCCCGCAGCCCCACGGGCTGTGGGGCCACGCGAGGGGCTGCCAAAGAGCTTTCCAAGGAGGCACGGCTTTCCCTCCTGGCTCTTCGGGCGTGGGAGCTGTGGCCAGAGCCGCGGCCCTACCGGAAAATGCTTCGCAGGCTGGCGCGGCGGCGCCACGTGGCCACCGGTGGCGCCGAGGCTGACGGCCGCCGGAAAGCCCGCAGCCCCACGGGCTGTGGGGCCACGCGAGCGGCTGCCAAAGAGCTTTCCAACGAGGCACGGCTTTCCCTCCTGGCTCTTCGGGCGAGCGAGCTGTGGCCAGAGCCGCGGCCCTACCGGAAAATGCTTCGCAGGCTGGTGCGGCGGCGCCACGTGGGCGCCGGTGCTGCCGAGGCTGACGGCCGCCGCAAAGACCGCAGCCCCACGGGCTGTGGGGCCACGCGAGCGGCTGCCAAAGAGCTTTCCAAGGAGGCACGGCTTTCCCTCCTGGCTCTTCGGGCGTGGGAGCTGTGGCCAAAGCCGCGGCCCTACCGGGAAATGCTTCGCAGGCTGGCGCGGCGGCGCCACGTGGGCGCCGGTGGCGGCGAGGCTGACGGCTGCCGGAAAGCCCGCAGCCCCACGGGCTGTGGGGCCACGCGAGCGGCTGCCAAAGAGCTTTCCAACGAGGCACGGCTTTCCCTCCTGGCTCTTCGGGCGTGGGAGCTGTGGCCAGAGCCACGGCCCTACCGGAAAATGCTTCGGGGGCTGGCGCGGCGGCGCCACGTGGGCGCCGGTGGCACCGAGGCTGACAGCCGCCGGAAAGCTCGCAGCCCCACGGGCTGTGAGGCCACGCGAGCGGCTGCCAAAGAGCTTTCCAAGGAGGCACGGCTTTCCCTCCTGGCTCTTCGGGCGTGGGAGCTGTGGCCAGAGCCGCGGCCCTACCGGAAAATGCTTCACAGGCTGGCGCGGCGGCCCCACGTGGGCGCCGGTGGCGCCAAGGCTGACGGCCGCCGCAAAGCCCGCAGCCCCACGGGCTGTGGGGCCACGCGAGCGGCTGCCAAAGAGCTTTCCAAGGAGGCACGGCTTTCCCTCCTGGCTCTTCGGGCGTGGGAGCTGTGGCGAGAGCCGAGGCCCTACCAGAAAATGCTTTGGGGGCTGGCGCGGCGGCGCCAGGTGGGCGCCGGTGGCGCCGAGGCTGACGGCCGCCGCAAAGCCCGCAGCCCCACGGGCTGTGGGGCCACACGAGGGGCTGCCAAAGAGCTTTCCAACGAGGCACGGCTTTCCCTCCTGGCTCTTCGGGCGTGGGAGCTGTGGCGAGAGCCGCGGCCCTACTGGAAAATGCTTCGCAGGCTGGCGCGGCGGCACCAGGTGGGCGCCGGTGGTGCCGAGGCTGACGGCCGCCGCAAAGCCCGCAGCCCCACGGGCTGTGGGGCCACGCGAGCGGCTGCCAAAGAGCTTTCCAACGAGGCACGGCTTTCCCTCCTGGCTCTTCGGGCGTGGGAGCTGTGGCCAGAGGCGCGGCCCTACCGGAAAATGCTTCACAGGCTGGCGCGGCGGCCCCACGTGGGCGCCGGTGGCGCCGAGGCTGACGGCCGCCGCAAAGCCCGCAGCCCCACGGGCTTAGGGGCCACGCGAGCGGCTGCCAAAGAGCTTTCCAAGGAGGCACGGCTTTCCCTCCTGGCTCTTCGGGCGTGGGAGCTGTGGCCAGAGCCGCGGCCCTACCAGAAAATGCTTCGGGGGCTGGCGCGGCGGCGCCACGTGGGCGCCGGTGGCGCCGAGGCTGACGGCCGCCGCAAAGCCCGCAGCCCCACGGGCTGTGGGGCCACGCGAGCGGCTGCCAAAGAGCTTTCCAAGGAGGCACGGCTTTCCCTCCTGGCTCTTCGGGCGTGGGAGCTGTGGCCAGAGCCGCGGCCCTACCGGAAAATGCTTCGCAGGCTGGCGCGGCGGCACCAGGTGGACGCCGGTGGCGCCGACGCTGAAGGCCGCCGCAAAGCCCGCAGCCCCACGGGCTGTGGGGCCACGCGAACGGCTGCCAAAGAGCTTTCCAACGAGGCACGGCTTTCCCTCCTGGCTCTTCGGGCGTGGGAGCTGTCGCCAGAGCCGCGGCCCTACCGGAAAATCCTTCGCAGGCTGGCGCGGCGGCGCCAGGTGGGCGCCGGTGGCGCCGAGGGTGACGGCCGCCGCAAAGCCCGCAGCCCCACGGGCTGTGGGGCCACGCGAGCGGCTGCCAAAGAGCTTTCCAACGAGGCACGGCTTTCCCTCCTGGCTCTTCGGGCGTGGGAGCTGTGGCCAGAGCCGCGGCCCTACCAGAAAATGCTTCGGGGGCTGGCGCGGCGGCGCCACGTGGGCGCCGGTGGCGCCGAGGCTGACGGCCGCCGCAAAGCCCGCAGCCCCACGGGCTGTGGGGCCACGCGAGCGGCTGCCAAAGAGCTTTCCAACGAGGCACGGCTTTCCCTCCTGGCTCTTCGGGCGTGGGAGCTGTGGCCAGAGCCGCGGCCCTACCGGAAAATGCTTCGCAGGCTGGCGCGGCGGCGCCAGGTGGGCGCCGGTGGCGCCGAGGCTGACGGCCGCCGCAAAGCCCGCAACCCCACGGGCTGTGGGGCCACGCGAGCGGCTGCCAAAGAGCTTTCCAACGAGGCACGGCTCTCCCTCCTGGCTCTTCGGGCGTGGGAGCTGTCGCCAGAGCCGCGGCCCTACCGGAAAATGCTTCGCAGGCTGGCGCGGCGGCGCCACGTGGGCGCCGGTGGCGCCGAGGGTGACGGCCGCCGCAAAGCCCGCAGCCCCACGGGCTGTGGGGCCACGCGAGCGGCTGCCAAAGAGCTTTCCAACGAGGCACGGCTTTCCCTCCTGGCTCTTCGGGCGTGGGAGCTGTGGCCAGAGCCGCGGCCCTACCGGAAAATGCTTCGCAGGCTGGCGCGGCGGCGCCAGGTGGGCGCCGGTGGCGCCGAGGCTGACGGCCGCCACAAAGCCTGCAGCCCCACGGGCTGTGGGGCCACGCGAGTGGCTGCCAAAGAGATTTCCAACGAGGCACGGCTTTCCCTCCTGGCTCTTCGGGCGTGGGAGCTGTGGCGAGAACCGCGGCCCTACCGGAAAATGCTTCGCAGGCTGGCGCGGCGGCACCAGGTGGGCGCCGGTGGTGCCGAGGCTGACGGACGCCGGAAAGCCCGCAGCCCCACGGGCTGTGGGGCCACGCGAGCGGCTGCCAAAGAGCTTTCCAACGAGGCACGGCTTTCCCTCCTGGCTCTTCGGGCGTGGGAGCTGTGGCCAGAGCCGCGGCCCTACCAGAAAATGCTTCGGGGGCTGGCGCGGCGGCGCCACGTGGGCGCCGGTGGCGCCGAGGCTGACGGCCGCCGGAAAGCCCGCAGCCCCACGGGCTGTGGGGCCACACGAGCGGCTGCCAAAGAGCTTTCCAACGAGGCACAGCTTTCCCTCCTGGCTCTTCGGGCGTGGGAGTTGTGGCCAGAGCCGCGGCCCTACCGGAAAATGCTTCGCAGGCTGGCGCGGCGGCGCCACATGGGCGCCGGTGGCGCCGAGGCTGACGGCCGCCGCAAAGCCCGCAGCCCCACGGGCTGTGGGGCCACGCGAGCGGCTGCCAAAGAGATTTCCAACGAGGCACGGCTTCCCCTCCTGGCTCTTCGGGCGTGGGAACTGTGGCCAGAGCCGCGGCCCTACCGGAAAATGCTTCGCAGGCTGGCGCAGCTGCGCCAGGTGGGCGCCGGTGGCGCCGAGGCTGACGGCCGCCGCAAAGCCCGCAACCCCACGGGCTGTGGGGCCACGCGAGCGGCTGCCAAAGAGCTTTCCAACGAGGCACGGCTTTCCCTCCTGGCTCTTCGGGCGTGGGAGCTGTGGCCAGAGCCGTGGCCCTACCGGAAAATGCTTCACAGGCTGGCGCGGCGGCGCCACGTGGGCGCCGGTGGCGCCGAGGCTGACGGCCGCCGCAAAGCCCGCAGCCCCACGGGCTGTGGGGCCACGTGAGCAGCTGCCAAAGAGCTTTCCAACGAGGCACGGCTTTCCCTCCTGGCTCTTCGGGCGTGGGAGCTGTCGCCAGAGCCGCGGCCCTACCGGAAAATGCTTCGCAGGCTGGCGCGGCAGCGCCACGTGGGTGCCGGTGGCGCCGAGGCTGACGGCCGCCGCAAAGCCCGCAGCCCCACGGGCTGTGGGGCCACGCGAGCGGCGTCCAAAGAGCTTTCCAACGAGGCACGGCTTTCCCTCCTGGCTCTTCGGGCGTGGGAGCTGTGGCCAGAGCCGCAGCCCTACCGGAAAATGCTTCGCAGGCTGGCGTGGCGGTGACACGTGGGCGCCAGTGGCACCAAGGCTGACGGCCGCCGCAAAGCCCGCAGCCCCACGGGCTGTGGGGCCACGCGAGCGGCTGCCAAAGAGCTTTCCAACGAGGCACGGCTTTCCCTCCTGGCTCTTTGGGCGTGGGAGCTTTGGCGAGAGCCGAGGCCCTACCGGAAAATGCTTCGGGGGCTGGCGCGGCGGCGCCAGGTGGGCGCCGGTGGCGCCGAGGCTGACGGCCGCCGGAAAGCCCGCAGCCCCACGGGCTGTGGGGCCACACGAGCGGCTGCCAAAGAGCTTTCCAACGAGGCACGGCTTTCCCTCCTGGCTCTTCGGGCGTGGGAGCTGTGGCCAGAGCCGCGGCCCTACCAGAAAATGCTTCGGGGGCTGGCGCGGCGGCGCCACGTGGGCACCGGTGGCGCCGAGGCTGACGGCCGCCGGAAAGCCCGCAGCCCCACGGGCTGTGGGGCCACGCGAGGGGCTGCCAAAGAGCTTTCCAACGAGGCACAGCTTTCCCTCCTGGCTCTTCGGGCGTGGGAGCTGTGGCGAGAGCCGCGACCCTACTGGAAAATGCTTCGCAGGCTGGCGCGGCGGCACCAGGTGGGCGCCGGTGGTGCCGAGGCTGACGGCCGCCGGAAAGCCCGCAGCCCCACGGGCTGTGGGGCCACGCGAGCGGCTGCCAAAGAGCTTTCCAACGAGGCATGGCTTTCCCTCCTGGCTCTTCGGGCGTGGGAGCTGTGGCCAGAGCCGCGGCCCTACCGGAAAATGCTTCACAGGCTGGCGTGGCGGCGCCACGTGGGCGCCGGTGGTGCCGAGGCTGACGGACGCCGGAAAGCCCGTAGCCCCACGGGCTGTGGGGCCACGCGAGGGGCTGCCAAAGAGCTTTCCAACGAGGCACGGCTTTCCCTCCTGGCTCTTCGGGCGTGGGAGCTGTGGCGAGAGCCGCGACCCTACTGGAAAATGCTTCGCAGGCTGGCGCGGCGGCACCAGGTGGGTGCCGGTGGCGCCGAGGCTGACGGCCGCCGCAAAGCCCGCAGCCCCACGGGCTGTGGGGCCACGCGAGCGGCGTCCAAAGAGCTTTCCAACGAGGCACGGCTTTCCCTCCTGGCTCTTCGGGCGTGGGAGCTGTGGCCAGAGCCGCAGCCCTACCGGAAAATGCTTCGCAGGCTGGCGTGGCGGCGCCACGTGGGCGCCGGTGGTGCCGAGGCTGACGGACGCCGGAAAGCCCGTAGCCCCACGGGCTGTGAGGCCACGCGAGCGGCTGCCAAAGAGCTTTCCAACGAGGCACGGCTTTCCCTCCTGGCTCTTCGGGCGTGGGAGCTTTGGCGAGAGCCGAGGCCCTACCGGAAAATGCTTCGGGGGCTGGCGCGGCGGCGCCAGGTGGGCGCCGGTGGCGCCGAGGCTGACGGCCGCCGGAAAGCCCGCAGCCCCACGGGCTGTGGGGCCACACGAGCGGCTGCCAAAGAGCTTTCCAACGAGGCACGGCTTTCCCTCCTGGCTCTTCGGGCGTGGGAGCTGTGGCCAGAGCCGCGGCCCTACCAGAAAATGCTTCGGGGGCTGGCGCGGCGGCGCCACGTGGGCACCGGTGGCGCCGAGGCTGACGGCCGCCGGAAAGCCCGCAGCCCCACGGGCTGTGGGGCCACGCGAGGGGCTGCCAAAGAGCTTTCCAACGAGGCACAGCTTTCCCTCCTGGCTCTTCGGGCGTGGGAGCTGTGGCGAGAGCCGCGACCCTACTGGAAAATGCTTCGCAGGCTGGCGCGGCGGCACCAGGTGGGCGCCGGTGGTGCCGAGGCTGACGGCCGCCGGAAAGCCCGCAGCCCCACGGGCTGTGGGGCCACGCGAGCGGCTGCCAAAGAGCTTTCCAACGAGGCATGGCTTTCCCTCCTGGCTCTTCGGGCGTGGGAGCTGTGGCCAGAGCCGCGGCCCTACCGGAAAATGCTTCACAGGCTGGCGCGGCGGCACCACGTGGGCGCCGGTGGCGCCGAGGGTGACGGCCGCCGCAAAGCCCGCAGCCCCACGGGCTGTGGGGCCACGCGAGCGGCTGCCAAAGAGCTTTCCAACAAGGCACGGCTTTCCCTCCTGGCTCTTCGGGCATGGGAGCTGTGGCCAGAGCCGCGGCCCTACCGGAAAATGCTTCGGGGGCTGGCGCGGCGGCGCCAGGTGGGCGCCGGTGGCGCCGAGGGTGACGGCCGCCGCAAAGCCCGCAGCCCTACGGGCTGTGGGGCCACGCTAGCGGCTGCCAAAGAGCTTTCCAACGAGGCACGGCTTTCCCTCCTGGCTCTTCGGGCGTGGGAGCTGTGGCCAGAGCCGCGGCCCTACCGGAAAATGCTTCGCAGGCTGGCGCAGCGGCGCCACGTGGGTGCCAGTGGCGCCGAGGCTGACGGCTGCCGGAAAGGCTGCAGCCCCACGGGCTGTGGGGCCACGCGAGCGGCTGCCAAAGAGCTTTCCAACGAGGCACGGCTTTCCCTCCTGGCTCTTCGGGCGTGGGAGCTGTGGCCAGAGCCGCGGCCCTACCAGAAAATGCTTCGGTGGCTGGCGCGGCGGCGCCACGTGGGCGCCGGTGGCGCCGAGGGTGACGGCCGCCGCAAAGCCCGCAGCCCCACGGGCTGTGGGGCCACGCGAGCGGCTGCCAAAGAGCTTTCCAACAAGGCACGGCTTTCCCTCCTGGCTCTTCGGGCGTGGGAGCTGTGGCCAGAGCCGCGGCCCTACCGGAAAATGCTTCGCAGGCTGGCGCGGCGGCGCCACGTGGGCGTCGGTGGCGCCGAGGCTGACGGCCGCCGCAAAGCCCGCAGCCCCACGGGCTGTGGGGCCACGCGAGCGGCTGCCAAAGAGCTTACCAACGAGGCACGGCTTTCCCTCCTGGCTCTTCGGGCGTGGGAGCTGTGGCCAGAGCCGCGGCCCTACCGGAAAATGCTTCGGGGGCTGGCGCGGCGGCGCCAGGTGGGTGCCGGTGGAGCCGAGGCTGACGGCCGCCGCAAAGCCCGCAGCCCCACGGGCTGTGGGGCCACGCGAGCGGCTGCCAAAGAGCTTTCCAACGAGGCACGGCTTTCCCTCCTGGCTCTTCGGGCGTGGGAGTTGTGGCCAGAGCCGCGGCCCTACCGGCAAATGCTTCGCAGGCTGGCGTGGCGGCGCCACATGGGCGCCGGTGGCGCCGAGGCTCACGGCCGCCGGAAAGCCCGCAGCCCCACGGGCTGTGGGGCCACGCGAGCGGCTGCCAAAGAGCTTTCCAACGAGGCACGGCTTTCCCTCCTGGCTCTTCGGGCGTGGGAGCTGTGGCCAGAGCCGCGGCCCTACCAGAAAATGCTTCGGGGGCTGGCGCGGCGGCGCCACTTGGGCGCCGGTGGCGCTGAGGGTGACGGCCGCCGGAAAGCCCGCAGCCCCACGGGCTGTGGGGCCACGCGAGCGGCTGCCAAAGAGATTTCCAACGAGGCACGGCTTCCCCTCCTGGCTCTTCGGGCGTGGGAACTGTGGCCAGAGCCGCGGCCCTACCGGAAAATGCTTCGCAGGCTGGCGCAGCTGCGCCAGGTGGGCGCCGGTGGCGCCGAGGCTGACGGCCGCCGCAAAGCCCGCAACCCCACGGGCTGTGGGGCCACGCGAGCGGCTGCCAAAGAGCTTTCCAACGAGGCACGGCTTTCCCTCCTGGCTCTTCGGGCGTGGGAGCTGTGGCCAGAGCCGTGGCCCTACCGGAAAATGCTTCACAGGCTGGAGCGGCGGCGCCACGTGGGCGCCGGTGGCGCCGAGGCTGACGGCCGCCGCAAAGCCCGCAGCCCCACGGGCTGTGGGGCCACGCGAGCAGCTGCCAAAGAGCTTTCCAACGAGGCACGGCTTTCCCTCCTGGCTCTTCGGGCGTGGGAGCTGTCGCCAGAGCCGCGGCCCTACCGGAAAATGCTTCGCAGGCTGGCGCGGCAGCGCCACGTGGGTGCCGGTGGCGCCGAGGCTGACGGCCGCCGCAAAGCCCGCAGCCCCACGGGCTGTGGGGCCACGCGAGCGGCGTCCAAAGAGCTTTCCAACGAGGCACGGCTTTCCCTCCTGGCTCTTCGGGCGTGGGAGCTGTGGCCAGAGCCGCAGCCCTACCGGAAAATGCTTCGCAGGCTGGCGTGGCGGTGACACGTGGGCGCCAGTGGCACCAAGGCTGACGGCCGCCGCAAAGCCCGCAGCCCCACGGGCTGTGGGGCCACGCGAGCGGCTGCCAAAGAGCTTTCCAACGAGGCACGGCTTTCCCTCCTGGCTCTTTGGGCGTGGGAGCTGTGGCCAGAGCCGTGGCCCTACCGGAAAATGCTTCGCAGGCTGGCGCGGCGGCCCCACGTGGGCGCCGGTGGCGCTGAGGCTGACGGCCGCCGGAAAGCCCGCAGCCCCATGGGCTGTGGGGCCACGCGAGCGGCGTCCAAAGAGCTTTCCAACGAGGCACGGCTTTCCCTCCTGGCTGTTCGGGCGTGGGAGCTGTGGCCAGAGCCGCGGCCCTACCGGAAAATGCTTCACAGGCTGGCGCGACGGCGCCACGTGGGCGCCGGTGGCGCCGAGGCTGATGGCCGCCACAAAGCCCGCAGCCCCACGGGCTGTGGGGCCACGTGAGCGGCTGCCAAAGAGCTTTCCAACGAGGCACAGCTTTCCCTCCTGGCTCTTCGGGCGTGGGAGCTGTGGCCAGAGCCACGGCCCTACCGGAAAATGCTTCGCAGGCTGGCGCGGTGGAACCAGGTGGGCGCCGGTGGCACCGAGGCTGACAGCCGCCGGAAAGCTCGCAGCCCCACGGGCTGTGGGGCCATGCGAGTGGCTGCCAAAGAGCTTTCCAACGAGGCACGGCTTTCCCTCCTGGCTCTTCGGGCGTGGGAGCTGTGGCGAGAGCCGCGGCCCTATTGGAAAATGCTTCGGGGGCTGGTGCGGCGGCGCCACGTGGGCGCCGGTGGCGCCGAGGCTGACGGCCGCCGCAAAGCCCGCAGCCCCACGGGCTGTGGGGCCACGCGAGCGGCTGCCAAAGAGCTTTCCAACGAGGCACGGCTTTCCCTCCTGGCTCTTCGGGCATGGGAGCTGTGGCCAGAGCCGCGGCCCTACCAGAAAATGCTTCACAGGCTGGCGCGGCGGCGCCACATGGGCGCCGGTGGCGCCGAGGCTGACAGCCGCCGCAAAGCCCGCAGCCCCACGGGCTGTGGGGCCACGCGAGCGGCTGCCAAAGAGCTTTCCAACAAGGCACGGCTTTCCCTCCTGGCTCTTCGGGCGTGGGAGCTGTGGCGAGAGCCGCGGCCCTATTGGAAAATGCTTCGCAGGCTGGCGTGGCGGCGCCACGTGGGCGCCGGTGGTGCCGAGGCTGACGGACGCCGGAAAGCCCGTAGCCCCACGGGCTGTGAGGCCACGCGAGCGGCTGCCAAAGAGCTTTCCAACGAGGCACGGCTTTCCCTCCTGGCTCTTCGGGCGTGGGAGCTTTGGCGAGAGCCGAGGCCCTACCGGAAAATGCTTCGGGGGCTGGCGCGGCGGCGCCAGGTGGGCGCCGGTGGCGCCGAGGCTGACGGCCGCCGGAAAGCCCGCAGCCCCACGGGCTGTGGGGCCACACGAGCGGCTGCCAAAGAGCTTTCCAACGAGGCACGGCTTTCCCTCCTGGCTCTTCGGGCGTGGGAGCTGTGGCCAGAGCCGCGGCCCTACCAGAAAATGCTTCGGGGGCTGGCGCGGCGGCGCCACGTGGGCGCCGGTGGCGCCGAGGCTGACGGCCGCCGGAAAGCCCGCAGCCCCACGGGCTGTGGGGCCACGCGAGCAGCTGCCAAAGAGCTTTCCAACGAGGCACAGCTTTCCCTCCTGGCTCTTCGGGCGTGGGAGCTGTGGCGAGAGCCGCGACCCTACTGGAAAATGCTTCGCAGGCTGGCGCGGCGGCACCAGGTGGGCGCCGGTGGTGCCGAGGCTGACGGCCGCCGGAAAGCCCGCAGCCCCACGGGCTGTGGGGCCACGCGAGCGGCTGCCAAAGAGCTTTCCAACGAGGCATGGCTTTCCCTCCTGGCTCTTCGGGCGTGGGAGCTGTGGCCAGAGCCGCGGCCCTACCGGAAAATGCTTCACAGGCTGGCGCGGCGGCACCACGTGGGCGCCGGTGGCGCCGAGGGTGACGGCCGCCGCAAAGCCCGCAGCCCCACGGGCTGTGGGGCCACGCGAGCGGCTGCCAAAGAGCTTTCCAACAAGGCACGGCTTTCCCTCCTGGCTCTTCGGGCGTGGGAGCTGTGGCCAGAGCCGCGGCCCTACCGGAAAATGCTTCGGGGGCTGGCGCGGCGGCGCCAGGTGGGCGCCGGTGGCGCCAAGGCTGACGGCCGCCGCAAAGCCCGCAGCCCCACGGGCTGTGGGGCCACGCGAGCGGCTGCCAAAGAGCTTACCAACGAGGCACGGCTTTCCCTCCTGGCTCTTCGGGCGTGGGAGCTGTGGCCAGAGCCGCGGCCCTACCGGAAAATGCTTCGGGGGCTGGCGCGGCGGCGCCAGGTGGGCGCCGGTGGAGCCGAGGCTGATGGCCGCCGCAAAGCCCGCAGCCCTACGGGCTGTGGGGCCACGCTAGCGGCTGCCAAAGAGCTTTCCAACGAGGCACGGCTTTCCCTCCTGGCTCTTCGGGCGTGGGAGCTGTGGCCAGAGCCGCGGCCCTACCGGAAAATGCTTCGCAGGCTGGCGCAGCGGCGCCACGTGGGTGCCAGTGGCGCCGAGGCTGACGGCTGCCGGAAAGGCTGCAGCCCCACGGGCTGTGGGGCCACGCGAGCGGCTGCCAAAGAGCTTTCCAACGAGGCACGGCTTTCCCTCCTGGCTCTTCGGGCGTGGGAGCTGTGGCCAGAGCCGCGGCCCTACCAGAAAATGCTTCGGTGGCTGGCGCAGCTGCGCCACGTGGGCGCCGGTGGCGCCGAGGGTGACGGCCGCCGCAAAGCCCGCAGCCCCACGGGCTGTGGGGCCACGCGAGCGGCTGCCAAAGAGCTTTCCAACAAGGCACGGCTTTCCCTCCTGGCTCTTCGGGCGTGGGAGCTGTGGCCAGAGCCGCGGCCCTACCGGAAAATGCTTCGCAGGCTGGCGCGGCGGCGCCACGTGGGCGTCGGTGGCGCCGAGGCTGACGGCCGCCGCAAAGCCCGCAGCCCCACGGGCTGTGGGGCCACGCGAGCGGCTGCCAAAGAGCTTACCAACGAGGCACGGCTTTCCCTCCTGGCTCTTCGGGCGTGGGAGCTGTGGCCAGAGCCGCGGCCCTACCGGAAAATGCTTCGGGGGCTGGCGCGGCGGCGCCAGGTGGGCGCCGGTGGAGCCGAGGCTGACGGCCGCCGCAAAGCCCGCAGCCCCACGGGCTGTGGGGCCACGCGAGCGGCTGCCAAAGAGCTTTCCAACGAGGCACGGCTTTCCCTCCTGGCTCTTCGGGCGTGGGAGTTGTGGCCAGAGCCGCGGCCCTACCGGAAAATGCTTCGCAGGCTGGCGCGGCGGCGCCACATGGGCGCCGGTGGCGCCGAGGCTCACGGCCGCCGGAAAGCCCGCAGCCCCACGGGCTGTGGGGCCACGCGAGCGGCTGCCAAAGAGCTTTCCAACGAGGCACGGCTTTCCCTCCTGGCTCTTTGGGCGTGGGAGCTGTGGCCAGAGCCGCGGCCCTACCGGAAAATGCTTCGCAGGCTGGCGCAGCGGTGCCACGTGGGTGCCAGAGGCGCTGAGGCTGACGGCTGCCGGAAAGGCCGCAGCCCCACGGGCTGTGGGGCCACGCGAGCGGCTGCCAAAGAGCTTTCCAACGAGGCACGGCTCTCCCTCCTGGCTCTTCTGGCGCGGGAGTTGTGGCCAGAGCCGCGTCCCTACCGGAAAATGCTTCGGGGGCTGGCAGGGCGGCACCACGTGGGCTCCGGTGGCGCCGAGGCTGACGGCCAACGGAAAGCCCGCAGCCCCACGGGCTGTGGGGCCACGCGAGCGGCGTCCAAAGAGCTTTCCAACGAGGCACGTCTTTCCCTCCTGGCTCTTCGGGCGTGGGAGTTGTGGCCAGAGCCGCGGCCCTACCGGAAAATGCTTCGCAGGCTGGCGCCGCGGTGCCACGTGGGCGCCGGTGGCGCCGAGGCTGAGGGCCGCCGCAAATCCCGCAGCCCCACGGGCTGTGGGGCCACGCGAGCGGCGTCCAAAGAGCTTTCCAACGAGGCACGGCTTTCCCTCCTGGCTCTTCGGGCGTGGGAGCTGTGGCCAGAGCCGCGGCCCTACCGGAAATTGCTTCGGGGGCTGGCGCGGCGGCGCCAGGTGGGCGCCGGTTTCGCCGAGGCTGACGGCCGCCGCAAAGCCCGCAGCCCCACGGGCTGTGGGGCCACGCGAGCGGCTGCCAAAGAGCTTTCCAAGGAGGCACGGCTTTCCCTCCTGGCTCTTCGGGCGTGGGAGCTGTGGCCAGAGCCGCGGCCCTACCAGAAAATGCTTCGGGGGCTGGCGCGGCGGCGCCACGTGGGCGCTGGTGGCGCCGAGGCTGACGGCCGCCGCAAAGCCCGCAGCCCCACGGGCTGTGGGGCCACGCGAGCGGCTGCCAAAGAGCTTTCCAAGGAGGCACGGCTCTCCCTCCTGCCTCTTCTGGCGTGGGAGTTGTGGCCACAGCCGCGTCCCTACTGGAAAATGCTTCGGGGGCTGGCGCGGCGGCGCCACGTGGGCTCCGGTGTCGCCGAGGCTGACGGCCGACAGAAAGCCCGCAGCCCCACGGGCTGTGGGGCCACGCGAGCGGCTGCCAAAGAGCTTTCCAACGAGGCACGGCTTTCCCTCCTGGCTCTTCGGGCGTGGGAGCTGTCGCCAGAGCCGCGGCCCTACCGGAAAATGCTTCGCAGGCTGGCGTGGCGGCGCCACGTGGGCGCCGGTGGCGCCGAGGCTGACGGCCGCCGCAAAGCCCGCAGCCCCACGGGCTGTGGGGCCACGCGAGCGGCTGCCAAAGAGCTTTCCAAGGAGGCACGGCTTCCCCTCCTGGCTCTTCGGGCGTGGGAGCTGTGGCCAGAGCCGCGGCCCTACCGGAAAATGCTTCGCAGGCTGTCGTGGCGGCGCCACGTGGGCGCCGGTGGCGCCGAGGCTGACGGCCGCCGCAAAGCCTGCAGCCCCACGGGCTGTGGGGCCACGCGAGCGGCTGCCAAAGAGCTTTCCAACGAGGCACGGCTTTCCCTCCTGGCTCTTCGGGCGTGGGAGCTGTGGCCAGAGCCGCGGCCCTACCGGAAAATGCTTCGCAGGCTGGCGCGGCGGCGCCACGTGGGCGCCGGTGGCGCCGAGGCTGACGGCCGTCGGAAAGCCCGCAGCCCCACGGGCTGTGGGGCCACGCGAGCGGCTGCCAAAGAGCTTTCCAACGAGGCACGGCTTTCCCTCCTGGTTCTTCGGGCGTGGGAGCTGTGGCCAGAGCCACGGCCCTACCGGAAAATGCTTCGCAGGCTGGCGCGGCGGCGCCACGTGGGCGCCGGTGCTGCCGAGGCTGACGGCCGCCGCAAAGCCCGCAGCCCCACGGGCTGTGGGGCCACGCGAGCGGCTGCCAAAGAGCTTTCCAACGAGGCACGGCTTTCCCTCCTGGCTCTTCGGGCGTGGGAGCTGTGGCCAGAGCCGCGGCCCTACCGGGAAATGCTTCGCAGGCTGGCGCGGCGGCGCCACGTGGGCGCCAGTGGCGCCGAGGCTGACGGCCGCCGCAAAGCCCGCAGCCCCACGGGCTGTGGGGCCACGCGAGCGGCTGCCAAAGAGCTTTCCAACGAGGCACGGCTTTCCCTCCTGGCTCTTCGGGCGTGGGAGCTGTGGCCAGAGCCGCGGCCCTACCGGAAAATGCTTCGGAGGCTGGCGCGGCGGCGCCACGTGGACTCCGGTGGTGCCAAGGCTGACGGCCGCCGCAAAGCCCGCAGCCCCACGGGCTGTGGGGCCACGCGAGCGGCTGCCAAAGAGCTTTCCAACGAGGCACGGCTTTCCCTCCTGGCTCTTCGGGCGTGGGAGCTGTGGCCAGAGCCGCGGCCCTACCGGAAAATGCTTCACAGGCTGGCGCGGCGGTGCCACGTGAGCGCCGGTGGCGCCGAGGCTGATGGCCGCTGGAAAGCCCACAGCCCCACGGGCTGTGGGGCCACACGAGCGGCTGCCAAAGTGCTTTCCAACGAGGCACGGCTTTCCCTCCTGGCTCTTCGGGCGTGGGAGCTGTGGCCAGAGCCGCGGCCCTACCAGAAAATGCTTCGGGGGCTGGCGCGGCGGCGCCAGGTGGGCGCCGGTGGCACCGAGGCTGACAGCCGCCGGAAAGCCCGCAGCCCCACGGGCTGTGGGGCCACGCGAGCGGCTGCCAAAGAGCTTTCCAACAAGGCACAGCTTTCCCTCCTGGCTCTTCGGGCGTGGGAGCTGTCGCCAGAGCCGCGGCCCTACCGGAAAATGCTTCGCAGGCTGGCGCGGCAGCGCCACTTGGGCGCCGGTGGCGCCGAGGGTGACGGCCGCCGCAAAGCCCGCAGCCCCACGGGCTGTGGGGCCACGCGAGCGGCTGCCAAAGAGCTTTCCAACAAGGCACGGCTTTCCCTCCTGGCTCTTCGGGCGTGGGAGCTGTGGCCAGAGCCGCGGCCCTACCGGAAAATGCTTCGCAGGCTGGCGCGGCGGCGCCAGGTGGGCGCCGGTGGCGCCAAGGCTGACGGCCGCCGCAAAGCCCGCAGCCCCACGGGCTGTGGGGCCACGCGAGCGGCTGCCAAAGAGCTTTCCAACGAGGCACGGCTTTCCCTCCTGGCTCTTCGGGCGTGGGAGCTGTGGCCAGAGCCGCGGCCCTACCGGAAAATGCTTCGGGGGCTGGCGCGGCGGCGCCAGGTGGGCGCCGGTGGAGCCGAGGCTGACGGCCGCCGCAAAGCCCGCAGCCCCACGGGCTGTGGGGCCACGCTAGCGGCTGCCAAAGAGCTTTCCAACGAGGCACGGCTTTCCCTCCTGGCTCTTCGGGCGTGGGAGCTGTGGCCAGAGCCGCGGCCCTACCAGAAAATGCTTCGGGGGCTGGCGCGGCGGCGCCACTTGGGCGCCGGTGGCGCTGAGGGTGACGGCCGCCGGAAAGCCCGCAGCCCCACGGGCTGTGGGGCCACGCGAGCGGCTGCCAAAGAGATTTCCAACGAGGCACGGCTTCCCCTCCTGGCTCTTCGGGCGTGGGAACTGTGGCCAGAGCCGCGGCCCTACCGGAAAATGCTTCGCAGGCTGGCGCAGCTGCGCCAGGTGGGCGCCGGTGGCGCCGAGGCTGACGGCCGCCGCAAAGCCCGCAACCCCACGGGCTGTGGGGCCACGCGAGCGGCTGCCAAAGAGCTTTCCAACGAGGCACGGCTTTCCCTCCTGGCTCTTCGGGCGTGGGAGCTGTGGCCAGAGCCGTGGCCCTACCGGAAAATGCTTCACAGGCTGGCGCGGCGGCGCCACGTGGGCGCCGGTGGCGCCGAGGCTGACGGCCGCCGCAAAGCCCGCAGCCCCACGGGCTGTGGGGCCACGCGAGCAGCTGCCAAAGAGCTTTCCAACGAGGCACGGCTTTCCCTCCTGGCTCTTCGGGCGTGGGAGCTGTCGCCAGAGCCACGGCCCTACCGGAAAATGCTTCGCAGGCTGGCGCGGCAGCGCCACGTGGGTGCCGGTGGCGCCGAGGCTGACGGCCGCCGCAAAGCCCGCAGCCCCACGGGCTGTGGGGCCACGCGAGCGGCGTCCAAAGAGCTTTCCAACGAGGCACGGCTTTCCCTCCTGGCTCTTCGGGCGTGGGAGCTGTGGCCAGAGCCGCAGCCCTACCGGAAAATGCTTCGCAGGCTGGCGTGGCGGTGACACGTGGGCGCCAGTGGCACCAAGGCTGACGGCCGCCGCAAAGCCCGCAGCCCCACGGGCTGTGGGGCCACGCGAGCGGCTGCCAAAGAGCTTTCCAACGAGGCACGGCTTTCCCTCCTGGCTCTTTGGGCGTGGGAGCTGTGGCCAGAGCCGTGGCCCTACCGGAAAATGCTTCGCAGGCTGGCGCGGCGGCCCCACGTGGGCGCCGGTGGCGCTGAGGCTGACGGCCGCCGGAAAGCCCGCAGCCCCATGGGCTGTGGGGCCACGCGAGCGGCGTCCAAAGAGCTTTCCAACGAGGCACGGCTTTCCCTCCTGGCTGTTCGGGCGTGGGAGCTGTGGCCAGAGCCGCGGCCCTACCGGAAAATGCTTCACAGGCTGGCGCGGCGGCGCCACGTGGGCGCCGGTGGCGCCGAGGGTGACGGCCGCCGCAAAGCCCGCAGCCCCACGGGCTGTGGGGCCACGCGAGCGGCTGCCAAAGAGCTTTCCAACAAGGCACGGCTTTCCCTCCTGGCTCTTCGGGCGTGGGAGCTGTGGCCAGAGCCGCGGCCCTACCGGAAAATGCTTCGGGGGCTGGCGCGGCGGCGCCAGGTGGGCGCCGGTGGCGCCAAGGCTGACGGCCGCCGCAAAGCCCGCAGCCCCACGGGCTGTGGGGCCACGCGAGCGGCTGCCAAAGAGCTTACCAACGAGGCACGGCTTTCCCTCCTGGCTCTTCGGGCGTGGGAGCTGTGGCCAGAGCCGCGGCCCTACCGGAAAATGCTTCGGGGGCTGGCGCGGCGGCGCCAGGTGGGCGCCGGTGGCGCCGAGGCTGACGGCTGCCGGAAAGGCTGCAGCCCCACGGGCTGTGGGGCCACGCGAGCGGCTGCCAAAGAGCTTTCCAACGAGGCACGGCTTTCCCTCCTGGCTCTTCGGGCGTGGGAGCTGTGGCCAGAGCCGCGGCCCTACCAGAAAATGCTTCGGTGGCTGGCGCGGCGGCGCCACGTGGGCGCCGGTGGCGCCGAGGGTGACGGCCGCCGCAAAGCCCGCAGCCCCACGGGCTGTGGGGCCACGCGAGCGGCTGCCAAAGAGCTTTCCAACAAGGCACGGCTTTCCCTCCTGGCTCTTCGGGCGTGGGAGCTGTGGCCAGAGCCGCGGCCCTACCGGAAAATGCTTCGCAGGCTGGCGCGGCGGCGCCACGTGGGCGTCGGTGGCGCCGAGGCTGACGGCCGCCGCAAAGCCCGCAGCCCCACGGGCTGTGGGGCCACGCGAGCGGCTGCCAAAGAGCTTACCAACGAGGCACGGCTTTCCCTCCTGGCTCTTCGGGCGTGGGAGCTGTGGCCAGAGCCGCGGCCCTACCGGAAAATGCTTCGGGGGCTGGCGCGGCGGCGCCAGGTGGGCGCCGGTGGAGCCGAGGCTGACGGCCGCCGCAAAGCCCGCAGCCCCACGGGCTGTGGGGCCACGCGAGCGGCTGCCAAAGAGCTTTCCAACGAGGCACGGCTTTCCCTCCTGGCTCTTCGGGCGTGGGAGTTGTGGCCAGAGCCGCGGCCCTACCGGAAAATGCTTCGCAGGCTGGCGCGGCGGCGCCACATGGGCGCCGGTGGCGCCGAGGCTCACGGCCGCCGGAAAGCCCGCAGCCCCACGGGCTGTGGGGCCACGCGAGCGGCTGCCAAAGAGCTTTCCAACGAGGCACGGCTTTCCCTCCTGGCTCTTTGGGCGTGGGAGCTGTGGCCAGAGCCGCGGCCCTACCGGAAAATGCTTCGCAGGCTGGCGCAGCGGTGCCACGTGGGTGCCAGAGGCGCCGAGGCTGACGGCTGCCGGAAAGGCCGCAGCCCCACGGGCTGTGGGGCCACGCGAGCGGCTGCCAAAGAGCTTTCCAACGAGGCACGGCTCTCCCTCCTGGCTCTTCTGGCGCGGGAGTTGTGGCCAGAGCCGCGTCCCTACCGGAAAATGCTTCGGGGGCTGGCAGGGCGGCACCACGTGG
Source organism: Larus michahellis (assembly GCF_964199755.1). Classification (NCBI taxonomy): domain Eukaryota; kingdom Metazoa; phylum Chordata; class Aves; order Charadriiformes; family Laridae; genus Larus; species Larus michahellis. The sequence goes on from NW_027436301.1 coordinate 307,666, forward strand.
GCTCCGGTGGCGCCGAGGCTGACGGCCAACGGAAAGCCCGCAGCCCCACGGGCTGTGGGGCCACGCGAGCGGCGTCCAAAGAGCTTTCCAACGAGGCACGTCTTTCCCTCCTGGCTCTTCGGGCGTGGGAGTTGTGGCCAGAGCCGCGGCCCTACCGGAAAATGCTTCGCAGGCTGGCGCCGCGGTGCCACGTGGGCGCCGGTGGCGCCGAGGCTGAGGGCCGCCGCAAATCCCGCAGCCCCACGGGCTGTGGGGCCACGCGAGCGGCGTCCAAAGAGCTTTCCAACGAGGCACGGCTTTCCCTCCTGGCTCTTCGGGCGTGGGAGCTGTGGCCAGAGCCGCGGCCCTACCGGAAAATGCTTCGCAGGCTGGCGTGGCGGCGCCACATGGGCGCCGGTGGCGCCGAGGCTGACGGCCGCCGGAAAGCCCGCAGCCCCACGGGCTGTGGGGCCACGCGAGCGGCTGCCAAAGAGCTTTCCAACGAGGCACGGCTTTCCCTCCTGGCTCTTCGGGCGTGGGAGCTGTGGCCAGAGCCGCGGCCCTACCGGAAAATGCTTCACAGGCTGGCGCGGCGGCCCCACGTGGGCGCCGGTGGCGCCGAGGCTGACGGCTGCCGCAAAGCCCGCAGCCCCACGGGCTGTGGGGCCACGCGAGCGGCTGCCAAAGAGCTTTCCAACGAGGCACGGCTTTCCCTCCTGGCTCTTCGGGCGTGGGAGCTGTGGCCAGAGCCGCGGCCCTACCAGAAAATGCTTCGGGGGCTGGCGCGGCGGCGCCACGTGGGCGCCGGTGGCGCCGAGGCTGACGGCCGCCTCAAAGCCCGCAGCCCCACGGGCTGTGGGGCCACACGAGCGGCTGCCAAAGAGCTTTCCAACGAGGCACGGCTTTCCCTCCTGGCTCTTCGGGCGTGGGAGTTGTGGCCAGAGCCGTGGCCCTACCGGAAAATGCTTCGCAGGCTGGCGCGGCGGCGCCACGTGGGCGCCGGTGGCGCCGAGGCTGACGGCCGCCGCAAAGCCCGCAGCCCCACGGGCTGTGGGGCCACGCGAGCGGCTGCCAAAGAGCTTTCCAACAAGGCACGGTTTTCTCTCCTGGCTCTTCGGGCGTGGGAGCTGTGGCCAGAGCCGCGGCCCTACCGGAAAATGCTTCGCAGGCTGGCGCAGCGGCGCCACGTGGGTGCCAGTGGCGCCGAGGCTGACGGCTGCCGGAAAGGCTGCAGCCCCACGGGCTGTGGGGCCACGCGAGCGGCTGCCAAAGAGCTTTCCAACGAGGCACGGCTTTCCCTCCTGGCTCTTCGGGCGTGGGAGCTGTGGCCAGAGCCGCGACCCTACCAGAAAATGCTTCGGGGGCTGGCGCGGCGGCGCCAGGTGGGCGCCGGTGTCGCCGAGGCTGACGGCCGCCGCAAAGCCCACAGCCCCACGGGCTGTGGGGCCACACGAGCAGCTGCCAAAGAGCTTTCCAACGAGGCACGGCTTTCCCTCCTGGCTCTTCGGGCGTGGGAGCTGTGGCCAGAGCCGCGGCCCTACTGGAAAATGCTTCGCAGGCTGGCGCGGCGGCACCAGGTGGGCGCTGGTGGTGCCGAGGCTGACGGCCGCCGGAAAGCCCGCAGCCCCACGGGCTGTGGGGCCACGCGAGCGGCTGCCAAAGAGCTTTCCAAGGAGGCACGGCTTTCCCTCCTGGCTCTTCGGGCGTGGGAGCTGTGGCCAGAGCCGCGGCCCTACCGGAAAATGCTTCGCAGGCTGGCGCGGCGGTGCCACGTGGGCGCCGGTGGGGCAAATGCTGACGGCCGCCGGAAAGCCCGCAGCCCCACGGGCTGTGGGGCCACGCGAACGGCTGCCAAAGAGCTTTCCAACGAGGCACGGCTTTCCCTCCTGGCTCTTCGGGCGTGGGAGCTGTCGCCAGAGCTGCGGCCCTACCGGAAAATGCTTCGCAGGCTGGCGCGGCGGCGCCACGTGGGCGCCGGTGGCGCCGAGGCTGACGGCCGCTGCATAACCCGCAGCCCCACGGGCTGTGGGGCCACGCGAGCGGCTGCCAAAGAGCTGTCCAAGGAGGCACAGCTTTCCCTCCTGGCTCTTCAAGCGTGGGAGCTATCGCCAGAGGCGCGGCCCTACCGGAAAATGCTTCGCAGGCTGGCGCGGCGGCGCCACGTGGGCGCCGGTAGCGCCAAGGCTGAGGGCCGCCGGAAAGCCCGCAGCCCCACGGGCTGTGGGGCCACGCGAGCGGCTGCCAAAGAGCTTTCCAAGGAGGCACGGCTTTCCCTCCTGGCTCTTCGGGCGTGGGAGCTGTGGCCAGAGCCGCGGCCCTACCGGAAAATGCTTCGCAGGCTGGCGCGGCGGCGCCACGTGGGCGCCGGTGGCGCTGAGGCTGACGGCGGCCGGAAAGCCCGCAGACCCACGGGCTGTGGGGCCACGCGAGCGGCTGCCAAAGAGCTTTCCAAGGAGGCACAGCTTTCCCTCCTGGCTCTTCGGGCGTGGGAGTTGTGGCCAGAGCCGCGGCCCTACAGGAAAATGCTTCGCAGGCTGGCGCGGCGGCACCAGGTGGGCGCCGGTGGCGCCGAGGCTGAGGGCCGCCGGAAAGCCCGCAGCCCCACGGGCTGTGGGGCCACGCGAGCGGCTGCCAAAGAGCTTTCCAACGAGGCACGGCTCCCCCTCCTGGCTCTTCTGGCGTGGGAGCTGTGGCCAGAGCCGCGGCCCTACCGGAAAATGCTTCGGGGGCTGGCGCGGCGGCGCCACGTGGGCTCCGGTGGCGCCGAGGCTGACGGCCGCCGCAAAGCCCGCAGCCCCACGGGCTGTGGGGCCACGCGAGCGGCTGCCAAAGAGCTTTCCAACGAGGCACGGCTTTCCCTCCTGGCTCTGCGGGTGTGGGAGCTGTGGCCAGAGCCGCGGCCCTACAGGAAAATGCTTCGCAGGCTGGCACGGCGGAGCCACGTGGGCGCCGGTGGCGCCGAGGCTGACGGCCGCCGGAAAGCCCGCAGCCCCACGGGCTGTGGGGCCACGCGAGCGGCTGCCAAAGAGCTTTCCAAGGAGGCACGGCTTTCCCTCCTGGCTCTTCGGGCGTGGGAGCTTTGCCCAGAGCCGCGGCCCTACCGGAAAATGCTTCGCAGGCTGGCGCGGCGGCACCACGTGGCCACCGGTGGCGCAAATGCTGACGACCGCCGGAAAGCCCACAGCCCCACGGGCTGTGGGGCCACGCGAACGGCTGCCAAAGAGCTTTCCAACGAGGCACGGCTTTCCCTCCTGGCTCTTCGGGCGTGGGAGCTGTCGCCAGAGCCGCGGCCCTACCGGAAAATGCTTCGGGGGCTGGCGCGGCGGCGCCAGGTGGGCGCCGGTGGCGCCGAGGCTGACGGCCGACGGAAAGGCCGCAGCCCCACGGGCTGTGGGGCCACGCGAGCGGCTGCCAAAGAGCTTTCCAACGAGGCACGGCTTTCCCTCCTGGCTCTTCGGGCGTGGGAGCTGTGGCCAGAGCCGCGTCCCTACCGGAAAATGCTTCGCAGGCTGGCGCGGCGGCGCCAGGTGGGCGCCGGTGGCGCCGAGGCTGACGGCCGCCGCAAAGCCCGCAGCCCCACGGGCTGTGGGGCCACGCGAGCGGCTGCCAAAGAGCTTTCCAAGGAGGCACGGCTTTCCCTCCTGGCTCTTCGGGCGTGGGAGTTGTGGCCAGAGCCGCGGCCCTACCGGAAAATGCTTCGCAGGCTGGCGCGGCGGCGCCAGGTGGGCGCCGGTGGCGCCGAGGCTGACGGCCGCCGCAAAGCCCGCAGCCCCACGGGCTGTGGGGCCACGCGAGCGGCTGCCAAAGAGCTTTCCAACGAGGCACGGCTTTCCCTCCTGGCTCTTCGGGCGTGGGAGCTGTGGCCAGAGCCGCGGCCCTACTGGAAAATGCTTCGCAGGCTGGCACGGCGGCGCCACGTGGGCGCCGGTGGCGCAAATGCTGACGGCCGCCGGAAAGCCCGCAGCCCCACGGGCTGTGGGGCCACGCGAGCGGCTGCCAAAGAGCTTTCCAACGAGGCACGGCTTTCCCTCCTGGCTCTTCGGGCGTGGGAGCTGTGGCCAGAGCCCCAGCCCTACCGGAAAATGCTTTGCAGGCTGGCGCTGCGGCGCCACGTGGACGCCGGTGGTGCCGAGGCTGACGGCCGCCGCAAAGCCCGCAGCCCCACGGGCTGTGGGGCCACGCGAGTGTCTGCCAAAGAGCTTTCCAACGAGGCACGGCTTTCCCTCCTGGCTCTTCGGGCGTGGGAGCTGTGGCCAGAGCCGCGGCCCTACCGGAAAATGCTTCGCAGGCTGGCGCGGCGGCGCCACGTGGCCGCCGGTGGCGCAAATGCTGACGGCCGCCGGAAAGCCCACAGCCCCACGGGCTGTGGGGCCACGCGAACGGCTGCCAAAGAGCTTTCCAACGAGGCACGGCTTTCCCTCCTGGCTCTTCGGGCGTGGGAGTTGTGGCCAGAGCCGCGGCCCTACCGGAAAATGCTTCGGGGGCTGGCGCGGCGGCGCCACGTGGACGCCGGTGGCGCCGAGGCTGATGGCCGCCGGAAAGCCCGCAGCCCCACGGGCTGTGGGGCCACGCGAGCGGCTGCCAAAGAGCTTTCCAACGAGGCACGGCTTTCCCTCCTGGCTCTTCGGGCGTGGGAGCTGTGGCCAGAGCCGCTGCCCTACCGGAAAATGCTTCGCAGGCTGGCGCGGCGGCGCCAGGTGGGCGCCGGTGGCGCCGAGGCTGACGGCCGCCGCAAAGCCCGCAGCCCCACGGGCTGTGGGGCCACGCGAGCGGCGTCCAAAGAGCTTTCCAAGGAGGCACGGCTTTCCCTCCTGGCTCTTCGGGCATGGGAGCTGTGGCCAGAGCCGCGGCCCTACCAGAAAATGCTTCGGGGGCTGGCGCGGCGGCGCCATGTGGGCGCCGGTGGCGCCGAGGCTGACGGCCGCCGCAAAGCCCGCAGCCCCACGGGCTGTGGGGCCACGCGAGCGGCTGCCAAAGAGCTTTCCAACGAGGCACGGCTTTCCCTCCTGGCTCTTCGGGCGTGGGAGCTGTGGCCAGAGCCGCGGCCCTACCGGAAAATGCTTCGGGGTCTGGCGCAGCGGCGCCACGTGGGCGCCGGTGGCGCCGAGGCTGACGGCCGCTGCAAAGCCCACAGCCCCACGGGCTGTGGGGCCACGCGAGCGGCTGCCAAAGAGATTTCCAACGAGGCACGGCTTCCCCTCCTGGCTCTTCGGGCGTGGGATCTGTGGCCAGAGCCGCGGCCCTACCGGAAAATGCTTCGCAGGCTGGCGCAGCTGCGCCAGGTGGGCGCCGGTGGCGCCGAGGCTGACGGCCGCCGCAAAGCCCGCAACCCAACGGGCTGTGGGGCCACGCGAGCGGCTGCCAAAGAGCTTTCCAACGAGGCACGGCTTTCCCTCCTGGCTCTTCGGGCGTGGGAGCTGTGGCCAGAGCCGTGGCCCTACCGGAAAATGCTTCACAGGCTGGCGCGGCAGCGCCACGTGGGCGCCGGTGGCGCCGAGGCTGACGGCCGCCGCAAAGCCCGCAGCCCCACGGGCTGTGGGGCCACGCGAGCGGCTGCCAAAGAGCTTTCCAACGAGGCACGGCTTTCCCTCCTGGCTCTTCGGGCGTGGGAGCTGTCGCCAGAGCCGCGGCCCTACCGGAAAATGCTTCGCAGGCTGGCGCGGCGGCGCCACGTGGGCGCCGGTGGCGCCGAGGCTGACGGCCGCCGCAAAGCCCGCAGCCCCACGGGCTGTGGGGCCACGCGAGCGGCTGCCAAAGAGCTTTCCAACGAGGCACAGCTTTCCCTCCTGGCTCTTCAAGCGTGGGAGCTGTCGCCAGAGCCGCGACCCTACCGGAAAATGCTTCGCAGGCTGGTGCGGAGGCACCACATGGGCGCTGGCGGCGCCGAGGCTGACGGCCGCCGCAAAGCCCGCAGCCCCACGGGCTGTGGGGCCACGCGAGCGGCTGCCAAAGAGCTTTCCAACGAGGCACGGCTTTCCCTCCTGGCTCTTCGGGCGTGGGAGCTGTGGCCAGAGCCGCGGCCCTACCGGAAAATGCTTCGGGGGCTGGCGCGGCGGTGCCACGTGGGCGCCGGTGGCGCCGAGGCTGACGGCCGCCGCAAAGCCCGCAGCCCCACGGGCTGTGGGGCCACGCGAGCGGCTGCCAAAGAGCTTTCCAACGAGGCACGGCTTTCCCTCCTGGCTCTTCGGGCGTGGGAGCTGTGGCCAGAGCCGTGGCCCTACCGGAAAATGCTTCACAGGCTGGCGCGGCGGCGCCACGTGGGCGCCGGTGGCGCCGAGGCTGATGGCCGCCGCAAAGCCCGCAGCCCCACGGGCTGTGGGGCCACGCGAGCGGCTGCCAAAGAGCTTTCCAACGAGGCACAGCTTTCCCTCCTGGCTCTTCAAGCGTGGGAGCTGTCGCCAGAGCCGCGACCCTACCCGAAAATGCTTCGCAGGCTGGCGCGGCGGCACCACATGGGCGCTGGCGGCGCCGAGGCTGACGGCCGCCGCAAAGCCCGCAGCCCCACGGGCTGTGGGGCCACGCGAGCGGCTGCCAAAGAGCTTTCCAAGGAGGCACAGCTTTCCCTCCTGGCTCTTCGGGCGTGGGAGTTGTGGCCAGAGCCGCGGCCCTACAGGAAAATGCTTCGCAGGCTGGCGCGGCGGCACCAGGTGGGCGCCGGTGGCGCCGAGGCTGAGGGCCGCCGGAAAGCCCGCAGCCCCACGGGCTGTGGGGCCACGCGAGCGGCTGCCAAAGAGCTTTCCAACGAGGCACGGCTCCCCCTCCTGGCTCTTCTGGCGTGGGAGCTGTGGCCAGAGCCGCGGCCCTACCGGAAAATGCTTCGGGGGCTGGCGCGGCGGCGCCACGTGGGCTCCGGTGGCGCCGAGGCTGACGGCCGCCGCAAAGCCCGCAGCCCCACGGGCTGTGGGGCCACGCGAGCGGCTGCCAAAGAGCTTTCCAACGAGGCACGGCTTTCCCTCCTGGCTCTGCGGGTGTGGGAGCTGTGGCCAGAGCCGCGGCCCTACAGGAAAATGCTTCGCAGGCTGGCACGGCGGAGCCACGTGGGCGCCGGTGGCGCCGAGGCTGACGGCCGCCGGAAAGCCCGCAGCCCCACGGGCTGTGGGGCCACGCGAGCGGCTGCCAAAGAGCTTTCCAAGGAGGCACGGCTTTCCCTCCTGGCTCTTCGGGCGTGGGAGCTTTGCCCAGAGCCGCGGCCCTACCGGAAAATGCTTCGCAGGCTGGCGCGGCGGCACCACGTGGCCACCGGTGGCGCAAATGCTGACGACCGCCGGAAAGCCCACAGCCCCACGGGCTGTGGGGCCACGCGAACGGCTGCCAAAGAGCTTTCCAACGAGGCACGGCTTTCCCTCCTGGCTCTTCGGGCGTGGGAGCTGTCGCCAGAGCCGCGGCCCTACCGGAAAATGCTTCGGGGGCTGGCGCGGCGGCGCCAGGTGGGCGCCGGTGGCGCCGAGGCTGACGGCCGACGGAAAGGCCGCAGCCCCACGGGCTGTGGGGCCACGCGAGCGGCTGCCAAAGAGCTTTCCAACGAGGCACGGCTTTCCCTCCTGGCTCTTCGGGCGTGGGAGCTGTGGCCAGAGCCGCGTCCCTACCGGAAAATGCTTCGGGGTCTGGCGCGGCGGCGCCAGGTGGGCGCCGGTGGCGCCGAGGCTGACGGCCGCCGCAAAGCCCGCAGCCCCACGGGCTGTGGGGCCACGCGAGCGGCTGCCAAAGAGCTTTCCAAGGAGGCACGGCTTTCCCTCCTGGCTCTTCGGGCGTGGGAGTTGTGGCCAGAGCCGCGGCCCTACCGGAAAATGCTTCGCAGGCTGGCGCGGCGGCGCCAGGTGGGCGCCGGTGGCGCCGAGGCTGACGGCCGCCGCAAAGCCCGCAGCCCCACGGGCTGTGGGGCCACGCGAGCGGCTGCCAAAGAGCTTTCCAACGAGGCACGGCTTTCCCTCCTGGCTCTTCGGGCGTGGGAGCTGTGGCCAGAGCCGCGGCCCTACCGGAAAATGCTTCGCAGGCTGGCGCGGCGGCGCCACGTGGGCGCCGGTGGCGCCGAGGCTGACGGCTGCCGCAAAGCCCGCAGCCCCACGGGCTGTGGGGCCACGCGAGCGGCTGCCAAAGAGCTTTCCAACGAGGCACGGCTTTCCCTCCTGGCTCTTCGGGCGTGGGAGCTGTGGCCAGAGCCGCGGCCCTACTGGAAAATGCTTCGCAGGCTGGCACGGCGGCGCCACGTGGGCGCCGGTGGCGCAAATGCTGACGGCCGCCGGAAAGCCCGCAGCCCCACGGGCTGTGGGGCCACGCGAGCGGCTGCCAAAGAGCTTTCCAACGAGGCACGGCTTTCCCTCCTGGCTCTTCGGGCGTGGGAGCTGTGGCCAGAGCCCCAGCCCTACCGGAAAATGCTTTGCAGGCTGGCGCTGCGGCGCCACGTGGACGCCGGTGGTGCCGAGGCTGACGGCCGCCGCAAAGCCCGCAGCCCCACGGGCTGTGGGGCCACGCGAGTGTCTGCCAAAGAGCTTTCCAACGAGGCACGGCTTTCCCTCCTGGCTCTTCGGGCGTGGGAGCTGTGGCCAGAGCCGCGGCCCTACCGGAAAATGCTTCGCAGGCTGGCGCGGCGGCGCCACGTGGCCGCCGGTGGCGCAAATGCTGACGGCCGCCGGAAAGCCCACAGCCCCACGGGCTGTGGGGCCACGCGAACGGCTGCCAAAGAGCTTTCCAACGAGGCACGGCTTTCCCTCCTGGCTCTTCGGGCGTGGGAGTTGTGGCCAGAGCCGCGGCCCTACCGGAAAATGCTTCGGGGGCTGGCGCGGCGGCGCCACGTGGACGCCGGTGGCGCCGAGGCTGATGGCCGCCGGAAAGCCCGCAGCCCCACGGGCTGTGGGGCCACGCGAGCGGCTGCCAAAGAGCTTTCCAACGAGGCACGGCTTTCCCTCCTGGCTCTTCGGGCGTGGGAGCTGTGGCCAGAGCCGCTGCCCTACCGGAAAATGCTTCGCAGGCTGGCGCGGCGGCGCCAGGTGGGCGCCGGTGGCGCCGAGGCTGACGGCCGCCGCAAAGCCCGCAGCCCCACGGGCTGTGGGGCCACGCGAGCGGCGTCCAAAGAGCTTTCCAAGGAGGCACGGCTTTCCCTCCTGGCTCTTCGGGCATGGGAGCTGTGGCCAGAGCCGCGGCCCTACCAGAAAATGCTTCGGGGGCTGGCGCGGCGGCGCCATGTGGGCGCCGGTGGCGCCGAGGCTGACGGCCGCCGCAAAGCCCGCAGCCCCACGGGCTGTGGGGCCACGCGAGCGGCTGCCAAAGAGCTTTCCAACGAGGCACGGCTTTCCCTCCTGGCTCTTCGGGCGTGGGAGCTGTGGCCAGAGCCGCGGCCCTACCGGAAAATGCTTCGGGGTCTGGCGCAGCGGCGCCACGTGGGCGCCGGTGGCGCCGAGGCTGACGGCCGCTGCAAAGCCCACAGCCCCACGGGCTGTGGGGCCACGCGAGCGGCTGCCAAAGAGATTTCCAACGAGGCACGGCTTCCCCTCCTGGCTCTTCGGGCGTGGGATCTGTGGCCAGAGCCGCGGCCCTACCGGAAAATGCTTCGCAGGCTGGCGCAGCTGCGCCAGGTGGGCGCCGGTGGCGCCGAGGCTGACGGCCGCCGCAAAGCCCGCAACCCAACGGGCTGTGGGGCCACGCGAGCGGCTGCCAAAGAGCTTTCCAACGAGGCACGGCTTTCCCTCCTGGCTCTTCGGGCGTGGGAGCTGTGGCCAGAGCCGTGGCCCTACCGGAAAATGCTTCACAGGCTGGCGCGGCAGCGCCACGTGGGCGCCGGTGGCGCCGAGGCTGACGGCCGCCGCAAAGCCCGCAGCCCCACGGGCTGTGGGGCCACGCGAGCGGCTGCCAAAGAGCTTTCCAACGAGGCACGGCTTTCCCTCCTGGCTCTTCGGGCGTGGGAGCTGTCGCCAGAGCCGCGGCCCTACCGGAAAATGCTTCGCAGGCTGGCGCGGCGGCGCCACGTGGGCGCCGGTGGCGCCGAGGCTGACGGCCGCCGCAAAGCCCGCAGCCCCACGGGCTGTGGGGCCACGCGAGCGGCTGCCAAAGAGCTTTCCAACGAGGCACAGCTTTCCCTCCTGGCTCTTCAAGCGTGGGAGCTGTCGCCAGAGCCGCGACCCTACCCGAAAATGCTTCGCAGGCTGGTGCGGAGGCACCACATGGGCGCTGGCGGCGCCGAGGCTGACGGCCGCCGCAAAGCCCGCAGCCCCACGGGCTGTGGGGCCACGCGAGCGGCTGCCAAAGAGCTTTCCAACGAGGCACGGCTTTCCCTCCTGGCTCTTCGGGCGTGGGAGCTGTGGCCAGAGCCGCGGCCCTACCGGAAAATGCTTTGGGGGCTGGCGCGGCGGTGCCACGTGGGCGCCGGTGGCGCCGAGGCTGACGGCCGCCGCAAAGCCCGCAGCCCCACGGGCTGTGGGGCCACGCGAGCGGCTGCCAAAGAGCTTTCCAACGAGGCACGGCTTTCCCTCCTGGCTCTTCGGGCGTGGGAGCTGTGGCCAGAGCCGTGGCCCTACCGGAAAATGCTTCACAGGCTGGCGCGGCGGCGCCACGTGGGCGCCGGTGGCGCCGAGGCTGATGGCCGCCGCAAAGCCCGCAGCCCCACGGGCTGTGGGGCCACGCGAGCGGCTGCCAAAGAGCTTTCCAACGAGGCACAGCTTTCCCTCCTGGCTCTTCAAGCGTGGGAGCTGTCGCCAGAGCCGCGACCCTACCCGAAAATGCTTCGCAGGCTGGTGCGGAGGCACCACATGGGCGCTGGCGGCGCCGAGGCTGACGGCCGCCGCAAAGCCCGCAGCCCCACGGGCTGTGGGGCCACGCGAGCGGCTGCCAAAGAGCTTTCCAACGAGGCACGGCTTTCCCTCCTGGCTCTTCGGGCGTGGGAGCTGTCGCCAGAGCCGCGGCCCTACCGGAAAATGCTTCGCAGGCTGGCGCGGCGGCGCCACGTGGGCGCCGGTGGCGCCGAGGCTGACGGCCGCTGCAAAGCCCGCAGCCCCACGGGCTGTGGGGCCACGCGAGCGGCTGCCAAAGAGCTTTCCAACGAGGCACGGCTTTCCCTCCTGGCTCTTCAAGCGTGGGAGCTGTGGCCAGAGCCGCGACCCTACCCGAAAATGCTTCGCAGGCTGGCGTGGTGGCGCAACGTGGGCGCCGGTGGCGCCGAGGCTGACAGCCGCCGCAAAGCCCGCAGCCCCACGGGCTGTGGGGCCACGCGAGCGGCTGCCAAAGAGCTTACCAACGAGGCACGGCTTTCCCTCCTAGCTCTTCGGGCGTGGGAGCTGTGGCCAGAGACGCGGCCCTACCGGAAAATGCTTCGGGGGCTGGCGCGGCGGCCCCACGTGGGCTCCGGTGGCGCCGAGGCTGACGGCCGCCGCAAAGCCCGCAGCCCCACGGGCTGTGGGGCCACGCAAGTGGCTGCCAAAGAGCTTTCCAACGAGGCACGGCTTTTCCTCCTGGCTCTTCGGGCATGGGAGCTGTGGCCAGAGACGCGGCCCTACCGGAAAATGCTTCGCAGGCTGGCGCGGCGGCACCAGGTGGGCGCCGGTGGCGCCGAGGCTGACGGCCGCCGGAAAGCCCGCAGCCCCACGGGCTGTTGGGCCACGCGAGTGGCTGCCAAAGAGCTTTCTAACGAGGCAGGGCTTTTCCTCCTGGCTCTTCAGGCGTGGGAGCTGTGGCCAGAGCCGCGGCCCTACTGGAAAATGCTTCGCAGGCTGGCGCGGCGGCGCCACGTGGGCACCGGTGGCGCCGAGGCTGACGGCCGCCGGAAAGGCCGCAGCTCCACGGGCTGTGGGGCCACGCGAGCGGCTGCCAAAGAGCTTTCCAACGAGGCACGGCTTTCCCTCCTGGCTCTTCGGGCGTGGGAGCTGTCGCCAGAGCCGCGGCCCTACCGGAAAATGCTTCGCAGGCTGGTGCGGCGGCGCCAGGTGGGCGCCGGTGGCGCCCAGGCTGACGGCCGCCGCAAAGCCCGCAGCCCCACGGGCTGTGGGGCCACGCGAGCGGCTGCCAAAGAGCTTTCCAACGAGGCACGGCTTTCCCTCCTGGCTCTTCGGGCGTGGGAGCTGTCGCCAGAGCCACGGCCCTACCGGAAAATGCTTCGCAGGCTGGTGCAGCGGCGCCACGTAGGCGCCGGTGGCGCCGAGGCTAACGGCCGCCGCAAAGCCCGCAGCCCCACGGGCTGTGGGGCCACGCGAGCGGCTGCCAAAGAGCTTTCCAACGAGGCACGGCTTTCCCTCCTGGCTCTTTGGGCGTGGGAGCTGTCGCCAGAGCCGCGGCCCTACCGGAAAATGCTTCGCAGGCTGGCGTGGCGGCGCCACGTGGGCGCCGGTGGCGCCGAGGCTGACGGCCGCCGCAAAGCCCGCAGCCCCACGGGCTGTGGGACCACGCGAGCGGCTGCCAAAGAGCTTTCCAACGAGGCACGGCTTTCCCTCCTGGCTCTTCGGGCGTGGGAGCTGTGGCCAGAGCCGCGGCCCTACCCGAAAATGCTTCGCAGGCTGGCGCGGCGGCGCCACGTGGGCGCCGGTGGCGCCGAGGCTGACGGCCGCCGCAAAGCCCGCAGCTCCACGGGCTGTGGGGCCACGCGAGCGGCTGCCAAAGAGCTTTCCAACGAGGCACGGCTTTCCCTCCTGGCTCTTCAAGCGTGGGAGCTGTCGCCAGAGCCGCGGCCCTACCGGAAAATGCTTCGCAGGCTGGCGCGGCGGCACCACGTGGGCGCCGGTGGCGCCGAGGCTGACGGCCGCCGCAAAGCCCGCAGCCCCACGGGCTGTGGGGCCACGCGAGCGGCTGCCAAAGAGCTTTCCAACGAGGCACGGCTTTCCCTCCTGGCTCTTCGGGCATGGGAGCTGTCGCCAGAGCCGCGGCCCTACCCGAAAATGCTTCGCAGGCTGGCGCGGCGGCGCCACGTGGGCGCCGGTGGCGCCGAGGCTGACGGCCGCCGCAAAGCCCGCAGCCCCACGGGCTGTGGGGCCACGCGAGCGGCTGCCAAAGAGCTTTCCAAGGAGGCACGGCTTCCCCTCCTGGCTCTTCGGGCGTGGGAGCTGTCGCCAGGGCCGCGGCCCTACCGGAAAATGCTTCGCAGGCTGGCGCGGCGGCGCCACGTTTGCGCCGGTGGTGCCGAGGCTGTGTGGAATAATTACTAAATTGGCCAAGAATACAAAAATACAGCATTGTTCACACATTAAGGAAAGTCATAAAATCAAGAGGCTTCTGAGGTAGAATACAGCCACAGCTAGCACACGAAGAATGCAACATCTGTGATTCCCTGCGCGAGGTTGTTTGCGAAACTACACGAGGGATGGAACGGAACACGCTTGTTCCGTGGCCTTCCCTTGTGACGAATAGCAGATATGGGGACGAGATGGTACTACGGAACTGATAAGCGGCCTACACGCTACCCGAGCCAACCTTTCGTCAAATGTTGATGAAATGCTGTCCTTTTGTGCAAACTTTGCTCACCACAATGTACCAAAACACACCTCCATCCCGGAGGCTATCCGCCCCCGAGGTGTGAACACTCCTCCTTGAATACATTAATCATAATAAAAGTATGTATGACTAAAGTCACTCAAACTCCACTTTGAAGATAAAAAAATAATATAAAAATAGCCCAAGAGAGAGGGGATGTCAGGGAAGACACCATCGCGAAGAATTCCACCGCTGATTTCCGGGATCAGTCGACGGGCTGAGCCTTTCTTCCCCCCCATAGGGACGCCTTTGGGTAAGACTTCGATTACACCGAGCGCTTTCTCGGGGACTTAGAAATTTCTCTAGAGAATCTCTACCCTACGTTTATAGCCAGGCTGTATCGTTTATAATTTTGTCGCGCGTTTGTATACTTAGCAATATCTTTATTTGCACGTGCTTTGCAGACAGTGTATTTATCACCGGCAATCCTAAAGAACCTGTATATCTGTTGTTTAAATAAACTGCACTGTTTAAGTAGCTAGTCGTTCCGCTTTCTCACTGAACGCGACCAAAACTACAGAGAGGCCGTGCTAGTTCAGGAGCACGACTAGACTGAAGGTGCAGTCCACTATTAGTGTATCCAAATCGTAGTAGTTTAATACATATTAAACGCGATTGGACTGATAGTGCTGAATTGGGCATCACTCAGAATTTAAACCTAGCCGCACCTAGCCTCCCACCTCGGTGAGGAGTGTTAGAACGCAAGGGGGTTTATCTTCTGCCAAAACCGCTTGGCCCCGTTTCACGCAACAGAATTTGGCGTAGTCGGCAGGATTGCCATGGATAAACTGCTGCAAAAATATGATTGTGCCCCTTCCCAGGCTGGGAAGGAGTGGGCCCAAAAATTTTGGAAGGATGAAGAGAAAGTGGTGGAACGTATTGAAGAGTGTCGGGTTTCACAGAAGCTCAGAGCGGGGAAAGGCAAGGGTGTGATTTGTGCTGCGTTAGGCGCCTGTTTATCTTGTGCACAACAAGAAGCTAGAGAAACCCCTGCTCCTAATCTGATTTCAGCTGTAGAATATGCAACCCTGAAATCGGAGAATGAGGTGCTGAAGTCATCATTAGCCTTGCAAAAGGAGACAGGAGAAAAATTAAGAACTCACGTCGATAAGCTTGTGAGTGAGAATGAATGTTTAGGAAACCAGAATGCTCAACTTAAAATATTATTAGAAAGGGTGACTGGGCTCTTAGATAAAATGCAGCCCTCGACCCAGGTCCAACAGATTCGTAAGTTAATGTGTTATCCAAATTCCGGAACCCAGACCGGAGATTTTTTGTCTAATAGTGAGGATGACGAAGAAGATGAGGAGGAAAGGACTTTTACTTTGAAATCCCAAGTTTTTCCTTTACGTCCTCTGGTTAAAACTGAAGCTGCGGTTGATGACGATGATGAAATTCACACCACTGTGCGTACCGTTCCACGGACACCAACCGAGTTAACAAAAATAAGGGAGAAATATTCGAGGCGACCAGAAGAGTCAGCTGTTGAGTACGTGTGGCGAGTTTCTTCTGAAGGGGGGGACAGAATTATGCTGAGTGAGGAAGAAGCAGGAGACTCTTGGGGACCAGGAGTGTTTTTAACCACTATGCCTGGGGATCATAATTATTCCCTAACTGCTCGAGCAGCCTATTGGGCAGGGGGTATGGATCCGCGAGAGAGGGGGGAGCCGTTAGAGATTAGAGCTACAGGCTACTCTGATCTGTTTGCGGCTGTACGGAAAGCAGCTTGTCTGCAAGCCATGTATGACAGAGAGGAATTTCGGAAATCCCCAATGTCAGCCCCTATCGACCCCGATCGATTAGCCCCTCTCATCCGTGGTCTTCCCGATTGCCTGAAACCGTTCCTTGTTCGTACTCAAGATCGTATACGAGAGGCTCGGGGTGCTCATAGGCGGGGCCGTCGTCACTACATGCCCACCTGGAATGAATATGTACAGGAAATAGATCAATATGGGCGCCGAATGGGCTGGGCCAGCCTAACTAGTGAGAAATCCTCCGAACACCCCCGAAAGGTTCGCCAAGTCCGAACTCACACTAAAAACCCTAAATCGGAGGAAAGGTTTAAGCCTGATAAGGACCGGAATGAGTTGTGGCGTAAAGCCCTACAATTAGGGGTGCCCCGACAATTCTTGCACGGTGTCCCTACGGGAGACCTCCGTACACTAGTCCAATCTCTAACTAGAAAGAATAATGTGGCTGGGGAGAAAAGTCTAACCAGAGAATCCCCAAGTCGTGAGAAAATTGTGCCTTCTGCACCGGAACGTAACTTGATTGATTTGACAGAGTCCCAGCCAAAAAACTCCTATCCCCGGGGAGGGCAGTGAGCCACCCTGTCCGGCAGGTACTAGCAATTCAATGGCTCTCTCATAAAGACTCCGAACCCGTTATTATCATTCCTGTTGGACCCCGGAAGATATTGGTAAATTTTATTATTGATACTGGAGCCCAAATGTCTGCAATCACTAACGAAACAGCACAACTTCTAGGTATAAATCCCACCCGACGCAGAGTCAACTTCACAGGAATTGATGGTGTGGTAAAAACATGCCCCACTGCAAAAATTAACCTCTGGTTGCCGGGAGAGCAGCGAATGACTAGGGCAGAAGTGTTAGTGGGTGCCTCACATTCTAACCTCCTAGGATTTGACGTGCTGCGTGGGCGAATGTGGAAATTCCCGGATGGAACTGCGTGGAGTTTTGCAGGACGCAAAAAAGGATTAGACACAGTTAAACTGGGCCTATTAGAAACATCTATACCTTTGCCTCCCTCTAAAATTACCAACGTCCGACAGTACCCACTGCCTGCAGCTGCACTTGCAGGAGCAGACGGGGTGGTATCAGATTTAGAAAAAAGAAACATCATTCAGAGGACTCACTCGCCTTATAATTCACCGGTGTGGCCAGTAAAGAAACCAACCGGGCAATGGCGTTTCACAGTAGATTACCGAAAGTTAAACGCCAACACTGCACCCCTGACCGCTGCGGTTCCGAGTATCGCGGAAATTGTGACAATGATAAAAGGAGCTGCCCATCCTTGGATGGCTGCCTTAGATGTAAAAGACATGTTTTTTATGATTCCCCTCCTTGAGCAAGACAAAGCGCAGTTTGCATTCACGTGGAAAGGAGTCCAATATACCTTTAACCGACTTCCACAAGGATACAAACATTCCCCCACCATTGCTCATAATGCTTTAGCTAAAGCGCTATCAGAGATTCCTGTTTCACAGGGATGTACAGTATACCAATATATTGACGACATCTTAATAGGGGGGGAGAGAGCCAAGAAAGTGTACAAGACATGATGCAAAACATCCGAAAAACATTATCAGATTTGGGATTGGAAATTCCAGACTCAAAATGTCAGGGACCTGCACAGGAAGTTAAATTCCTGGGGGTCTGGTGGATTAAGGGAGCTGCTTCTGTCCCTCAGGATACCCTGAAAAAAATAGAACATGGACAGAATCCTTCCAGCACGAAGGAGTTACAGCAAGTTCTGGGAACTTTAAGTTATTGGCGTAAACACATCCCTGGCTTTTCCATCATTGCTCGCCCCCTTTATTGTTTGCTCAAAAAAGGTAAATCCTGGGAGTGGACTGAACAACATACTAATGCACTGGAATTGCTAATAAAAGAGCTAAGGTTATTCCAACAACTTGGCCCCATACATCCAACTGACCCTGTCCATGTAGAATGGGGGTCCAGCGAACATGGCTCTCATTGTAACTTATGGCAAAAGGGACCAGCAGGACCGGAGAGACCATTAGAATTTAGCTCTCACTCCTTTAATGATACTGAGAGCAGATATTCAGACCTAGAGAAGGGTTTACTGTCCCTGGTGCGAGCATTGCAACGAGCAGAGCAGATAAGGAGAGAACAGAGCGTGATTGTTCGGGGCCCTTTTCGTCTCCTAGATGTGGTCCGTAAAGGGACAGCACCACCAGCCGGCATTGCCCAGAAACCCACAGTTCGAAAGTGGTATGCTTATTTAGAAGGCATTAATGATATCATGCCAATCTCTGAAGGTAGTATCAAAGTATCCAAGCTCCAGAAGGATATAGATGGTGCCCTATTGTTCCAATCCCCACCAAACAGACCATCTCCAATCCAAGAAGCACCTCCTCTGAAAGAAGGCAGTGATCTTACAGGAGTGTGGTTTACTGATGCGTCATCTCACCGTGAGAACAATAAGTGGAAATACAAGGCCGTAGCACTGGAAGTAGCAACGGGGGAAAGAGCAATTGAAACAGGAGAAGGTAGCGCACAAGTAGGGGAACTCAGAGCCGTCCTACTAGCTGCACAACGTGGGGCTACTTACATTTACACTGACTCATATGCTGTTTTTAAAGGAGCCACTGAATGGATTGGACACTGGGCAGCCAATGATTGGCAGGTGAATAGAGTCCCAATCTGGGAGACAGAGAGTTGGAAGCAACTGTTGGAAATGGGAGGACAGAGAACATTGCACGTTGGTTGGGTAAAAGGCCATGATCGTTCGAACTCGATCACTGCTCAATTCAACCAACAGGTAGATAGCCTCACGCGGTTGCAGCAAATTGACATTGTAGATGATGGTCGGGAATGGGAACGCTTACTCGAATGGTTACATATTAAGCGTGGCCATACAGGCCGTGCTGATCTGTATCAGGAAGGTCTAGCCCGGGGGTGGCCTGTGTCGGTTAAGCTGTGTGAACAAGTAGTAACCGCCTGTTCACAATGTCGCCTACGACTCAATAAAGATCATCCGAGTAAGGCGCCTCCTTTACACATTCGGGACAAGAAAACATTGTGGCATTCATGGCAAATTGATTATATTGGGCCCTTGAGATCATCAGGTGAGAAAAGATACGTCCTAGTCGGAGTGGAGATTATCTCTGGCCTCGCTATGGCCACCAGCTTCAAATCAGCTACCGGGAACAACACAGTGAAAGGCCTAAAAGGGTGGTTCAGCACACTTCCCCTTCCTGAGGAAATCCAAAGTGATAACGGTTCACACTTTACCGCTACAGTGGTACAAGATTGGGCCAAAGAAGAAGGGATTCGATGGGTATTTCATACTCCCTATTATCCTCAGGCTAATGGCATTGTTGAACGCACCAATGGATTGGTTAAGCGTTTTGCAAAAACTCATGAACCTGGTTGGCATTTGCGATTGGATGATGCCATCTATCAATTAAATAACAGATGGAGTGGAGATGGCTGTCCTAAAATGAAAGCTTTCTGTGTATCTGCTGATATCATCACTCCAAAAGTTCCCAATGAACCACGAAAATACCTGGGACAATTTCACCCTGGGCAACCTGTGTTAGTGAAAATGCCTCAAATTGGCACAGTACCAATGGTGTTAGCTACTCCCAAAAACCCCCATGCACGGGAAGCCAAAGACTGTTCAGGGAAGATACACCGGATCAGCACCCGGTGGATCTCGCCCTCTTTTTAACCCCGTCGGTCAAATGAGACCGAGCAGATTTTCTTTTCCTTTGTGTCTTACAGGAACCTCGGAAGAACTGTACGTGGACAGACGCATTGGCCTACGCTAACCTCGAGTGTCTCCAGGGAATCCTGACATTGATCCTGGCAATAATATTATTTTTGTTATGTATGGCCATCTGGAGGCCTAAATTTTAGAATGACGAATTGGCAGATGGAATTGATGCTATTCAGTTTTATCTTTTTACTCCCTGTTGTTTGTAGTCAAAGAGACCCAGAATGGCCGTGGTCTCAAGCTTATGTAAAACACAATGCGATGGCAGGAACAGGAAAAGGAAAATTGAGCCTGGCCACTGTAGTCCTACATGAAAATGAGGTGTTTTCAAAACATGAGATAGATCAAAGCATAGATAAAGTCGAACCTGACTCAACTCCACAGACTAGTCTGGTTCCACTGCCACTATCTGAAACCCCCGATAATGACACCTTATTGAGCGGACTTAAGAATCTGCCCCTTGATGATGAGCTTTGGGATAATGCACTGTCACGATACACTGCAAGCACTGAGACACTAGAAAACATGAGGGATTTAAATCTCTCCACTCTGGTTATACAAGGAAGTGAAGTATATTCCAGAGATAAATGGAGTTGGAAAGACTCACTCCAAATGGCTAAGCTTGAAGCCGTCCCAGGAAAGAAAATACAAATTAGCTGCCGAGTAATCAATGGGTCTGCTCACCATAGACCAACTGTAATTGAAACCATCCATGTAGACTCTACTAAACCGGACAAATATAACACTGATTGATTGTTACAAAATTATAGAGCCAAACTCAGATTGCTGGCACAACTTCACCTTTATCAAACCTATCATAGTATATTGTATTTGGGGCTACAGGGGCACGGAATTGTTATTTGAATTTATGATTGACTCAAATACATCTGAACCTGTTGAAATGAACCCAAAACCTACACCCCCACAAACTTTCAAGGGTGTAGCTACTCAGCCCTCCATTAGTCTAACTCCTTACACCTTTAACATTGGCCCTTATGCCATTAAACACACAGGTCAACAACAAATACCGTTTAACCCAACATATTCCCTCAAACGAGTAGAATTGTCAATGCAGATTAATATCTCTGCGATCAAACCCACCTGCTCACCATTCCTGAGTACATCTTATGCAGGATGGTCAGCATGGTTAGGCCGGCGAACTGTTGACACCTCACAACGACTGAAGAGAGAGGTGACTGGTATCTTAGGAACAGGACTGGGAGTCTTAAATAGTACAGATGCTGAGATACTTGCAAACAAACTAGTCACAACTACTAGTGATCTAGACAAATTAAAACATCCTCTACAGTCCTCTCTATCAGCATTGGGAAATCACCAATGGCTTTTATCGAATATATTGCCTCAGTGGGAGGAAACAGGTGAAAAAGACCATCAGCTGATCACAAATGCACTTGGTACAACCCCAAACAATGTTTCCTTGGCCCTTAGTTGTATCCAAGCCCAACTGTGGATGCAATCTATGACAGCCGCAATTATAAGGGAAGGTGAAGAAGGCACCTTGCCCACTGAAATTCGAAAAGTAATATGGGATAATGCAATTGAGTTTGAGAGAAAATTTCAATCCTGGTGGTATCTGGTTAATTTCACCTATGATCCCACTGAGAGCAAAGCCACAGCTTTTGTCTTAACGATACGCAATGCCTCAGTATACACCATATACCCAATCATCGCACTGGGGTTGAATCACCATGGAGCTATACTCCATCCGGTAGAGCATAGAGTGTGGGCACAACAAAACGAGAATAAATGGCAAACTGTTGATGTTGAAGCATGCATTTCACGAGATCAACAAGGATTCATTTGTGAGAGTAATACTCTCAAGGCACAAGACATTTGTCTTGACACCAACCAGAATGTTTGTCATTTTGAGATACAACCTGATGAAACCCCAGAAACTGTGCTTGTATATATTGGGAAAGGGTGTGTTTGCATGAGGTCTCCCTGTACTTTTGTATTCGTAGATGACATAGCAGTAGATATAAGTAATAACTCAAATCTTTGTGTTTGTAACTTTACTAACATCATTGGATGTGACTTCAGTTATTCAGCTCCTGTTACGTCTTTTCAATTGCTACAATCTAATTACACATTGATTCGAGATTTGCTGCCTACCCCTATCGGAATGAATCTCTCACTAGTGAGGAAGTTGCTACAACACGATGAATTGAAGCGATTGTTGAAAGAGGCCCAAGAAAATGGACAAAGAACTCTGATTACTGTCCATCATGATGTTGAAGAAATACACCATGTACTGGAAAGGGTCAAGAGAGACGGTGGACATGAATGGTGGGACACCCTCTTTGGATGGTCACCGACAGCTACAGGACTTTTTAACAAGATGCTCCATCCTGTTGTTGTTCTACTAGTACTCACTGTATTGTGCTTTGCTTTGACAATTGTTTTGCATGTTAGACTTTGGATTATGATGAAACGCTTAACTCGCTTAATCACCCCGCAAGAAGTATTTGCACTTGATATCCCTCGCCATAAGAGGACATGTGATATTCCCCATCAGTATTGATTATCGTGGAGCTTGAGTGACTGTAGTCACGGGGTGGATTATGTGGAATAATTACTAAATTGGCCAAGAATACAAAAATACAGCATTGTTCACACATTAAGGAAAGTCATAAAATCAAGAGGCTTCTGAGGTAGAATACAGCCACAGCTAGCACACGAAGAATGCAACATCTGTGATTCCCTGCGCGAGGTTGTTTGCGAAACTACACGAGGGATGGAACGGAACACGCTTGTTCCGTGGCCTTCCCTTGTGACGAATAGCAGATATGGGGACGAGATGGTACTACGGAACTGATAAGCGGCCTACACGCTACCCGAGCCAACCTTTCGTCAAATGTTGATGAAATGCTGTCCTTTTGTGCGAACTTTGCTCACCACAATGTACCAAAACACACCTCCATCCCGGAGGCTATCCGCCCCCGAGGTGTGAACACTCCTCCTTGAATACATTAATCATAATAAAAGTATGTATGACTAAAGTCACTCAAACTCCACTTTGAAGATAAAAAAATAATATAAAAATAGCCCAAGAGAGAGGGGATGTCAGGGAAGACACCATCGCGAAGAATTCCACCGCTGATTTCCGGGATCAGTCGACGGGCTGAGCCTTTCTTCCCCCCCATAGGGACGCCTT
This sequence comes from Larus michahellis, assembly GCF_964199755.1. Classification (NCBI taxonomy): domain Eukaryota; kingdom Metazoa; phylum Chordata; class Aves; order Charadriiformes; family Laridae; genus Larus; species Larus michahellis. The sequence goes on from NW_027436301.1 coordinate 329,750, forward strand.
TGGGTAAGACTTCGATTACACCGAGCGCTTTCTCGGGGACTTAGAAATTTCTCTAGAGAATCTCTACCCTACGTTTATAGCCAGGCTGTATCGTTTATAATTTTGTCGCGCGTTTGTATACTTAGCAATATCTTTATTTGCACGTGCTTTGCAGACAGTGTATTTATCACCGGCAATCCTAAAGAACCTGTATATCTGTTGTTTAAATAAACTGCACTGTTTAAGTAGCTAGTCGTTCCGCTTTCTCACTGAACGCGACCAAAACTACAGAGAGGCCGTGCTAGTTCAGGAGCACGACTAGACTGAAGGTGCAGTCCACTATTAGTGTATCCAAATCGTAGTAGTTTAATACATATTAAACGCGATTGGACTGATAGTGCTGAATTGGGCATCACTCAGAATTTAAACCTAGCCGCACCTAGCCTCCCACCTCGGTGAGGAGTGTTAGAACGCAAGGGGGTTTATCTTCTGCCAAAACCGCTTGGCCCCGTTTCACGCAACAGAATTTGGCGTAGTCGGCAGGATTGCCATGGATAAACTGCTGCAAAAATATGATTGTGCCCCTTCCCAGGCTGGGAAGGAGTGGGCCCAAAAATTTTGGAAGGATGAAGAGAAAGTGGTGGAACGTATTGAAGAGTGTCGGGTTTCACAGAAGCTCAGAGCGGGGAAAGGCAAGGGTGTGATTTGTGCTGTGTTAGGCGCCTGTTTATCTTGTGCACAACAAGAAGCTAGAGAAACCCCTGCTCCTAATCTGATTTCAGCTGTAGAATATGCAACCCTGAAATCGGAGAATGAGGTGCTGAAGTCATCATTAGCCTTGCAAAAGGAGACAGGAGAAAAATTAAGAACTCACGTCGATAAGCTTGTGAGTGAGAATGAATGTTTAGGAAACCAGAATGCTCAACTTAAAATATTATTAGAAAGGGTGACTGGGCTCTTAGATAAAATGCAGCCCTCGACCCAGGTCCAACAGATTCGTAAGTTAATGTGTTATCCAAATTCCGGAACCCAGACCGGAGATTTTTTGTCTAATAGTGAGGATGACGAAGAAGATGAGGAGGAAAGGACTTTTACTTTGAAATCCCAAGTTTTTCCTTTACGTCCTCTGGTTAAAACTGAAGCTGCGGTTGATGACGATGATGAAATTCACACCACTGTGCGTACCGTTCCACGGACACCAACCGAGTTAACAAAAATAAGGGAGAAATATTCGAGGCGACCAGAAGAGTCAGCTGTTGAGTACGTGTGGCGAGTTTCTTCTGAAGGGGGGGACAGAATTATGCTGAGTGAGGAAGAAGCAGGAGACTCTTGGGGACCAGGAGTGTTTTTAACCACTATGCCTGGGGATCATAATTATTCCCTAACTGCTCGAGCAGCCTATTGGGCAGGGGGTATGGATCCGCGAGAGAGGGGGGAGCCGTTAGAGATTAGAGCTACAGGCTACTCTGATCTGTTTGCGGCTGTACGGAAAGCAGCTTGTCTGCAAGCCATGTATGACAGAGAGGAATTTCGGAAATCCCCAATGTCAGCCCCTATCGACCCCGATCGATTAGCCCCTCTCATCCGTGGTCTTCCCGATTGCCTGAAACCGTTCCTTGTTCGTACTCAAGATCGTATACGAGAGGCTCGGGGTGCTCATAGGCGGGGCCGTCGTCACTACATGCCCACCTGGAATGAATATGTACAGGAAATAGATCAATATGGGCGCCGAATGGGCTGGGCCAGCCTAACTAGTGAGAAATCCTCCGAACACCCCCGAAAGGTTCGCCAAGTCCGAACTCACACTAAAAACCCTAAATCGGAGGAAAGGTTTAAGCCTGATAAGGACCGGAATGAGTTGTGGCGTAAAGCCCTACAATTAGGGGTGCCCCGACAATTCTTGCACGGTGTCCCTACGGGAGACCTCCGTACACTAGTCCAATCTCTAACTAGAAAGAATAATGTGGCTGGGGAGAAAAGTCTAACCAGAGAATCCCCAAGTCGTGAGAAAATTGTGCCTTCTGCACCGGAACGTAACTTGATTGATTTGACAGAGTCCCAGCCAAAAAACTCCTATCCCCGGGGAGGGCAGTGAGCCACCCTGTCCGGCAGGTACTAGCAATTCAATGGCTCTCTCATAAAGACTCCGAACCCGTTATTATCATTCCTGTTGGACCCCGGAAGATATTGGTAAATTTTATTATTGATACTGGAGCCCAAATGTCTGCAATCACTAACGAAACAGCACAACTTCTAGGTATAAATCCCACCCGACGCAGAGTCAACTTCACAGGAATTGATGGTGTGGTAAAAACATGCCCCACTGCAAAAATTAACCTCTGGTTGCCGGGAGAGCAGCGAATGACTAGGGCAGAAGTGTTAGTGGGTGCCTCACATTCTAACCTCCTAGGATTTGACGTGCTGCGTGGGCGAATGTGGAAATTCCCGGATGGAACTGCGTGGAGTTTTGCAGGACGCAAAAAAGGATTAGACGCAGTTAAACTGGGCCTATTAGAAACATCTATACCTTTGCCTCCCTCTAAAATTACCAACGTCCGACAGTACCCACTGCCTGCAGCTGCACTTGCAGGAGCAGACGGGGTGGTATCAGATTTAGAAAAAAGAAACATCATTCAGAGGACTCACTCGCCTTATAATTCACCGGTGTGGCCAGTAAAGAAACCAACCGGGCAATGGCGTTTCACAGTAGATTACCGAAAGTTAAACGCCAACACTGCACCCCTGACCGCTGCGGTTCCGAGTATCGCGGAAATTGTGACAATGATAAAAGGAGCTGCCCATCCTTGGATGGCTGCCTTAGATGTAAAAGACATGTTTTTTATGATTCCCCTCCTTGAGCAAGACAAAGCGCAGTTTGCATTCACGTGGAAAGGAGTCCAATATACCTTTAACCGACTTCCACAAGGATACAAACATTCCCCCACCATTGCTCATAATGCTTTAGCTAAAGCGCTATCAGAGATTCCTGTTTCACAGGGATGTACAGTATACCAATATATTGACGACATCTTAATAGGGGGGGAGAGAGCCAAGAAAGTGTACAAGACATGATGCAAAACATCCGAAAAACATTATCAGATTTGGGATTGGAAATTCCAGACTCAAAATGTCAGGGACCTGCACAGGAAGTTAAATTCCTGGGGGTCTGGTGGATTAAGGGAGCTGCTTCTGTCCCTCAGGATACCCTGAAAAAAATAGAACATGGACAGAATCCTTCCAGCACGAAGGAGTTACAGCAAGTTCTGGGAACTTTAAGTTATTGGCGTAAACACATCCCTGGCTTTTCCATCATTGCTCGCCCCCTTTATTGTTTGCTCAAAAAAGGTAAATCCTGGGAGTGGACTGAACAACATACTAATGCACTGGAATTGCTAATAAAAGAGCTAAGGTTATTCCAACAACTTGGCCCCATACATCCAACTGACCCTGTCCATGTAGAATGGGGGTCCAGCGAACATGGTTCTCATTGTAACTTATGGCAAAAGGGACCAGCAGGACCGGAGAGACCATTAGAATTTAGCTCTCACTCCTTTAATGATACTGAGAGCAGATATTCAGACCTAGAGAAGGGTTTACTGTCCCTGGTGCGAGCATTGCAACGAGCAGAGCAGATAAGGAGAGAACAGAGCGTGATTGTTCGGGGCCCTTTTCGTCTCCTAGATGTGGTCCGTAAAGGGACAGCACCACCAGCCGGCATTGCCCAGAAACCCACAGTTCGAAAGTGGTATGCTTATTTAGAAGGCATTAATGATATCATGCCAATCTCTGAAGGTAGTATCAAAGTATCCAAGCTCCAGAAGGATATAGATGGTGCCCTATTGTTCCAATCCCCACCAAACAGACCATCTCCAATCCAAGAAGCACCTCCTCTGAAAGAAGGCAGTGATCTTACAGGAGTGTGGTTTACTGATGCGTCATCTCACCGTGAGAACAATAAGTGGAAATACAAGGCCGTAGCACTGGAAGTAGCAACGGGGGAAAGAGCAATTGAAACAGGAGAAGGTAGCGCACAAGTAGGGGAACTCAGAGCCGTCCTACTAGCTGCACAACGTGGGGCTACTTACATTTACACTGACTCATATGCTGTTTTTAAAGGAGCCACTGAATGGATTGGACACTGGGCAGCCAATGATTGGCAGGTGAATAGAGTCCCAATCTGGGAGACAGAGAGTTGGAAGCAACTGTTGGAAATGGGAGGACAGAGAACATTGCACGTTGGTTGGGTAAAAGGCCATGATCGTTCGAACTCGATCACTGCTCAATTCAACCAACAGGTAGATAGCCTCACGCGGTTGCAGCAAATTGACATTGTAGATGATGGTCGGGAATGGGAACGCTTACTCGAATGGTTACATATTAAGCGTGGCCATACAGGCCGTGCTGATCTGTATCAGGAAGGTCTAGCCCGGGGGTGGCCTGTGTCGGTTAAGCTGTGTGAACAAGTAGTAACCGCCTGTTCACAATGTCGCCTACGACTCAATAAAGATCATCCGAGTAAGGCGCCTCCTTTACACATTCGGGACAAGAAAACATTGTGGCATTCATGGCAAATTGATTATATTGGGCCCTTGAGATCATCAGGTGAGAAAAGATACGTCCTAGTCGGAGTGGAGATTATCTCTGGCCTCGCTATGGCCACCAGCTTCAAATCAGCTACCGGGAACAACACAGTGAAAGGCCTAAAAGGGTGGTTCAGCACACTTCCCCTTCCTGAGGAAATCCAAAGTGATAACGGTTCACACTTTACCGCTACAGTGGTACAAGATTGGGCCAAAGAAGAAGGGATTCGATGGGTATTTCATACTCCCTATTATCCTCAGGCTAATGGCATTGTTGAACGCACCAATGGATTGGTTAAGCGTTTTGCAAAAACTCATGAACCTGGTTGGCATTTGCCATTGGATGATGCCATCTATCAATTAAATAACAGATGGAGTGGAGATGGCTGTCCTAAAATGAAAGCTTTCTGTGTATCTGCTGATATCATCACTCCAAAAGTTCCCAATGAACCACGAAAATACCTGGGACAATTTCACCCTGGGCAACCTGTGTTAGTGAAAATGCCTCAAATTGGCACAGTACCAATGGTGTTAGCTACTCCCAAAAACCCCCATGCACGGGAAGCCAAAGACTGTTCAGGGAAGATACACCGGATCAGCACCCGGTGGATCTCGCCCTCTTTTTAACCCCGTCGGTCAAATGAGACCGAGCAGATTTTCTTTTCCTTTGTGTCTTACAGGAACCTCGGAAGAACTGTACGTGGACAGACGCATTGGCCTACGCTAACCTCGAGTGTCTCCAGGGAATCCTGACATTGATCCTGGCAATAACATTATTTTTGTTATGTATGGCCATCTGGAGGCCTAAATTTTAGAATGACGAATTGGCAGATGGAATTGATGCTATTCAGTTTTATCTTTTTACTCCCTGTTGTTTGTAGTCAAAGAGACCCAGAATGGCCGTGGTCTCAAGCTTATGTAAAACACAATGCGATGGCAGGAACAGGAAAAGGAAAATTGAGCCTGGCCACTGTAGTCCTACATGAAAATGAGGTGTTTTCAAAACATGAGATAGATCAAAGCATAGATAAAGTCGAACCTGACTCAACTCCACAGACTAGTCTGGTTCCACTGCCACTATCTGAAACCCCCGATAATGACACCTTATTGAGCGGACTTAAGAATCTGCCCCTTGATGATGAGCTTTGGGATAATGCACTGTCACGATACACTGCAAGCACTGAGACACTAGAAAACATGAGGGATTTAAATCTCTCCACTCTGGTTATACAAGGAAGTGAAGTATATTCCAGAGATAAATGGAGTTGGAAAGACTCACTCCAAATGGCTAAGCTTGAAGCCGTCCCAGGAAAGAAAATACAAATTAGCTGCCGAGTAATCAATGGGTCTGCTCACCATAGACCAACTGTAATTGAAACCATCCATGTAGACTCTACTAAACCGGACAAATATAACACTGATTGATTGTTACAAAATTACAGAGCCAAACTCAGATTGCTGGCACAACTTCACCTTTATCAAACCTATCATAGTATATTGTATTTGGGGCTACAGGGGCACGGAATTGTTATTTGAATTTATGATTGACTCAAATACATCTGAACCTGTTGAAATGAACCCAAAACCTACACCCCCACAAACTTTCAAGGGTGTAGCTACTCAGCCCTCCATTAGTCTAACTCCTTACACCTTTAACATTGGCCCTTATGCCATTAAACACACAGGTCAACAACAAATACCGTTTAACCCAACATATTCCCTCAAACGAGTAGAATTGTCAATGCAGATTAATATCTCTGCGATCAAACCCACCTGCTCACCATTCCTGAGTACATCTTATGCAGGATGGTCAGCATGGTTAGGCCGGCGAACTGTTGACACCTCACAACGACTGAAGAGAGAGGTGACTGGTATCTTAGGAACAGGACTGGGAGTCTTAAATAGTACAGATGCTGAGATACTTGCAAACAAACTAGTCACAACTACTAGTGATCTAGACAAATTAAAACATCCTCTACAGTCCTCTCTATCAGCATTGGGAAATCACCAATGGCTTTTATCGAATATATTGCCTCAGTGGGAGGAAACAGGTGAAAAAGACCATCAGCTGATCACAAATGCACTTGGTACAACCCCAAACAATGTTTCCTTGGCCCTTAGTTGTATCCAAGCCCAACTGTGGATGCAATCTATGACAGCCGCAATTATAAGGGAAGGTGAAGAAGGCACCTTGCCCACTGAAATTCGAAAAGTAATATGGGATAATGCAATTGAGTTTGAGAGAAAATTTCAATCCTGGTGGTATCTGGTTAATTTCACCTATGATCCCACTGAGAGCAAAGCCACAGCTTTTGTCTTAACGATACGCAATGCCTCAGTATACACCATATACCCAATCATCGCACTGGGGTTGAATCACCATGGAGCTATACTCCATCCGGTAGAGCATAGAGTGTGGGCACAACAAAACGAGAATAAATGGCAAACTGTTGATGTTGAAGCATGCATTTCACGAGATCAACAAGGATTCATTTGTGAGAGTAATACTCTCAAGGCACAAGACATTTGTCTTGACACCAACCAGAATGTTTGTCATTTTGAGATACAACCTGATGAAACCCCAGAAACTGTGCTTGTATATATTGGGAAAGGGTGTGTTTGCATGAGGTCTCCCTGTACTTTTGTATTCGTAGATGACATAGCAGTAGATATAAGTAATAACTCAAATCTTTGTGTTTGTAACTTTACTAACATCATTGGATGTGACTTCAGTTATTCAGCTCCTGTTACGTCTTTTCAATTGCTACAATCTAATTACACATTGATTCGAGATTTGCTGCCTACCCCTATCGGAATGAATCTCTCACTAGTGAGGAAGTTGCTACAACACGATGAATTGAAGCGATTGTTGAAAGAGGCCCAAGAAAATGGACAAAGAACTCTGATTACTGTCCATCATGATGTTGAAGAAATACACCATGTACTGGAAAGGGTCAAGAGAGACGGTGGACATGAATGGTGGGACACCCTCTTTGGATGGTCACCGACAGCTACAGGACTTTTTAACAAGATGCTCCATCCTGTTGTTGTTCTACTAGTACTCACTGTATTGTGCTTTGCTTTGACAATTGTTTTGCATGTTAGACTTTGGATTATGATGAAACGCTTAACTCGCTTAATCACCCCGCAAGAAGTATTTGCACTTGATATCCCTCGCCATAAGAGGACATGTGATATTCCCCATCAGTATTGATTATCGTGGAGCTTGAGTGACTGTAGTCACGGGGTGGATTATGTGGAATAATTACTAAATTGGCCAAGAATACAAAAATACAGCATTGTTCACACATTAAGGAAAGTCATAAAATCAAGAGGCTTCTGAGGTAGAATACAGCCACAGCTAGCACACGAAGAATGCAACATCTGTGATTCCCTGCGCGAGGCTGTTTGCGAAACTACACGAGGGATGGAACGGAACACGCTTGTTCCGTGGCCTTCCCTTGTGACGAATAGCAGATATGGGGACGAGATGGTACTACGGAACTGATAAGCGGCCTACACGCTACCCGAGCCAACATTTCGTCAAATGTTGATGAAATGCTGTCCTTTTGTGCGAACTTTGCTCACCACAATGTACCAAAACACACCTCCATCCCGGAGGCTATCCGCCCCCGAGGTGTGAACACTCCTCCTTGAATACATTAATCATAATAAAAGTATGTATGACTAAAGTCACTCAAACTCCACTTTGAAGATAAAAAAATAATATAAAAATAGCCCAAGAGAGAGGGGATGTCAGGGAAGACACCATCGCGAAGAATTCCACCGCTGATTTCCGGGATCAGTCGACGGGCTGAGCCTTTCTTCCCCCCCATAGGGACGCCTTTGGGTAAGACTTCGATTACACCGAGCGCTTTCTCGGGGACTTAGAAATTTCTCTAGAGAATCTCTACCCTACGTTTATAGCCAGGCTGTATCGTTTATAATTTTGTCGCGCGTTTGTATACTTAGCAATATCTTTATTTGCACGTGCTTTGCAGACAGTGTATTTATCACCGGCAATCCTAAAGAACCTGTATATCTGTTGTTTAAATAAACTGCACTGTTTAAGTAGCTAGTCGTTCCGCTTTCTCACTGAACGCGACCAAAACTACAGAGAGGCCGTGCTAGTTCAGGAGCACGACTAGACTGAAGGTGCAGTCCACTATTAGTGTATCCAAATCGTAGTAGTTTAATACATATTAAACGCGATTGGACTGATAGTGCTGAATTGGGCATCACTCAGAATTTAAACCTAGCCGCACCTAGCCTCCCACCTCGGTGAGGAGTGTTAGAACGCAAGGGGGTTTATCTTCTGCCAAAACCGCTTGGCCCCGTTTCACGCAACAGAATTTGGCGTAGTCGGCAGGATTGCCATGGATAAACTGCTGCAAAAATATGATTGTGCCCCTTCCCAGGCTGGGAAGGAGTGGGCCCAAAAATTTTGGAAGGATGAAGAGAAAGTGGTGGAACGTATTGAAGAGTGTCGGGTTTCACAGAAGCTCAGAGCGGGGAAAGGCAAGGGTGTGATTTGTGCTGCGTTAGGCGCCTGTTTATCTTGTGCACAACAAGAAGCTAGAGAAACCCCTGCTCCTAATCTGATTTCAGCTGTAGAATATGCAACCCTGAAATCGGAGAATGAGGTGCTGAAGTCATCATTAGCCTTGCAAAAGGAGACAGGAGAAAAATTAAGAACTCACGTCGATAAGCTTGTGAGTGAGAATGAATGTTTAGGAAACCAGAATGCTCAACTTAAAATATTATTAGAAAGGGTGACTGGGCTCTTAGATAAAATGCAGCCCTCGACCCAGGTCCAACAGATTC